>NC_064259.1:17017500-17332500 GCF_003254725.2 Canis lupus dingo | reverse complement strand
AGAAAATATCAAGGACAATTAGAGATTTTGATGTGAAGAGGAAATTTAAATATTATTCAAGAAGCAGTGAGCTTACAACTGAATCTATTCACAAAATTAACTGATAGACTCAGTGTTTTTAAAATATTGTATGTAATATATTAAAACATCAGAATTAATTAAATTACAATTTCATAATGATGAGTGAAGAATGTGTGTGTGTGTGTGAATCTCAGTGTGACACTAAGTTTTCTGGGGTAGTTTATATTAGCAGTCACCATGGGCAGCCCCAAGTTTCATTAGAGGAGATATATAACTCAAAGACACAAATCAGTGGCTGCAATAGTCAAAGCTCACTGCATATCCATTGTGATATGGTTACAACAAGCATTTTAGATTCTGGCATATTCTGAAAAGAAAATTATGGTAACATGGTGCTGCTGCCAATTATCTGAATATGACTGACAGTGCTACCACGTATAAAGTCTAGCTTGTGATTTCCCTTCAACTGCCGGTTATTGAACTATAGGGGGTTGAGTTCCCAATCAGATTTTCTTGTTTCCCAGACTCAGCCTGTGTGAAGCTGCACTTTCCTTACTTTAAGTTCATCATCCTAGGGCCACAGGGCATTTTTACCAGACACACACTGGCCTTTATTTCTGATTTGGTAACTACAAGGAGGCAGAGAATTCTGGGTGAAACACCTCACAAATTGTGGTGAGCAATTGTCTCATGACTCACCAACCTTTGAGACCCATGTTTACTGAAGGTTGTTATGTTGGACTCCTCAGATAGGCCTTCCTTACCTTTTTTTTGGTGGGGGGGCTTCCTTACTTTATATTCAATCCAACACCTTGGTCATTCCATTGTCCCAAGTGCTGGTAGCATTGCATTTTCTGGGATGTCACTTGTACTTGCTACTTCACTCTGCCAAAAATTCATCTTGTGCAACCACACATGGGGAGCATGTCACTCTTTAGGGGTGTCATTTCAATCCATCATCAAATCCTGCTAGCTATATCTGTAAGATATATACATAAATGACCACCTTTCACACCACCTCTGTCACTACTATTTGAGCCCAAACCACCATCATCTCTGGCTTGACATTACAATAACCTTCTAAACCTTAGATCTTCCTTTTAGAAGCTTACTTCCTTGAAATTCATTCTCTATAATGCATCCAGTGTGATCTTTCTGAAACTTAAGTTAGAGCGTATTACTAATCTCTTAAAAGTCTTTTAATGGTTTTCTATCTCAAAGTATGGAGTCATGGCCCTTACTAGCAGGAGAACCACCCACATTGTCCTGTGTGATCTGGCCACCTGCTCTGTCAACCTTTCTCCTCTTTGGGCCTGCTCCTTCCCAAGCCACATAGATTTCCTCACATTTCCTCAAATTCACCAAGCATGTTCAGAGCCTTAGGGCTTAATTTGAACTTTCTGATTCTCCAGGCGGGGAAGATTTTCTCTGAGTTATCCACATGGCTGTTACTTATTTCTTGCAGATTTCCCTCAAATATCACCTCCTCTGAAAAGCCTGTCTGTGATAATGTTCTTCATGTGTGCATGGTCTCTCCCTTTGCATGTTTAACTTCTCTTCCCAGACTAAACAGTGCTCAAATATTCAATATATGTTCCTTTTTTGTTTATTGTCTATCTCCCCTCACTAGGATTGGGCACCACCAGCACATGGCCTGCGCCTGGTTTGTTTGCTATCAGATCCACTCATCTAGAATGGTGTCTGTGACACACAGTAGCATTCAGCAAAGAAATGGTTGAGTAAGTGTCTGTGGTTTATAGTATAGTCTTCCTTGTTTTCTTTATGGCTCTGCACTTGGCCATTTCAGCGCCTCCCACTGATGAGTGAGCTGTTACATCAGGCTTCCCAATTGGACCTTCACCCTCCCAGGAGTTCATTTGATATTTGTGTAACTCATATTTGATAATTCTGTTATTCCAGCTTGTAACAATGCTCACCTGGAAATAAACATTTCTTTCTGGAATGTTTTGGAATTATGGTAGAGAATTGGGAAGAAGAAATAACTTCTAGTGCCCTTCGTGTGTGTGTGTGTGTGTGTGTGTGTGTGTGTCTCAATCTCAGTGTGACACAAAGTTTTCTGGGGTATTAGATATATTATCAGGGCATTACCTAAGCCACTTGATTCAAGACCTTTCTTTAGCAGATGAGTTTGTGGCCCACAGAAGTGAAGCACTTTTCTTATCACATGGCAAGTCACATTTGGAGGTAAACTCAAATATGGTGCTTCTTCCCTTTACTGTCCTGTCCTTAGAATTGATTCCTGAGATCATCTGCCGATGGTCTCTTTGTGTGGGAGGGCCACTAGAAGGGACCATCCTATATTCAGACATTGTGCTTTTAAGGGACAAAATAGGATGAGATGCATGCTCTTTTCTATGGATCATGCTCCAGGGCCTCTAGTTTCCTTATTCTCTATTTTGTCTTAGAACCGTAAATCATTTCTCTCCTGCCACTGGTTATTCTGGGCACCATTTAATTCATCTATAACTTGTCTAGATTACACATAAAGTTATGAATTCTGACCACCTAGCTCAGGGAATTCAAGGTAACAGTGTAATTGTATACCTACTGTGTGCTTCATACTCATTCCCTCTAATTGCAGACGGAGTTTGAATTAAAAGTTGTCTTCGTGGAGCCACATATTCCTATACTGAAACATTTTCTTCCTGCCAAAGCCAAATGTTAAATACATTTCTTCTCAGCTGAAGTTTTAGAAAGCAAAATTGCATGGTTTGAGAGTGAAAAATCAAAGTATCATTTTAGGATATGTCAGGTACAATTCTAAATCTGTGTGCAAGGGTTGGAGATTTGCTAAGTACAGATCCAGGCTGGTATTAAAATTAGCATTCCTGTAGAATACAGAGGAGCAGGCAATGCTAGCTTAGCTGTACCTCCGAGAGCTGCATAGGCTTGCTTGTTCATCTGACTTTTGTGTTTACCTGAATATTTAGGCAAGCTTTGCCAGCATAGGGTTATCTACTGGCTTAGTTACTTTTCAGCATCTATAAGGATGTAAGTTTGAATGTACTTCTCACTTCATAGTTTAGGTGAGCTGAGTAGATTCTGATTAATGCACAAAACTCAGAAGTCACACCTTATTTTCATAATTCACATCCAAATGGACCCTTGCCTGTGACAGAGTTCTCTTTTTGTGATCACCTCAGTGATTATTTACCCTTGCACTGAAATTCCTGAAGGAGGCATCATTAGGCGTTTTGTTTCAAGACAATAATAACTGTCATATGAGGCCACCATGGCTTCCAGTAACCTTACCTCACTCACTGCTGAGCCTGTTATTATACCTTCTTCACAAACATAATGCCTTTTTTGTGCAAAAGTGAAAAAAATCAGCACAAAAAAATAAATCTCTTATTGGGGTTTCAAAGGAATGGATTTTCTGTATCTATGAAATGTATGGAGTAGAAATAGATGAAAGTAGACACAATCAGAAATGAAATATCCTCATGATTAATCAAAGACATAATCCCATCATTGAAAAATGACTCAATGTTTAAGTTTTTTCTCTCTTTCTTGGCATCAGAATTCTGCAAGTCTCTGAACTCTTAATATTAGAAATGTAACTAAGGAAAATTTTCACTCCATAATTTTTTTAACGAAATGGAATATCATACACTAAAGCATAAAATGATTTCTTCTTATTGCCTATTAATGAAAGCCCAAACTCTGGGCTTGGGCTCAGAAGCCCTCTGGCAAGAGCTCCTACCTAGCCAACCTCAACTCACTAAATTCTTAGCAGAGACTGTCTGTTCCAGTCATATTCATTGCAAGCTTCTCCTCCATCTTAAACACCTTCTTTTCACCTCTCTCTCATTCTGTCTCTCCGTCTCTCTTTCTGAGCATCTTGGCCATCAAGAACCTATTGAAGTCCATAAACTACTGTCAGCTACTCATAATGCTTGGATATGGAAATAGATATTAAATGGAATTCAGTTCCTATCTTCAAGGAACCTTTCCTTCCTGCCCAAGCTCAGATTTGTCTCTACTTTTCCTAAGCTGTACTAGTGCCTATAAACTCCCACAGCTGTCCCTGCCAGCCCAATGTAGCATTATAGGCTATTCTGAAGTGCTAATAGACTGTAAATTCCTCAAGAACTCTGAACATGGCTTATACTTCCTTACCATTCCCCAGAGCGCCTAAGTATGAAGTACAAGGCTTAGCCATTGTTTTATGATTTGATATTTTCAGAAAGAACTCTATTGTTTATGAAAAAGGACATAGTCTCATCTTTAAGCATGACCAGGTGAGGTTCAGGTAATTACCACTGGCAAGAGGTTTCTTAATGAAAATGTCAAGTGGCCTGGAGACACTATACTCCACATTCAGCACCTCTCAAGTGGTTTTCCTTACCTACAATTAGCATTTATATTCTGGATACTTCTTTAGCATCTGTAAAAATCCTAAAATATTTTCTTCATATGGAGTGCTTAAAAGCACCTGCAATGAGAAGCACCTCTGTGGCTCAGTGGATTAAGCATCTGACTCTTGATTTTGCCTCCGGTCATGAACTCAGGGTCCTGGGATCAAGCCTTGTGGGCTCCACACTCTGCTGGAGGATTTCTCTCCCTCTCCTTCTGCCCTTTCCCCCACTCATGCTCTTGTGCTCTCTCTCTTGCTTTCTCTCTTTTCCAAATAAATACATAAATCTTTTTAAAAAGCCCACCTGCAACGAGACTTAACAGCAGTAGGAATCTGTAGTCCCAGTGTGTGAGATCATCTGGTAAAGCACGTGCCAGAAACAAAACAAAACCTGAGTTGTTTAAAATGTCTTTGTATATCATCATTATGAAACAGTACTTTTGTACCATACTTTGATATATGATACATTTCACATTTCCTATTTTGTTGTCTTTCAGCTTATTTTATTTCTTTTCACTTACTCCTCATATCTAGATTTTTCAAAGATAAAGAAACAGAGGTTTAGAGATGGTGCTGGTGCTGGTGAGCTATCCCAGATGCACGGAACACATCTGTGGCAGAAACTCAATTAAGGTTGCTTGTTCTTTCTAGAACTGCAGCTCACGTGTCCCATAATTCCATAATACAAATCTTAGAGGGCTTTATTCGTTACAGGAGAAAGTAAAGCTGAGAATTCTTTAAACTACTTTTCTCAGATAGTCCAAATCCACATGAGACCAATATTTTCGGACTCTCTTTTAGTATACGATTCCCTTTTAACATATATCACTATACCTTACGTACCTACACAGCAAAGGAACAGTACATTTTTGCTTAGTAAGCAATTGAGAGACTGTGTAAGCTACGTAAATATTGTATCGAGGCAGGGAAACAAAAGAGAATCTGCAAGCTTCTGGCTGGTAAATTTCCCTTTATAAAGAATTTGATTCAAACCTTGGAGAAAATGGCTCCATCTTTCACATTATGTGAATATTGTGACTCTGTGTTCTTTACCAGGTCGTTAGTCTGGGGTGACACGAATTCTGTTGCAAGCTGTTGCAAGCTTTTTAGAGTCAATTGAGCCTCTGTTAGAGACTGATGTCTTAACATAGTTAAAGGCCTGAAAATTTTTAATTTTTGTGAAATGTCAATCATCTCTTTTATAGATAGGTGGGCTGGATTGTTCCTTCAATGATCCCAGTGAACCATATCCTCTGATATCTGTACTCTTGTGTGGTCTCTTTTGTTGAATCTGGGCCATGACCTACTTTAAAGATTAAAATATGGCAAGAATAATGCTATGCCTAAGAAAATAAAATTAAAAATTGAAAAGTTAAAAAAATTTTAAAAATCAGACTATGCATATTTCAGGCCTACACCCTAAGACATGGATATGTTCATCTTTGTGGTCTGGGGTTATCCAGCCTCCACATAAGACATTCAATGGCCCTATGACCACCGTGCAATGAGAAGCCAGACCCAGCAGTGTAGACAGGCTCTGAAGAGAACTGAGGCGCCCATCAATAAGCTCAGCTGAGCTCACACCTGATAGTCCTCATCAAATTGTTGCACATGTATATGAGGTTACCTAAGAAGCAGCATCTTCGTCCTTAGTCAGAACACTCACTGTCGCTAATGCCTCTTCACATAGAGATGCACCGCCCTTGCAAAGTTCTGCCCAAATGGTAGAATCATAGCAAATAAATACAATTGTTGTCCTTGAAATCTATTAAGATTTTGAAATAGTTTGTTATGAGCAGTGTATAACCAAAACAACAAATAACCAGGAAACCGAGAGCTACCAGAAGGAGCTAAATAGGTAGCCTTGCTTTGAAAAAAAAAAAAAAAAAAAGCATTAAATAGAAAAAGCTGCTGTTCTGCACTATAGCACATGCCTGGCCTGTTCCATCTGTTTGCCCTAGAAGACCGTATCTCTGTTCTCTCTTTCATTCCTCTCTCTGACCCCCTGAACACTTGAGCCCCGTCCCACTTTCCCCGATGTTGCTACCACCTCAGGTCACATAGAACGAAACACCTATTATTACAACACAAGAAAATAATAAAAAATTACCAAAACGACAGCAGCCAAAAACTGGTGTAAAGTTTTTATTTACAAATGGGCAAGAGGAATGATTTCCAATTAATTCCACTAATTGTTGCCAGCATTTAAGAATAAGATTTGTTTCTATTTTATTGACTGTTTTTGTCATCCTGCTAATTAGTCTTATCTGAAGCCACCATATTTTAAATGAAACCATTTGATCTGTATTTACTATCTACACCAGCAGAAGTTCTAGTCCTTTAGCTCATATTCTTGAAAGGATTTGAAAGTCTGTATTAATTAATGAAGTTGGCACCCTGAGCTACAAATCATGGCAATTTTTACTTTTCTCTGCCACAGTCTATTTTGCTTTCGAATGTTTTTCTAGTAAACAAACTTTCTGGCTTCCCAGAATGACTTTCTGTCTTTTCTAGAACAACTCATTACCATGAACTCCAAGCAGTGGCTTACAATTTCATAGATAGTAAAATGCACAAGAAAATGTCCCAGGTCACATCAACCTGTTTATCATTATGGTTGTTACAAAGTGTTTATATGTCAGTTTTTTGTTTTGTGGTTTTATAATAATATGAATAGTGCTGATAATTGCTCATTTATTTTTATTCTTTAGTAAAATATTTTCTTTCTACCTTTCCCCAAATTACAAAAATCAATTAATAGCATATTTTAGCATGTTCCTAGTTATGTGCTTGATGCAAACATGCCCATGGGATACGAATTTAGGCTTTTTTTTTCATTGTTAGGCATTTCCGATATATGATAATGTAATCATAATTGTTAAATAAATAACAATAAGTCATAAACAATAACAATCCTATTTATGTTTATTTTGAAGATTATGAAAAGTCATTCTGGTGTGGTGACAGGGGGACCTCAGTTGAAAATAAAACTGTTTATGTCTGTCACTAACAATTACATCTATTAATGTTTCTCAGCCTCAGTTTCCCTGCCTGTAAGGAGCAGATAATAATCACTGACCACATGGAAGTCTTCTGACCATCAAATGAGACCACAGGGGGAAAGCGCTTAGCATAGGCACCTTAAGCAGATAGTCCCTCAGAAAATGTTTGCTCTCGGAATCTGAATGGTCTTGAATACTGGTATTTATTTAGTTAATAAGAAGGAGGCTTTTTAATAAATAGCTACTCTACTACAAATGTTTGGCTCTTCCATTGGTTCCTGGATAATTTTATTGCACTTTACTTCTTTGTGTCATCTGGATGATAAAATAATCTCTCCTTGTCAGATTCATGAGCATGTGGGCACAGGTTATCTGGCCATGTTGAAAATTGAGAGAATGTACCTGTAGATTTCATACCCAACGTAGCTTCCCGATATGGTGAATTACTCAGATGACGGATGCACTTATTTACATTCGATTTAACAAAAAGTGGGTGATTGTTACTCACGCTGGGCACTGGAAATACAAAGCTGACTCAGACACACAACTTTTTTTCCAGCAGGCCTCAGAATTTATTTATAGAGACAAATATATACCCGACTGATCATGAAATACTTTACAATGAAATAAGAGTTAAATGTAAAGAAAAAGTTCTATGGATAATAAAAAGTAGTAACTGATTGTAAGGAGATCTGGAAAGGCTTCAGGAAAAAGTAAACTATTGGTAATGGCTTCAGTGATGAAAGTCTCTCGGGACCGATCATAGTCTGTATTCTTCTGTGCTAGTTATTTTAGGTTTCCTCCAAGACCTGCACTCCACCCTCCTCTGTCTGTTCTGTGCTGAGGATTTCTGGCCAGAAAAGACTACATCAACTGGCTCCATTGGTCTCTGGCTTCAGGTTGGCATTAACCAATGGGGAGCACCAGTAAAAGATAGGGAGGAGGGTGAAGGGTGGAATAGAGAGTATTGATCCTCCTGCTTCCCTCCCTATAAGCTTGTAGTAGGTGGTTGAACTCTCAGATTCAGTCTCAGGCCTTTGCTCCTGCCAAGCAGCCCTTCCACCTCTGGATTGCCACTAATTCTCTCTCCTATGCCCTTCAGTCTGGGATATTTGGATTATGCTCTGTCATTTCTTAACACCCTGGATTCGCCTTTATGAATAAACCTTTTATTAAACTTGACTCAGATTATCCTAATTTTGTTTTACTTTCTAATTCCTGCTGAGAGACCTTGACTAGAATACTTTCTTTCATGAAATTTTGTTGACTTTTACTGTTTGACTTTCCAAGACACCATGCTACGACCATTTTCCTATTTGGCTCATGCTGCCTCACTGCTGGTAGCACCTGCCCATTCTTCTCAGGTTGATTTCCACTCATCCTTCAGGACTCTTAGTTCAAGAAGTATCCTTTGGGTTCCTATTATGGACTCAGTTTCTTTCCTTTACTTTGCACAGTGTCATTCACATATATGAGCCATAGCCCTTGCCACATGAGTATTTAAACTAGTACTTCCCATTAAAATGTGAGTTCCTCAAAGGTAGACATCCCATCTTTTCCATCTTCATATAACAGTGGTCCCCATAGTTCTCATAATGCTACTTATCACACTGGAATGATTTGGTGTTTTATTCATTGATCAGTAAAAATCCTAGTTTTTCTTGTTTGCCTGATTAATTTGAAACAATCTTGGACTTGGTATGTGAATGTTCACAGCAAGTGATGGGTTCCTTAAAATGAAAACTTTCTTCTGGGTTCAACTAGCCTGGTAGGTGTTTTCTGTGATCTTGGTTAGCCTGACAATGCACATTCCATAATACAGAAGAGGGTGTTTGATTCTTTGTGCTATTACATATCAGAATCTCTGGATTCCCTCACAGTCCTTCTTCCTCTTACCTGAAGTTGTTAACACACTGTACATATAGTCATGTAGGATTCACATGACACACTTATGTCATTCATATGCATAACATACTTCACGGGCTGCAGCATAGTGTGAATTTTGCTAAATTTCACATTTTGTCCTACTCAATAATGTAGTCCATCATTAAACTGAAAGATATTGGTGTAATAGAACTGGACTAGCCTTGGCCCTATTCTAATTCATTTTATAAAGAAAACCTAAGACAGAATTTAGCACAATAGCTAGGTTTTTTGTTTTGTCTTTATAAAAATTACTTAGGGATGTGACATAATTATGCAAATGGGTAAGCCCTTCCTAGGTCCTTAGAGGGTGGCATCTCTGTTCAGCTTTACCTATCTTTAATGTCTTGAAAAGATGGAATGGCAAGCCATTTTTTTTTGTGTTTTCATAAAAGATATGATTAAGCAAGATGCAAGAAGAAGGTAGCAGAATCCCTCTTTTCTCCATTTCCCATTCCTTGTTCTCCCTCTCTGCCTCCATGGGAGGAGAAATTGAAAGAATAGAAACTGAACACTTTGGATGGCTTCAGGGGAAAACTTTTGCTTATTCAGAGGACAAATAGTGGTGGGTTCCAGAATCTCTGTAGATTGCACTTCAAAATTACTCCAGAAATGGTGCCACCATGGTTTCTTGTTCTCTGTCTATATCTCTCTGCTGGACTTTCAGAGAGCCAAGTGACATAGTTTCTAAGCCCAGGATCTTTTGTAGTAAAACCACAGGTGAAAATGCCATCAATTTCTTGTTGCCTTGTTTTCGAGAACAAACTGGTTTGATGTTTTTTCTTCTTCGATTTTTCCAGGACATCACACTCAATTCTCAACTGTCCTGTTTTTGAAGAAAGATAAGACTTTGGTTTTGATTGAATTTTCCTTGAGATCAGTTATTTCCAAGTCCAGTTTATTAAAGGACTAACGTGGCATCAGTTCTGAATTCTCTGAGGTCATACTCAAGTTCATCTTTGAATTACAGAAGTTTTTTTTTTTTTTTTCTTCCCAGAGTGTGAATCTTGAGTTATATTTGTTTCCTGTTCAGAGGGAGAGAGGATAAGTAAGAGGCAAAGTGGGAAGATTATGCTTCCTTATTTTTGGTATTTAATGCCTTTTCCTTAAGTAGGCACAGATGTTGATGCAAATCTATTGAAATATATACTTGTTAAGCTTAATGCTATGTTTCTTTGTTTTTGTTACTTATATGTTACTGATTTCTGTAGTTTGTTTAGAATAAATATTTGGAATGTGAGATTCTTAGAAAAATATCATTTCTCTTCATTTAAGGACTTGAAAGATGAGACAAGAAGAAAATGTGATTTTTGTGTCCCTCTCCCCCCAAAAATGCATGGCTCCTCGCCTTTAGTGTCTCATAGTGTTATAGATGAGAATTCTACATACTGTGCTTTCTTGGAGAGCATTCTGTGTAGGTAGATACTGGAAAGGAGAGGAGTTACAGACTATAGGCTAGCCAGCCATTGTACACCTATGTCAATGATACAACATTGTAGGTGGCATACCTGTGTAGATGTAACACTTATTTAAATGGAAAACCTATTAGGTTGGCACACATTTTTGTGGATGGTACAATAGAATGGATGGTACATATTTGTCCATCTAGGAGATATCTGTATAGAAAGAATTTTTGTGTAAATAACTCATGAGGGAAAAAAATTAGGAAATTTTTTGGCTTTGTTTGGCCAATTGGTCCATACTTTCCTAAAATGTATAGTGTGTACATTTTCTAAAATGTGCACCATTTAGGACTCTCAAACTTTAGACTATATTTCCTCTTCTTTTATCACCTTCATCCCAAAAAAACTGTCAGGATCTTAGAGTGAGAAGCCATGATCCAATCAAATGCAAAAAACTGGAAGATTCTTAAAAATCTTAATTTCAAATTTCTGCTCAGAAATTCTCAGCTTATCTACTTGTTTGGTTGCATGAAGTCTATCTAGTATTTTTAATACAGAATTCAAGGCCCACCATAACTGGGTCTTATCACCCTTCTACAACTGTATCTTCATCGTCTTCACAGGCATAAAGCAAATCTGTCAAGTATGGTTTTCACTATTACCATACTGTGCTCAAATCTGACTCACTTTGTATTTTTTCTCAGGTTATTCTCCTTACTCAGAGTTTTAATTTTTCTATTTTTCCAGAATCTGTTCATCATTCTTTTCTAGTTAGGAACTTCTCTCATCTGAGATTTTACTGGACAAATCAAGACCCAGTGTTTTTGTTTGTTTGTTTTGTTTTTTGTTTCTGTTTTTTTTTTTAATTTCTCTAAGCTTCTACATGATTCTACATACATGATTTTTTTTTTTTTGATGTGGAGTTTTTCTGTTCCAAATAACTCAATGTTGCCTTATGGGTATGATTCTCTTCTCTCCCACCAGTGATCCTTCCCTCTTCTGCCTGCATCAGTGGTTCACTTTGTTGATTATAGAGACAATGTCTGCTATTTTTCTCTCCCAGATTTCAAGAGATGAATGCCTATGACAGGCTAGGTTTCTCCTTTGCCTTTTTTCCAAGGTCTTACTGGTAGGATTTTGGTCTTCCTAAATGCTGGCATCTTTAATCTGTGAGTTTTCTGAAAGCTGGGTCTTTTTAAATTCCTCCTTAGTTTCTCAAACTGTGAGTTCTTTATAGTGAGGTCTGGATCTTCTGCTTCTCTGTTTGAATACTTCATGAAGCCATCTATGCCTGCATCAGCCCCCTTTGCTCTCTGTTCCTAAAGTTCTACAGCATTTAATGTTTTAAGTCACATACTTCCATCAGAACCATGGAACAGATTGTGTGTGCACAGATGGAAAATACATGTATTTGGAGAGGCGGGTGTTAAGGTACAGAGGTCATTTGGTATCCCTCCTATTTTAAGAACTAGAAGAAACACTGTGGCTGCTCAGTCAATGTGTATTGATGATTCATTTAAGAAATGATAATTCTGCTTTACTGATTATATTCTGTCTCCTTCCTCCTACAGGCTGTTCCCAGCTATTCAATGATTCAAGTTTCAAACTTTTTGTCATGTCTCTGAACTACTCCTTACCTGTCTCTTTCCTTAGTTTTTATGTCCTTGAAAGTTCTCCTCCAACCTTAGCATTTTATACCTTGTGCATGACTTGCTGTCTGATGATATCTGCATTTTCTTTGATTCTTCTCATTTGGTCTGAAATCCCACACCCTGTTTAAATGGAACTTTGTGATTACCTCTGAAGCCCTTCCCAGCCCCTTGTCCTAATACCTTAAATACTAATTTGCAGACTTTAGTCTATTTTGGTGACTTATTAGATTTTTCTTTTAGCTTTCCTCCAGGGGACATCAATTTCAAACCCTCACAAGCACAGGTGCAACTTCTGCTCTTATAATTCCCACCCACACTCCTAACTCCACTCTATCTCCTGATAACACCATATTAAGTCACTAATGGCTAGAGTTTGAAAGATTGAATGTTAAAAGCATAATTAGAGACTTAAGGGAAACAAATTGTACCCATAAAATTTAGAATTAATTTCAGGAAAATAGGGCAATTGAAGCACCTAGTGCAATTTGAAATGACTTTTCTAAATGAGTGACTGTGCCAGAAATCAGCCCCCTCCTAACTTCTGTTTCCTTCTTATTTCCTTCTAAGAATAAGGGCAGGTCAGTGGGGGAGGTTTGGCAAACAGCAATGTACATTTCCTGTCAGAATATCAAAGGCAAAGAGCTCACCTTAAAGTTAAACTTTCTCTCTTTAGTGGAAATGGAAAATGGGAGAAGGTGTGTGGGTGAGACCAATCATTGCCCTTGGGCAAGCTTGAGAAATTGCAAGACCAGAACCTACACATTCAAAGAGGCAGTACATCTGAGACCAGGCTAATCCAATCAGTCAGTAATTTCTCATTTCTTATATCCAATAGTAGGTAGCAGTACCATTGCAGTTTACACACAGTCATGTTATATACCTCCAGTCTCCTCCAGTCTCAATGCCTTTTTAAAAATATTTTTTTTATTTATTCATGAGAGACACAGAGAGAGAGAGAGGCAGATACACAGGCAGAGGGAGACGCAGGCTCCATGCAGGGAGCCCGATGTGGGATTCGATCCCGGGTCTTCAGGATCACACCCTGGGCTGAAGACGGCACTAAACCGCTGAGCCACCGGGGCTGCACCCCCCCTCCCCAGTGCCTTTGCGTAAGCAATTGTCCCCTTATGGGAATGTTGGGCAGCTTAACTCAGCCGGTCTAAAACCATTCACATTTACACCACCTCTCCTTACACAGCCAGGAAGCCAGCTCTGACAACCACAGGTCTCCCCTGTCTCTCCCTTCTCAAATCCACACAGAGACTAAAACAAATAATAGCAGTCCACGAAAGGCCCTGTGTAAGCCACTGTGGGTGCAAAGGAGAAAACATATGATCCGACTTCATAGAAGCTCATAGTCTAGTGTGGGAAGCTGCCACACAACTGGCAATCATAAAGCACAGAGGATGCGTGATAGCCGTGCTCTTCCACCTCTTAGCTATATGATTACAGAGAGGTCATTTCTCTGGTTTTCAGCTCTTTCACTTTTAAAATGATAAAAATTAACAATTATTTTGTAGGGTGGTTTTATATATTAAGTGAATGTAAAATGCATGGTAAAGATCTGATCTCTAGTGGGTGCTAAATAATTATCTCCTAGTTTGTATTCAGGTAGAAAATGGCCAAAGAGACTCCACTTACAGGTTTGGTTGCAGTTTAAGGCTGTTAGTAACTCCAGGTCAGCCTTGTCAGCCATGCGATGTTTATAACTCTCAAGAAAGCAAGATTGAGATTTGAATGAAGCAAGCCATCTTCAACCTTAGTCTGGAAACCCATGACTCTAGATGGTAGCTCAGGATTTTTCCTTGGTTAGAAAATTAAGACAGCAAGCCCATGGGATCTGTGTTATCTCAGGTCGGTGAGATTGGCAGTGAATCTTTGGAAAATGTGAATGAAAAGAAGACAAGCTCAGGAAACCACAAAGTTTCCTAAAAGATTAACCATACAAATTTCTGCTCTGGGGGACTTACTAGAGAACATTTTTCTAAAATGTCTAATTCCCTGGGGTCTCCAGCTGTCTCTCTTATGTTGTTACTGAAGCAAAAAGAAGAGAACAAGAGAAATCTCTAAAATCCAAATAAAAATACAGATTTAAAGCAAGCAAAAAAGAGTTTTTTTTTGACAAACCCTTTTACTTCCCTGGTAATTATTTCCACGTACAGTGCATGCGTTTCAAATCACATGGCTGTCTTTGGTAGGAAAATGGAAAACTTGTGCTTTTATTTATTTAATTCCTTTAGTGTTTTATAAGGAACCCGAGATCCTTATGCTTGAAAGTAAAAATCATAGCTTAAGGGCTAGGCACACTGAGAGGTAGGATCAGCTTTATCAAATGCTGAGAACTTGTCATGGTTTGTGGACTATAAATGAAGGTTCACATCACTCCCAGCTTGCCCGTGCAGAGTCCTCAGCAGGCATATGGCATGTATTCCCTTCTTATAGCTCCTGGAGACCTTTAGCAGTTGTTTCTAATTTGTATTTGATCATATTAGGACTAATGTCACTGGGTCATAAACTGGAGAATGCCAGAGCTAGAAGTTCCCTGTGACCAATTACCATCCATCCTTTGTGTCTACAGGCAAGGAAACAAATCTAGAGGAATGAAGTAACATCTGAGATGACTTTAGCTAGTTTCAGACTAAACCCAGAGTGAAACATGGGCTATTGCCTGTGAGTCCAGTGGTCTCTTAAAATATGGACAGAAGTGCTGGAATTGTCAAAGATGAGAGGACACTGTTCTTGCCACAAAGTAGTTGCCTCTTCATTCAGTAAAGCAGCTGTAGGTGGGTAATGATGATGAAAATGCTGCATTATTGTCTATGTTGCATATAACTGTAAGGGACATATTGAACATTTACAATGAGTGAAGGTATTAAGACACTGTAGTGGGCTAAATAAGGGGACAAATGAAAAAGAATATGCCTCCTGCCCTCTGATAGCTCCAGTGTAGATGGGGGAATGTACCTCCGACTCTTTATACCAGGGAAAGAGTGACATCTGCTCAATGTTAAAGTATATGATGGGAATGATTGGGCACTGTGCAATCTAAGAATTCACAAAGAGGATGGGAAAACAATATTACAGATATAAAGATCATGCAATGGAAGGGAGTCTGGAGAAGCTTCTTGGAGGAGATGGCATTTTCTGTGGAATTTGCATAGAGACAGGACTTTGGTAAATATGGGAAGATAAATTTTTCCTTTGACTGGAAAAATTGGTAAATATCCTCTCTCCATATTATCTGGGTACTAATGGCATACAGAAAGAGGTATATATGACTTATTGAGGGAAACATCTAGAGGGTAGAGGGGCTGCTGCCTTAGAGGAATGCAATAGAGAGTACAGCAGTATAGCCAATACCCAAGCTGGGATACAGTTGTGATAGAGTAAGATGATGCTTAAAAAGTCTGACAGGGGCCAGCTCATAGGACATGCTGTATTTGTTTTCTTTTACATTACCAGCAAATAAAACCCTAAGGCCTCAGAAGGGAGAAATGAACAGATAGGGTTTTGATCTCAGAAATATTCCATCCCCCCCCCCAAAAAAAAAAAAAGAAATATTCCATCCCAACAGGACCACAGCATGACCCTCTTGGGCCCTAGGCACTTTTGCCTTCATGGATATCTTCATCTGTTAAAAATAATGTTTTAAAATTAATAAATTTATATTTTATGACTGCATTGATAAAAGGGTGAACATATTAATATTATACATTAGGATTTTTCTATAACCTAAAAGTTCATTTTCAAAAATTCTGATTTCAAAGAAAATTAAACCATTTCCATGCACCCCTAAAATTTGTGTCAACCCTAAGCATTTTACCTGTGTGTCTTTGGATAGATTGGCCCTGACTCTAAAATCAACCTTTGAATTGCTTTAAGGGGCAAGTATGGAAACAGAGACTAAGGAAGAGGTTGTTTGTTTGTTTTTAAGATTTTATTTATTTATTCATGAGAGACAGAGAGAGAGAGAGAGAGAGAGAGAGAGAGAGGCAGAGACACAGGCAGAGGGAGAAGCAGGCTCCATGCAGGGAGCCTGATGTGGGACTCGATCCCGGTACTCCAGGATCACACCCTGGGCCAAAGGCAGGTGCTAAACTGATGAGCCACCCAGGTATCCCCCCGGAAGAGGTTTTGTTAATGGTCTAAATGAGAGCTGTGTCTAACAGTCACAAGTTGTAATGCATGTAGGAACAAAATATTGAGAAAATTTTCTGAATTAGTCTTTCACAAAAACAGAATGAAAATCCAAATATAATATATCAAAACAAGAATACCTAATGATTTTAATCATTGTGAGGCTAAGAATGTCTGCAAAAGAACTGTATGTTATCCAAGTTAATATGAATTTTGTGGTTTATATTATACTGAGTATCATTTATTATATAAGATTTTAATACTTTTCTGTTTCTCCTATGAAAACCTCTACCACCTATAAGTATTCAAGTGTGTGCACACAACCGTGTTCATTTTCAATTACTGGGTTATTCTAAGATGTACCTAGATCAAGGTCGTCTATTTGACCTCCCAAGGTGCTTTATCTGATTCACTGAGGGCTCAGAGTTACCAGCTAAGACAGTTATTTCTTCTGATCTGTAGTAAAATCCCCTGCGTATTGCTATAGGAAGCTCTCTCAGTATGGCCTCTTTTTTGTTCCCTTGTGAAATATATGATTTAGTGTAGAAGCCCCACAGACCCTAGGCTTCGCAGCTTCCCTGGTGATGGGCGCTTTGTTGGATAGTGATATGTTCACTTTGTTTAGGGAGGCTCTCTTCTCTCATATCACCAGGGCATATCTTCTGTTGCCAGTTCTTAAGCTTTGACTATGTGGCTTCATGGAGTAATTCATTGCTGCCATCTACATTTATTTTTTACTCATTTCTACCTACCGAGTTAAAAAAGACTCCTAATCCCCCCCCAAAATCTAATAAAACTATAGCTTTCTAAATAACATTTAGCTACAAGTGGAGGAAATTATTTTTTATTTTTTTAAATGGAGGAAATTATTAATTCATTTTTGACAAGTTCTCTGCCCTTGTAAAACTCAGTTGCATTAGAAGAAGAGACCCAAAGCAAGTCTTAACAAATTGAAGAAGTTTGGAGATTAAAATCATATCAAATATGTTACTAGACATCAGTAACAGTAGGAAAATTGGCAAATTTACAAATATGTGCCAACTAAGCAACATACTCCTGAATAACCCATGAGTCAAAGAAGAAATCAAAAGTGAAGTAAAGAATAAGTTGAAATGAAAGAAAATGGAAACACACATGGCAAAACTTACGGGAAGAAGCAAAAACAGTTTTAAGGGGAAACGTAATAGTGATAAATGCCTATATCAAGAAAAAAAGAGCTCAAATAAACAATCTAACTTAATACCTCAAGGACTAGAAAAAACAAATTAAGCACAAAATTAGCAGAAGAAAGGAAGTAATATTAGAGCGGAAATAAAGAGACTCAGAAATATAATTATAATATCAATGAAGCTGAGAATTTTTTTTTCAAAAAGATAAAAATATTGGCCAAGCTTTAGCTTCACAAATTCAAAAAAAAGGAGATTAAACTTAAATAAATAAAATTATAATTGAAAGAGGACACATAATTGATACCATAGAAACCAAAGGATCCTGCAATGCTACCATGAACAATTGGACAACAACAAATTGGATAACCTAGGAGAAATGGATAAATTCCTAGAAACATACAACCTACCAATACTGAATAATGAAGAAATAGATCATCTGAACAGAAAAATAACAAATAATGACATTTAATAAGTATTCAAAATCTCCCAACAAAGAAAGACCCAGGACCAGATGGCTTCTCTACTGAATTTTACCAAACATTTAAGGAAGAATTAGTGCCAATCATTTCAAACTCTTCCAAAAATTCAAAGAGGGGGAGTACTCTTGAACTTATTAAATGAGGCCAACATTATGCTGACACATTATCAAGAAAAGAAAATCATCAGGCTAATATCCCTGATGAATATAGATGCAAAAATCTTCAACAAACACTTGCAAACTGAATTTATCATTATTTATTTATTTATTTATTTATTTATTTATTTATTTATAACTGAATTTAACAGCACAGTAAAATAATCATACACCATGATCAAGTTGGATTATTCCTGGGATGCAAGGATGGTTTAACATACACAAATAAATAAATTTGATACAACACATTAACAGAATGAAGAATAAAAATCATATGATTATCTCAAAAGATACATAAAATGCATTTAAGAAAATTCAACATCCACTTATGACAAAAAGTCTTTCAAATTAGGTTTAAAAGGAATGTATTTCAGTGTAATAAAGTCCATATGTAAGAATCCCACAGCTAATTTCATACTTAACAATGAAAAGCTGAATGCTTTCCCCCTAAGATCAGGAAAAAAAGACAAGGATGCCTACTCCTGCTTCTTCTATTCAGTATAGTGTTGGAAGTTTTAGCCAGACCCATTAGGCAAGAAAAAGAAATAAAAGTTATCCAAGTCTGAAAGGGAGAAGTAAACTTTTATCCATTTGCAAATGAAATGAAACCCTAAAAGACTCCACCAAAAAACTTAGAACAAATAAATTTAGTAAAGTTTCAGGATACCCAATCAATATACAAAAATCAGTGAAGTTTCTATGCACTAACAAGAAATTACCTGAAAAAGAAATAAATAAAACAATCCCATTTACAATAGCAACAAAAAGAGTAAATAGTAATACTTCAACCAAAGAGGCGAATGATCTGTATACTGAATATTATAAAACATTGACAAAAGAAGTAGAAGAAGATGCAAATAAATGGAAAGATATCCCTGTTCATGAGTTGGAAGAATATATATTGTTAAAATGTTTATACTAGGGTGCCTGGATGTTATAGGTGGTTAAATGTCTGATTCTTAATTTCAGCTCAGTAGTGATCTCAGGGTCATGATATCAAGCTCTGCATTGAGTTCTGTGCTCAGTCCAGAGTTTGCCTGGGTTTTTCTCTCCCTCTCCCTCTGGCTACCCCTATTGCAGCTTTCTTCCTAAAATAAATAAATAAAACTTCTAAAAAATGTTTATACCACCTAGAGTGATCAATAGATTCAATGCAATTTCTATCAAAATTCCAATGGCATTTTTGACACAAATGGAAGAAAAATCCTAAAATTCATATGGAACCACAAAAGCCTCAAATAGCCAAAACAATCCTGAGAAAGAAGAACAATAGAGATATCATACTTGCTGATTTTAAAATATGTTACATAGACCAATGGAATAGAATAAAGAGCCCAGAAATAAATCCACAGATTATGGTCAACTGATTTTTGACAATGGTGCCAAGAACATAAAATGGAGAAGGCTAGTCTCTTCACTAAATGGTGTCAAGAAAACTGGATATCTATATGAAGAAGAATTAACTGGATCCTTATTATCACATTATAAACAAAAATCAACTGAAAATGAATTAAAGATTTAAATATAAAACCTGAAACTAAAACTACTAGAAGATAGCAGAGAGGTAAAGCTTCTTGACATTGGTCTGGGAAATGATTTTTTTTTTTTTTTGATATGACCCTAAAAGCACAGATAGCAAAAGCAAAAACATACAAATTTTATTGGATAAAACTAGAAAGATTTTTTTTACAATTTTATTTAGTTACTTATTTTAGAGATAGAGTGTAGGCAAGTGGAGAGAGGGGCAGAAAGGGAGGGAGAGGAAGAGGGAAAGAATCCCAAGCAGACTCTGTGCTGAGCTTGTTGCTGACATGGGGCATCATCTCATGACCCCTAGATCATGACCTGACACAAAACCAAGAGTCAGAAACTCAACCAACTGAGCCACTCAGGCACCCCAAAACTAAAAAGCTTCTGCACAACAAAAGACACAATTACTAGAGTGCAGAGATAACCTATGCAATGAGAGAAAATACTTGCAAGCCATGTATATAAGGGGTTAATATCCAAAATATATTAGAAACTCAAAAAAACTCAGGACAAAAATCAGTAAATAAATATCCTGATTTTAAAATGGGCAAAGTATAGGGCACTTGGGTGGCTTATTTGGTTAAGGGTCTGACTCTTGGTTTTCAGCTCAGGTCATGATGTCAGGGTTGTCAGATCCAGCCCAGGGTGGGGCTCCATGCTCAGCAGGGAGTCTGCTTGAGGTTCTCTCTCTCCCTTTCCCTATGCTCCGCACCCTCCCCCCCTTCATGCTCTCTCTCTCTCTCTCAAATAAATCTTTTTTAAAAAGAGGGCGAAAACTTTAAATGGACATTTCTCAAAAGATATACAGATAGATTTAAAAAAATGTTCACTGAACTGATTGTCAGAGAAGTGCAACTCAAACCAAGGAGATACCACTTCAAACCTATAGAATGGCTATTAACAAAAGAGCAAAATTGCCAGAGTTGGTGATGATGTGGGGAAAAGGGACCCCTTGTACACTGTTGATACATTGTTGAATGTAAATTGTTATATCCATATGCAAACCAATATGGACATGCCTAAAAAATTAAAGGTAGAACTACCATATGATTCAGTAATCCCACTTCTGGGTATATAGTCAAAGGAAATCAGATTCCTTTTTTTTTTTTTTTTTTTTTTTTGGAAATCAGATTCTTAAACAGATATCCATACTCCCATGTTTGCTATAGCATTATTCACAATGGCCAAGACATGGAAACAACCTAATTTTCTGTCCATGGATGAACAGATAAAGAAAATGTTACATATATATATATATCTGTATGTATATAATATGTATGTTATATATAAACACACATATATACACATATACATGTGCATATATAAAGGAATGTTATATGTTTTTATATAATATGATATATACATATTATATAACAATATCAATATACATATATAACATTTATATATAAAGGAACATTACATATATAGTGTATACATCTATCTATCTATCTATCTATCTATCTATCTATCTATCTATGAAGGAACATTGATATATATCACATTGTATATATTCAAAGGAACATTATTCTGCTTTAAAAAAAGAAGGAAATCTTGCCATTTGTCACCACACTGATGAAACTGGAGGATATATACTAATTGAAATAAGCCAAATACTGGAGGTAAATACTATGTGATCTCACTTATATGTGGAATTTTTAAAAGCCAAACTCATTAAAGTAGAGAGTAGAATGGTTGTTGCCAGGTACTGAGGGGTGGGAGAAATTGGGAAATGTTGGCCCAAGGGCACAAAATCTTAGTGATATAGAATGATAAGTTTCAGAGAACTAATGTGCAGCATGGTGACTACAGTTAATTATACTGTATTATATACTTGAAATTTGCAGAGAGTAAATCTTAAGTATTCTCACCATACACACACACAAAAAGGTAACTGTGAGGTGATGGATATGTTAATTAGCTTGACTGTGGTAATCATTTCACAAACATCACTTTGTACACCTTAAAAATATACATTTTAAATATATAAAAATAGAAATTTTTTGTCAATTATACCTCAATAAAGCTGAGGATATAAAAGGAAAGATGAGACTATAATTTAGCTCTAAAATAAAACATGTATACTACCAAAAATCCATTCAATGAAAAAAAAAGAATTTATACGTGTTATCCTTTAAAATATTCTTTTTTTTCTTTAAAATATTCTAAAATATAGTTTACATAATATTTGGACAGTAATGCATGCAGAGAATTTTGAAGTGAACTAATGTACATATAGGGCATCAGCTAAATTGTTTTTTTCTGATTGACAGTACAGTTAAGATGATGAGATCTCTGATTTGGGGGGATTGTTGCTTTTTTGACTTCTTTCATTAGTCCTAAGGCATTAGCAATCTTTCAACCAAAGGAATTTCCTCATAGTCCCTTGCAAACACCATGTTTTTTTCAACTTCTGCAGTCTTATCTTTGTGGCTCTTCATATTTTGAAGGCCTTACAACTTCCTCTCGGTCTCTCCAGAAACCTGTGCAAAGGTTTCAGAGACCCATGCAAAGATTTCCTCATCCCTGCTTCATTCTCTGGACATTCCAACCTCTAACTCAGAGTCTTTTCCTTCTCTTGGGCACTCATTCAAGAATTTGCAGTCACTCATCTGACATCTCTTATGTTGATCTCTTTGTCTTGAGGTGTGTTCTCCATGAAATCCTTGACATCTTAACTTAATTCTAAGATCCTGAGGGCAAGGTCTGTGCCTTTTACTTCCCAGAACCCCCTTCTGTGCTGGTTACAGAGAGGGCCATAATGGAAATTAGGGATGACAATAATGTCTGGTCCACTGAGCTTTAGTAAATTTCAGTGAGGTGGGTATTAGCCATTGTTTGGGCAAAACCACTGAGTGGTGTTTTCCCATGATGGCAGGTGCTCAATACAGATGCTGACATGATGAATCCTTAGGTAGGGTGCAATAATGTGGCATAGTAGAAATAACATAGATTTTTCTATGAAGAAACAGATTCAAATCCCAGCTCCACTATTCATAAATTTTGGATAAGTCTCTTAAATCCTGTCTGTCTGTTTCTTTATTTGTAAAACAGAAATAGATCCAAGCATGCAATAAAGATCAATGTCATGTAAGTAAATCCTATAGTAGGTGTTCAGAGTATTGTAGGTGTGGTAATGACCTGCCAGGTACACACCAATTGCTCAGTAAGGCCTGTCTATCCCTTAACCCGAGAAAGGCTCCATCACCAATTACCTAAAGTGTCAGGGTCTTGCATAACTTACCTGGTTCTGACTAGCCAGGCCTACTTCAGGTTTTTAAAGGATTTATGGACTTGCTATGTACAGACTAAGATTCTGCTTACAGTCCTGTTCTAGCAAGCATCCCCTAAAGGACTGTGACATATCCCCCTCAGCCCTGCCACCTCCTTACCTCTTACCTAGAGGCTCCTTTCTGTTCCCTGACTTTTGCTGAGAGAATGGTTAATGAAGAGGAAGCCTCAGATCCTGTGTCATTGTTCTTTGGTTTTATATTTTGTTTTGTTTTGTTTTGCCTCATTTTTACACTTGAAAACAAGCAGAGGGCCTAGGTTTTCTCCAGGCATCATGGAATGAGCAGGATTTAATTACTGCTGAAGGGCTGGTACAAAAGGTTATCCAACAGTGTGCGATCTTATTTGGCACTGAACTTTGAAGCTGAGAATTATGGATTGTGGAGCAAGATACAACCGTCTGCTGCTGTCTCAGAGCCGGGAATATAGAATTTAGAGGAAACTGGGTTAGAGCTGATGGGACCTCTCAGGGAGGTCAGAAAGAAACTAACTAGCCATCCATAAAGCTGTCGGAGCAGTTATTTGAAGGAAAAGGCCGAGGCTTCTCTTCCGTGTTTCTAAAAACTTCAAATAAAAATAGACAATTCTGCATTGACATAGATATGAAATGGGCAGCAATTGAGGGCATCAAACTCAGAAATGAAACTGAGGTAACCTGTCATCGCTCTGAGAAAAAAACTGTGAAATTGGTAGCCACAGCCCAAGCTGGGGGAGATGCTGAATGAGGGAAGAATTTTTCTTTCAGACTTATCTAAAGCCACAAGAGAAATGGGATGACCAGGGAGTGAAGGAAAGGAAAGGAGTCCTGACACCACTGTTACAAATGCAGGGCAAAGCCTGAAGCCAAGTGTCCATCATTCCTTCAGTTTTACCTTGAAGAGGCAGAGCTGGGCTGCCTGCTGACATTGGAGAATTGCACCTCTCATGTTCCTCTGTTAACTGTCAGACTGTTTGGCATTTTGTGATATGGCATCCGAAAGCCTAGGCGGGGTCTTGATAAAACTGGGAAGTGTGCATATAGATCCTTCACTCTGGGTGAGCATTATTCTCCAATCTTCTGCTCTTCCTAGGTATCCAATCTATTTAATATTCCTGCAAGTCTACATTGGCTATGAGGCAAGCTGTTAATTGTCTAACCTACTTCAAGTCTGCAAAGTTTCATACCTCTAGCATCTATTCAGTAAATAGAATAGTGGTAGATAAAGCAAGGTAGTTGATCTACATAGATCCTCTGACATCTTGAGTTTTGCTACTAGCCAATTGACCTTGGGAAGGTTACTCAAAAACACAGCTTACTGTCTCTTCTCCAACTGTCATCTGTATCTACTGTAGTGCTCCAATGGGATTATCAGGCTTGCCCCAGCCTCTTAGTCTAGTTTATAAGTACTTTTCATGGTAGGAATCTCACTTTCCCTAGAGTACCTCACATCTTTGAACAGATCTGACTATTACAAAGATTTCCCTGCTAATACAGTATAAAGTTTGCAAATTTACTGATTCATCAGGCCCATACAAAGGGTTGCTGTTAGTTTCATCAAATTGTAACATTTTCTTGGATGCTCATTTTTAACAAAAACATATCCATTTGGCTACAAGGATGACCTTTTCTGCCTCCTTACCCCTCTATGCTGGAAGTCTTCATTTCCTGATGCCTGCTGCTAATATAGGACACATGTTGAAATGTTTATGCTAATTAGGCTTTGATTGGAATCTCAGAAACAAGTTAAAATGACAAGTTTTATCCCATTGATGAATTAATTAATGAAATGAAATCGCTGTTATGCTGTTTGAAATCAGTTCTCTGATTTTTCCAAAAGACAGGAGGATTTTCTACTCTAAAACCCAGTAGTTTTCATGCAGGAAGGCATGAAGGAGTTACATGTTTTGAGGTGGAAGTGCTGAGGGATGAAAAGGGATCATTCTTTTGCTGAATAAGTGACTGGCAATGGTAGATTTTAAGAGTAGACATTCATTCATGTGACTGTATGTATGAATGAGAAGGAGATATTGAAATAGTAGGTAGAGGGATTAGTGGCCTATATCTGTGATTCTAACAAGCTGAAATTTTCCCAACTGAATCCTATTTGGAAAATTCAGTTCTTGGTGTATACGATGTCTCAGTATATATTATGGTTCTCCAGAGAAACAGTACCAATAGGATATATATTTATATAAAAATATATATACTTATATATCCTATTGAGGAACTGGCTTGCATAAATATGGAGGTTGGGAAGTGACATGAATGATCTGCCTTCTGCAAACTAGAGACTCAGGAATCTGGTGGTGCAATTCTAGTCGAAGTCTGAAGGTCTGAGAACAAGGAGAACTTGTTATAAATCTCAGTTCAAGGAGAGAAGACAGATATCCCAGCCCAAGCAGGCAGGCAGGAAGCAAAAAAAGGAAAATTCTTCTTTTCTCTGCTTTTTTTGTTCTATTCAGGTCCTCAAGGGATGGGATGCTATTGCACACTGGGAAGGGTAATTTACTTTATGGAGCCTACTCATTCAAATGATAACCTCATCCAGAAACACCATTACGGATGCACCCAGAAATAATACTTAATCTGAATGCCTGTTGGCCCTACCAAACTGACCCGTACAATAAGCTATCACGAAGTGTGTCCTGAATAACATGCTGGTGAGGCCAGTCATTGTTCATAATGAAACTGGGCCCTGAAAAAAGCCCATTTTTTAAAAAAATACCTTAAAATAATTAATATGCATGTATGTGTATATATTTGGGTATGTGTATAATATATATGTGTGTGTATATATACAAATATATATTCTTAAGAAAATAAATATGAAATATCTTAGCTATCCAGAGAATTAGACTTTTCATTTGAATCATTTGGCCATCAGAAACTAAAAGCTCATCCTATGATGAACAATGGGTACATTGATACTGTAGAGTAACCTAGTTAGTTTAATAACCTCACATTGCAGAGCATCCTAAAAAGGCCAAGGGGCTTATCCCAGATCACACATTCTGCTTCATGGTGAAATGACACAAAATGCATATTTTTTCATCTGGTTTGGCTCTTTCTACTGTTTTGATTATGTGAAACAATGCATTGTAATGTCAGAAAAAATAATCATTTAAGGAAATTGAAGTCCAAAGACAAAGCCTGAATTGCCTGAGGCCACCCAATAGATTATGATAGACACAGACTATATGCCAGAGCATTTACCAAAGCCACAATGAGTAAATTCAGACTTAGTTTATGTTGGCCTATCTAATCTCTGAGTTGGTGTTTAAAGTGAGTTTTAAAGTAAATGTCCCCAACACATGTCAGTATGTTTGTATGCTCACAAGTCACGCATTTTACCTTGGTCAACCAGGCTGAAGAAACACACTTTTGTCCTCAATGACTATGATTTAGATAGAACTTGTATTTAAGTAGTAATTCCTGGTGTTGTAAGTCCTGAGATTGCAAAATTCTTTAACAGATTCATTAATGTTCTTTCTTCACAGGGAAAATAACCAGAGCTTAATACAGTTTAATTCCAATGAGCATGTAATTTGGATTTAGGATATGCATGTCATTATGCTTGGTGCTGGCTAAAATACAAAGAGGAGTCAGTTCTGGACCTTGCATTCTATCGGCTGACTGTGTATTTAAGGGAGTAAATGTGTCAAAAAAGAAAAAAAAGTAATTTTGACACAAAGCATAACGAATGATGTTCTCCAGGAAAAGGTACATATAGTAGGCAGTGGGACTTGCTAATTAAGAACAATTTAATGGGCCAGCAGTATCTGAAAAGTTGCATGAAACAACTTGTATTTAAGAAAGCTTAAAAAATTTGTAAGATTTTTGATTGGAGAAAAGGGAAAGGCAGCCATTTTCAGTCATAGGAACAGCGTGGAATAGGGTGTATGTGCAAGAAGAGGAAAGGCATGTATAGGTGAATTAGAAGTAACTAGTCAAGACTAGGACACTGTTTTTAAGATCACACAGATACATTCAGCCATACTTACTTATGTATTCTAGATTTAAGCTTATAATCTACTTGAATTGCCAACATGTACATATGGAGGTCAGATAATGACACATTCTTTGTGTAATGAGCAATTATTATTTAGGATTGAGAATGAGCTCGGCATGCATTTAGTCATGTCTCCTCCCTTGTCCTAAGATGACACAATGGTAGCCTGTGGCTACAACAGGATGGCGGTGAATGTAAGAAAGGCTCACATTGCTTCTGCAACATGTTTTCAGGTAGCCATGCTAGCTTCATTGTATTAAAGGGATGGATAAATTTAGCCTAGACCTATAATTTAAATGACTGGCAATTCACTAACTATTTAAGCGCATTTGGCAGAAAACATATTTATTTTCTGGCTTTAAACTGCAATAGAGTCTTTATAATTCACACCAGATTTGGAACCTGTTCAAAAACACTTAGTTAAATTAATGAGATATTACCTACTACTGTTTTTCAATAGCTTCAGTCATGCTATCCAGTGGAATTTGTGTTTTTGGAGACCCTGTTAATTCCAAATCCAACTCAGGGATGTGTTCATTTAATTGGTAAGAACGGCACATGATTGACTCCAGCAATTTCTTCTGAGAACTCTACATAATGCACACTTGGTATATTTGTTGTAAGTTGGTGTTGTGTGTAGTTGGTAGGTGCCAGGATTTATCTGCCCATTCACCTCTTCTCAGCTTGCTTACCATACTATCCACCTACCTTACATACTTTTCTTTTGTACATGAACAGAAATAGGACCTCAGTAGAGATTGGCTAAATGTGATCTTACTTTAATGAGAATAGTCATATTATTAGTGTCCAATGGGTTTTCATTGCTATGGGATAAATATTTTACATGCCCTTCTCATAATATTGCAGAATTCCTTTCTAAGCAGGTTAGCAATTGTATCACACTCAGCTATACTTCTAGATTCCAGATAGGCCAAGTTTGGTTTCCCAAGACAAGCCTTCATGAAACACTTACAACTGTAACAATATTCCACTCGATATTTTTTTTCAAGACTTCATTTATTTATTTGAGAGAGAGCAGCCAACACCAACACAAGGGTGGGGGGAGAGCAGAGGGAAGAGAAGTAGACTCCTCACTGAGCAGTGAGCCCAACATGGTGCTGGATCCCAGGACCCCAGGATCATGACCTGAGCCGAAGGCAGATTATTAACAGGCCACCCAGGAGCCCCTCCACTCAATATTTCCATTTATTTATTTATTTATTTATTTATTTATTATTATTTATTTATGATTTTATTTATTTATTCATGATAGATAGATATATATATAGAGAGAGGCAGAGACACAGGCAGAGGGAGAAACAGGCTCCATGCTGGGAGCCCGACGCGGAACTCGATCCCGGGACTCCAGGAGCGCACCCTGGGCCAAAGGCAGGCGCTAAACTGCTGAGCCACCCAGGGATCCCCCAATATTTTTATATGAAATATTCCTCACATGCCATTCAAAAAAATAAATAGAATGATATAATAAGGAAATATAATACCAGATCTGCAATAGTCATCATTCCTTGTAAAGCATTCTTCTTGTATTAGAAAGAAATAGATGATAACTATAAAGATGACATCTTAGATTAGGTTTCCCTACTCCACTCTGTCCTATAATATCAGAAAGTATCCATACAAAAATTTGTCAAATTAAATGATAACTTTCTTGCTCACAGCTGAAGACCAACTCTAAGTTTGAAATAGTATGATTGGTTGTAAGAACAAGTATTATTTTGTTTTTGCTGAGATCTCTAATATTGGGAAAATATTTTCATCCCTGGAAAGCCCTTTGATGACAATAAAAAACTTACTTTTACATCCTGCATCCAGAAAGAGAATATTATGATTCAGAAGAAAGAGGAATGGAGAGGGTGGGTCAATCAGTGTAATTTGTTGAGGGGTAAGATCATAGATTCATGTAGAAGTAAAATCCTAAATCTACCATGTCTCACTCCTCAAACCCTGTCAAAGGCTTTGGCCCAGCAGGTATTCATGGAAACATCATGGGGTTCATTTAGAGTTCAAGGCCTAGATTTCCTTAGTTGCATTTTTAGCTTTGAGCCTGCTGGCTGCTGGAAGAGGAGAGTGGAAGATAGCATATGCTGCTCCGCACAGGTCCCACTGGGTATAACAGAACAGGAGCACAACCCCCAGATCTCAGTTAATGAATGAATAGTTTCTGCAAGGTCCCAAAGGGGTGGTGAAAGAAAGGGGGGCTTGTACTAGGAATGGAGATCTTTGATTCAAGGTTGGATAAAAGACCATCATTTTCTATATAAGTTCCCCCCTCACACCCCTAAGGATTCCATAACACATATTTCTAATTTAAATCTAATGCAGTAAGACAGAAAGATTTTTGTAATCATTAGGAAGAAAATTTGAATTAAGCTTTTTTTTATTCTATTTTCTTTTGCTCTGAAACCAAACTTCTGCCCAATTTGTCAATTCCAAAGAAAAAGACAACTAATCCCTCTAAGAGAAATCATCAGGATTTCTTAAGCATAAAAATGAATAAGAGAGGGGGGAAAAGGATTTCTGCATGAAAGTTAATTTTATGATATTGCAGCATAAATTGTGACCTGGCAGTTCCTTCTGCAGTTTAATAGAACTGGCAGCAGGCACCATGACTTAAGCAGACTCTGTATAATGAGAAGCAAAGACAAATCGGTGTGAAGGACAAGGAGAAGGGCATTACTGCTTCCTCCTGGAAGATTAAAAATAGTAAAATATTGCAACCAGAATTTATCTAAAAGGAGATACTATCTCAGAAAGAGAAAAAAAAAATAAAAAGATTTTAAGAGACCGCCATAGCCCAGTGTCTGATGAACAGAGCCAGAGAGCCTGGTGCTGACATTTGAAAGAAGTCTGTGAGGGTTGACCATTCTCCTAAAGACCTGGTGGCAGGTAATTTCTGACATTATAATTTTGAAATGGGACAATTTTCTAAAGCATAATTAGAGTAAAATGAGTATATTACTCCTTCTGCCCAGTGAAATGCAGGCGAGAGGCTTGGGTGTATGAAATAAATGAGAGAATTTATTGTTATAGGACAAGAGTCAGTCTGTACTGTCAACCAGGCGGGTGACTTCTTCAGAGTGCTGTCCTGAGGAGCCCAAGCACGTGTGACAGGCCTGCTCTGAGTTCCATATCCACAGGAGCTATATCAGAGCAATTTCCAAAATTACACAGGGCATGCAGCTTCTAAATCTCCTAGCAGAACAGCCATATTATCCTGAGGACTTGCAATAACAGGAATTATATGCAATTTTCTGATAATGACTCCATTAATGTGAGTCACTGCTGACAATACAATTTGTTAAACATTGCTGGATTCTTAAATCTTACATTCTGTCACTCTGAAATCCATCTTTACCAGCACTACCATGATTACAGTGGTTGCCATTGTCATCATCATCATCAGCAGCAGCAGCAGCAGCATCAGCATCATCAGAATAGCTATGGACATGTTTGGGTTCACCAATATTACCTTTTCTTAATTTCAGTACACTTCATTCATTCATTCATTCATTCATTCATTCATTTTAGGGGCAGAAGGCAGTGGATAGAGAGAATCTTAAGCAGGCTCCATGTCCAATGCAGAGCCCAACGCAGGGCCATCTCCCAACCCTGACATCTTGGCCTGAGCAGAAATCAAGAGTCAGCCACTTAACTGACTGAGCCACCCATGTCCCCCTCACTAGCATTTTAAAAGGCGGGGAAGACATATCTTTATCTGTTCAGGTATCAGTTTTGTAGTCGATGTGTTTGATTCCTTCTTTGGGAGACTAGGATCCCAAATTAATTAAATCTGGACCAGATATAGCTTAACTTTAAATTGTCCTTTATATCAAGGGAAACTGCCTTGGCAATCAGGGGCTTCAAACGAGTGCCTGTAAATATCCATTATTGTACATTCTAATATACCTGGACGTAGAATAGAACCTACAGCTCATGGTCTATCTGATTTACTAATTGGGAGCAGCAAGTGCACCTAGTGTTTTGAACCTGAATTAATTAACCAAAACTGATTAAATTGTCTTTGAGCTATTCAAGGGAGTGACACCAAAGGCAGAATTGAATGAGGAAAGGACTATTTAACTTTTTTTAATCACAAAGGTCAGCTTTTTTATGTAACAGATCATTAGAAAGTCTTCAAAGGTGGAATGAAACTAACAAAACAGCCTAAGCTTCCCACACAAATATGTAATCTGCTTTTCCTTCAACCAGCTTTCTTTCCTGTGATAAGGGCTTCTCCCAGGACACATGCCTTTGTCTAAAGAATTACATTTTTACTTATCAAATTTGGTCATTCAACAGCGTTTTCTGTTCTGTACATGAAACTACCTCTTCAGCCTTACTCCCTCATTAATTCTGAAGCCACCACCAACTAATGGCCTTTATGACAGTCCTGTATTACTGCTCTTGTCCTCTTCCGTGGCCATACTGCCTCTACTTCCTCTTCCTTCCAACTCAAGGTGAAGAGTAAATCAAACTAACACAAGAAAGTATTTTTACTTCATTAACTCCTTGGAAAGAAAATGCCATAGTTCTCTCATTGCCTAGTGAACACAATTATAACCTCCTTCTCTAGCTTCCAGGGCTTGCTGGAAGCTGGATTCAGACACACAACACATCACGTTGATGGGAACATGCTCCCTTTGCTCAGATTAGACCAGGCCCTTCCTGTTCCTCTGTCACTTTTGATCTCTTATCTGTTTCTTCATTACCCTACCCCCGACTCCCAGCAAATAAAACACACATACACACACAGACAGAATGTTACATTCCTACCTTTGTTGGCAAGAAACAATTGATACTTTGGAGAGATAAAGAAGGAGGAACAAGGGAATGAAGGAGATGAATCATTCCTTCTTTCTTAAAGAGTTTGCTTCTTTTTTGTTCTAAAACACCGTATTGTCTTTCTCATAAATACCTGAATGACAGTGTTAGGTATTCACACAAATGTATTTGGAAATTAAATTTAAAACTGTGTCTTTTTGTTTGTTTGTTTTTTGAGAATTAGTTTGAGAAATGGCCCTTAAAGGAATATCTCTGGATGTTTTATGAAACTTCACCCTCTTGGATTGTGGTGAATGCAAGCTGGTACAGCCACCCTGGAAAACAGTAGGGAGGTTTCTCAAGAAGTTAAAAGTAGAGCTATCCCATGACCCAGCAATTGCACTACTAAGTATTTACCTCAAAGATACAAATGTAGTGATCCAAAAGGGTACCCACATCTAAATGTTCATGGCAGCAATGTCCACAGTAACTAAACTGAGGAAAGTGCTGAGATGTCCATTGACGGGTGAATGGATAAAGATGTGGGACATATATACAATAGAACGTTACTCAGCCATTAGAAAAAATGAATACTTCATATTAACATCGACATGGATGGAACTGGAGGGTGTTATGCTGAGTGAAATAAGTCAGTTGGAGAAAGAAAATTATTATATGGTTTTACTCATATATGGAACATAAGAAATCATGCAGAGGATCATAGGGGAAAGGAGGGAAAATTGAATGGGAGGTCATCAAAAAGGGAGAAAAACCATGAGAGACTCTTAACTCTGGGAAACAAACTGAAGGTTGCTGGAGGGAAGATGGGCGGGGGATAGGGTAATTGGGTGATAGGCATTAAGGAGGGCACATGATGTGATGAACCCTGGGTGTTATATGCAACTGATAAATTATTGAACATTATATCTGAAATTAATGATGTACTATAAGTTGGCTCATTGAATTTAAATAATAAAAACTTTGATAGAAAACATCCATTATAGTCTTCAATAATATTCATATTTGTTAAAAACCTGACCTGCTGGAGTGCCTGGGTGGCTCAGTTGGTTAAGCTTCTGCCTTTGGCTCAGGTCATGATCCCAGGGGTCATGGGATCAAGCCCCACATCAGGTTCTCTACTCAGCAGGGACCCTGCTTCTCCCTCTCTCTCTGCCACTTCTCCTGCTTTTGCCCCTCCTGTCAAATAAATAAATAAAATCTAAAAACAAACAAACATACAAACAAAACCTGACCTACTAAGTGTATCCTTTAATTTTTTGGTCTCTTTTAATGACTTTATCATATTATTTAACATATTAAATTTGTCTTTTGTTTCAGTGGCTAGAAATTTTAGCTCAAATTTTATTCTCATTCTCAGTAGCTTCTGTCCCACAATTTTTAAAACAATTATCTCCGAAATCAACCCCATTTCTTTCATTACCTAGCTCTTATTATTATAACCTAGTTTAAACATTTTGCATTGTGTGTACCCTTAGAATCCATCCGAGGTTGTTTCCTGGAGTCTCTATGAGGGATCTAAATGATAAATAAAGCCACACACTGATGTTTGTTTTCTTCTTGATTGTAGACCATTGTTGTTGTTGTGACTTCTCTTGAAAAACTCAGTGTGATCTCTCTGAAAAACAATTAAAATAATGAAGGTTTCTTTAAGTAGCAGGTGCTCTGGTTCCCAAGACCTCACTTCCTGAAGACTTCACCTTCTTTGGTTGCCCCCCTCTCCGTTGTGGCATCAGCCTTTCTCCCTTTCTTAGATCTTTTCCATCAGAGCACAAACATGCCCTCACACCTCCCCATGAAACACTCCTGCTAGACAGTACTCCCAGTCCTGCTACTACCCAATTGCTCCTGATTCCCTTCCATGGCCATGGTGGCTTTTATTGCATGTTCTGGGTCCTCTTCTTCATTCCCAGCACTATCGCCTGTTACTAATCTGGCTTCCACTACATCTCCACAGAATGGTTCTTGTGCAATAACTAGCGATATCCACACTAGGAGAGTTCTTTCCTGTCTCCACCTTACTCAACTTCTCATTGTTTGTCTGCTCTTGAAATATTTGCCTCTCCTACTTCTTTGGAAGAAATCTTCCTCTGAGTTTCTTACTACCTCACTGGACACTCCTCTGGGCCTCTTTTCCTGGCTCTTCCTCCTATGTCTCTAAATGTTGGGTTTTTTGGATTTCAGTCCTGGATCCACTTATCTTCATTCTCTGCATCTTCTTCTTTAATCATTTAAATAATTGTCATGTACATATTTACCATTTATACTGATGATTCAAATGTATATGTCCACCTCAGATTGTAAATCTCAGCTTCCTGCATATATATTTAACCGTCTTTTTAAAAATTTCCCTCTCCTAGTTGTCTCATAAATATCTCAAAGTTAGCATGCTCACAATAAAATCATTCTTTATTGAACATCTTGATGGCAGTCTCCTTTACCATTTTATTCATTTCCATAAACAGTACCAACTTGCAACCAGATACTCAAGCCATACTACTACTGTAAGTCTAGCTTGATCTTTTCTTTTCCCTCATCATCTATATTTATTCCATCAATAAGTCCTACTAATTACCTTTAAAATATGTCTTGACTCTATTCACAGCTCTGTATTTTCACTGTCAATTTGTTTAGCATTATTAAACCCAAGATGTATGATTTACTTTTTTTCTTCTCTGCACCTACCTGTAGTCTTACACCATCCCTTGAGTGGAATAGAACCAGTTTCTTGTTTTATTGCTTCAACTACTTCCCTCCCTTACCATCCATTGTTCTAATAGAAACCTGTGCATACCTTTCTATGTCTGCAATTCTATGGGCTCCCTATAGCACCTAAGATAAAAACAAAATGCTCTTCTATACCACAGGAGACTATGATCTGACCCCTGCCTTTGCTCCAACCTCATCTAGTGTCCATCCTCCTCTCTCTACTGATTACTAGGATGTCATTCATTCAGTATCTAAAACATGTTACAACTTTTCTTATTCTAAGGTTTTGCAAATGCAAAGATTATTTTACCTGCTTCTGGCTTCCTTCTCTCTACTGTCCATATTTGGAAGCTTTCTTGCCCGTTAGAAGTAATCTTAAATATCACTTCATCCAAGTGGTCTTCCATGCCTACCTTACAGAAAATGAATTATTTTCATTAACAGCCTCTCAGCCTCATTTTTTTTCTGTTGTCTGTGCTACTTTTTACAATCTGTATTATTTTTGTTTCTCTGTTTATGTATATTTTTGTTTGTCTCCTTTAATTGAATGTGAGTTCCAAGAGCTTAGAAATAGTGCCTAGCTTATACCTCCATGTTTGCATGGCAATTCTCCATTAGTATCAGGGAAAGAATGGGTGAGTGGATGGAGTGGGTATTTTAATTACAGGACAAGTTTTCTTCCTCATCATATTGCTGCTCCAACTTGTACTTCCCATTCTCCCAAAGGAAATCATGGTTAAGACTTTGCTATGTGTCCTTTCATGTTTCTACTTGAGTCATTATTTTCAGTGTCATGTCTTTATGGAATCCTGTATTCTTCCTCTCCATTAATCCACGTCCTCTTCATTATTCAATAATTACTTCAATTCTTAACTCTCCTTGGAGACTTCTTGATTCATTCTATCCTATTTGCATCCTTCTTGTTTTGAATTCCTATCTCCTGATTAAAGTATCACATACTGGCTCACTGAGCAAATAACCCCCAGCTCCTGATCACTTATGTACCCATAGCCGTGTGTTAGCAATTTGATTACATTATTTTGTATAGTTTTCTCAAAATTCCTTGGAGATCCCACCCATTTTATAGATGCAAATATTGAGACTGAGCATAATAATCCAAAGCTGGAAAAAAAACCCATGTATGTCTGTTAATATGTTAATGGAAAAACAAAGTATGTTATTTTCATACAACGGAATACTACTGAACAATATATTGGAAAGAAATAATGATGCACACAATAATATTGATGAATTTCAAAAATCAGTATGCTGACTAAAAGAAGCCTGGGGCCAAAAAATTTGTATCGTAAGAGTGTGTTTATTAAAAATTCTTGAAAATACTGATTAATCTACAGGTATTGAAAGTAAGCTAGTGGTTGTTTAGAGTCAGGGAGAAGGATGGATTGAAAGAAGAAAGGAAATTTTGGGGAGAGATGGGAATGTTCCATATCTTGGTTGTGACTTGTGTTTCATTGGTATATGATTCACTGGTTGCTAAAGTGTATATACCTGTTAAAACTTATCAAAGTTTACCCTTGCAATGGATGTAGTCTACTCTATAAATTGTATGTCAATAAAGTTGTTTAAAAGAAGCCTTGAAACTTTGAGAATCGGAATAAATTGATTAAAGTTTCAAAGCTTCATATCAGACTTGGAACCACAAAGTTCATACTCTTAGCTGCTCTGGATTACCACCTTGAAATTATTTATTATTATGTGGTATAATTACATTTTTACTTGAAAATTTCCTTTACTCTTTGACATAAAATATAAACTAAACTCTAAACTTATTTAAAGCAATATGAACATAGATCACATTCACATTCTGAGGCAGCCTACATTATGCTAACTGCATGGTAGATGCATGTGTGTAATATGAATTAGCTAACTGATTTCTAAACCACATATTTAACTATCTTATTGATGAGTTGTTGGATTGCTTTTGCTGAATATGGACATTATAATATCTCCTGTTCCACATGTGACCTCTATTAAATATTGATATGATTTCCTTCCTCTTGAATCTGGGCAGATTTGTGACAGTTTCAACCAAAAGAGTACCATAGAAGTGATGCTATGTGACTTCTAAGGCTTCCTCATAAGAGATGATGTAGTTTCTTCCTTGTCTCCTGAAATATTTACACCTGGAGTTTCAATCTGCCAGAGAAGAAGTCCCTCATAGTGAGGTTCCTTGATTATAAAGAAGGCAAATCATATGGAGAGGCACAAGGAGATCATGTTTAGGCATACTGATTGGCATTTCAGTTATTCAAGTCATCCTAGCCAAGGCATCAGCCATGTGAATAAACAAGTCTTGAGGTGATTCTGGTCCCTAGCGGTTACATTACTCCACTTCTGTGTTTTCCCATCAGAGGCCCTAGACGTGATGGAGTGCAGATCAATCATTCTCATAGAGCTCTGTCCTAATTCCTGTCCTACAAAACCTGTGCCTGTAAAAAACAAATTATTTTAACAGCTAAGTTAACTACTATAAACTTAGAACATAAACTTAGTGCTACAAGTGGAGTTCTGCTATTAAGAAAATTTAAAATGTATGGGGTTGGCTTTGGACCAGGGCACCTGGTATAAACAGAAAGGTTTTTTAATGCTAGTTATGCAAGTTAGTATATTAGTTAAACAAGGAGGAACTTAAGTAGACTTTTCATAAAATCTAGCGGAGCTGCAGAAAAATTGGAAGTCAAGGCTGTCAGGACAGGAAGGAAATTGTTATTGGGAGGTGGAAAAATAAAAGGACCCTTGTTATGTAGTGGCAGAAATTTTGTAAAACTATCATCTGCATTGATGTGAAAAATATAATATTTATCTGTATTAACTGATGGATTTAGCTAAAGAAATTTTCAGGCGGTTTTTGAAAGTACTGATTTCTTTTAGCTGTGTATAAGAAGATACAGAGAGAGAGTGAAGTGAGGAAAGAAAAGAAACATGATATTTTTGAACAAAGTTTAAAGGAAATATAAAGGAGCTAGGACATGCTGGGCTCAAAAACAGAACTATTTTTCACCTCCTGTCTCACTCACAGCAAGTTTTTTTTAATAGACTTTATTTTTAAAGCAGTTTTAAGATCACAGCAAAATTGAGTGGAAAGTACAGGTATTTTCCATATACTTCATGACCCCTCACATGCATATCTCTCTCCATATCAGCATCCACCACTGCAGTCATATTTCTGTTACAATTGATGAATCTATATTGACACATCAATATCACTCAGAGTCCATAGTTTGCATGAGGTTTTACTCTTGGTCTTGTACATCTTATGGATTTGGAAAAATGTATGATGATTTATGTCCATCATGGTATCAGACATAGTAGCTTTTCAAATTGTTAACGTTTTTAGTTGCTATTAGGACTGAGTGGTGACTTCCCAGGTTCATGTATGTGAGAGCAGAAACAGGACGTCCCTGGAGTCCAAAAGTTTCGGTTTATTTTCAAAGTAAGTAAGGACCTCAGGGAAAAGTAAAACTGAAAGGCTATCTGAAGTATGTCTTAGGATAAAGATGAAGCAAAGGTGTAACTGCAAAACTCCAGAAAGATTTAAGAAGATGCTTTATAAACACTTTCAATTGCATAAAGGGTCTTCTGAGGACTTTAGGACATCTCTAGCTTAGCCTCTCTTATAATAATAAACTCCTAAAGAGCCATAAAGTTATTATACCACAACAACCCAAGGTGAAAAAAAGGACTTATCTTTAAGAGAATTGTGGATATGAGTTTTGTTTGATGGAGTGGATTAGAAATTGATACACAGAAAATCCACAAAGTTTTTAAGGGTGTTTTTGGTCAATGTGGAGCAGAAGGGACAAAGACAGTACAAGATAAAAAAGAAGACTGCAGACAGTCTTTCTGCACCCCTTTCAAATCTGCACAAGCAGGAAGCAGGCAGAGAAATCTACTTGATTATAAATATAGGCTATGTCTTATGATAAAAGAAATGTTGACCCAGAGGATAAAACCGAGAATCCAAGATTTAGAACTAAGCCAGAGCAAATAACTTCCTGGAAAGAGAACTACACCTTGGTCAAGAAACTGGGCAATATGTGCCCAGCTGAATTTCAGAATTACTTTGAACAAGTGACTCCCATTGAGTGTCTATAGTAATTATCCAGGTCTGCCCCACCATTGTATTTTGAGTGTGAATGTATAGGATCTTTTTAGTTTATGGTTCTTCAGATTGACAATACCAAAGGTACCATATCCAAAATGCCTATTGCATCAAGGCCTCAGTTAAATGATAATATCCTAGAATTTGTAATGGGATGAGAATTGGGGGTCTTAGAGGGGGTGTGAGAGATAAAGCCATACATTAATTAAAGTGGTGAAAATAGATTCTGTGCATTCACTACCAACACTGGGAAAGAGTGGTGAGTGAGCTTCATTTCCATATGTGCAGAGGGACTGGGTGTTTTAAAGGGATAGTGAAAGAGTAGGAAAGGAGAGCTACAGGGCTTAAGTAAACACTTTAAAATGTTGGTCAGTGTAAATGAGGTTAGTCCAGCTATGTCAGCTAAACTGGCAATTATTGAAGTTAGGATTCTATTACATGGAGACTAGAAGACTGAGGCCCTATCTTCCTGATGATTACATTTCAAAGGACCAGTTTTCAGATTCTTGAGAAAGACACTAGTGAGTTGTAGGAGAAACATATATATCTCTAAGGAAGCGAGGAAGGATTTACAATTGTAAACCCTTTATAAGAGATTGGGGCCTATCTTCAGGTATTTGCTAGATTCTCCTGGCAGCCTTGAGGTATCTCAAGCCAGCATTTTAATGGAGTGCTGGGGTCATCCTAGGGACACAGCCTTATGAATTTAGAAGCCATGCTAAAGTTTGGTCCTCATTTAATGCACAGGTCTGAATGAAGTCATGCTGTGCTGAGAGTTCTCCGGTTCTCAGGGGGTGAGTGTATTTTGTATGTTAGAGGATTATAAATAATTTATAGCCAGAAATCAGACCAGCAATTTTAAAACATAGCCTACAAATTCTCTGATACTCTACTATCAATAAGGGGCTTTAATTACCCTTCTTTTGAATCTGGGACAGCTTGTGATTGATGGATAGATAGGATACTGCAGAAGTGATGCTGTGGACTTCCAAGTCCAAGTCATAAAAATCTCTGTTCACTGGAGCAGCCAAACTTAGAGACATGGTCATCCATGTTAGAAGAATATGGACAATTATTTCCAGAAGAATGGAAGGTTGAGTAGATTAGAAGACTATAGGATGATTACTAAGTACCATTAATGGACCAGTTGTGGTACAGGTCATTCAACTAATATTGGTAGAATGCATGAAAGCATAAATGAATTAATGAATGGATCTCTTAATAGTGGATAATGCTATGTCTGAATCGGAACAACATTAGAATTAAAATAAAAGTAATTAATCACAAATTCCTGCACACTAAATTTAGAACACAAGTTAATGGATTCTTATGTAATGGTCATGTTAGGAACTCTAAAGTTATTTGAAAGTTTTCTAGGAAAAGGAAAAAAGCCAATTTGTCATGAATAAAATAGAATGGTTTTGATTCATGATCATTATCATCATCCTATAATTATTTACTGTGTAACTGAATAACTCACCTTTACTTAATATGCACTTGTGTGCCAAGTCTTGTGAGGAGACTTACATCATACACCTAAACGGCAAGTATTATTAAAATTCCATTACACAGATGAGAAAGTGTATTAATTTGCCCAAGGAAAGGCCTGGGGTTTGAGACAGGTTTTAGTAGGTCTTTAATATGACTTTGAGAAAGTATTTTCTTTCAAAACATTCCACATTCTATTTTTTAAGTATAACAGATATTTTAACAACTGAATGAATTAACCTTGGAAACTTACATCCTAAAAGACAGTTAATTAAACTTTTCTCAGAAAGCCAAACAGCCGATTCTCCCTCAACACCTTCATGTCTTTGCCCCAAATGTCACCTTCTGATAGGTTCTTCCTGGAATACTCCATTTGAATTGTATCCTACATTCTTGGCATTTTTGTTCTCCCATAACCCGATCTAATTTTTTCCATAGCACGGATCACTTTTTAACATAGTATACCATTTACTTATATTTATTGCATGTCTCCCAGCCCTAGAACATAAAGTTCACAAGATCAGGTGTTTATATCTATTTTATTGATGATATGAACTTCATTTTAGAATAATGCCTGAGACGTAGCAGGTATTTAGTACAGATTTGCTGGAAGGATCAATGTGTGCATGCTACACCATGTGCTGTGTGATGAGCAGAAGGACAAAATCCCTGCTTGAGAGGATTTACCCAGCAGCAGGAGAAAATGATGGAAATTTTGCCTTATGTTTCAGTGGGTTAATTCAGCTTAGCCAACTCTTTCTTCCTCATTTAGGGGCTAGTAGTTCTTGATTCCTTCATCTGTTCTTTGTCTAGCTTTTCTCTACTTGGTGCAGTTTTTCACTCTTATCTCCTCCATAATATCTTTTAAAAATATTAAGTAATTACATTGGAAAGGAAAATCACTCTTTCAATGAAACCAAAGTATAGAACATGGTACCTCTCAGGATCTTTTCTCTCTGCACTTTTGCAAACCCTCCATTTATCTTGTAACATTTGCCTTGTAATGTCTAGAATGGCTTACATCCACATTCGCCAGAGCCATTCCTTCCCCTCTTTGTACTCACCCACCTTCACGTTTCATCAGACCTTAATGGATCTGTGTTGACTCCTAGGACATTTGTGTGCCCATGACTCCCATATTCACTGTTATAGTCATGTTTAGTGAGTGGTACTATTTACAACTCTTAGATATTACTTTCAAGCAGCAATAAACAGTGTAAATAATCCAGGAAGCAAGATATGTCTGATTTACCCCCAAATATATAAATGCTTATTTCCTCTTGGAACAATCTGATAATATGAACATTTCAGAGTATGGTACAAGAGAATATCCACTTGGGAAAATAAAATTGGATATGGAGGTCAGTTAGACTGCGGACATTTTAAGAACAACAAGTAAAGCTTTCAGTATATATTATGACCTCAATTTCTGTAAGGCCTTCAGAAATGTAAAAACTGATAAAAGTAAAGAGTTTTGTTATTCAACCAGAATGCCACTGGCATGGGTGCTTTCTCAGCCATGCACATATTCTTGCAGACATGTGGGCATGTACCATTACAGAGGAAAACACAGCACATATGCACATATGATGATGAGATTATGGAAGAGATCTTTATTAGAGTTTGTAAAAACCTCTTTAGTGAGGAGAGTTTAAAACTGTGAGAGAAAGAAATAGTTGACTCAGATCCTGGAGAGTGTTTTGGTTGAAAGAAAACTTTCAAATAACTTTAGAGTTCCTAACAGTTTCACAATAAGAATTTAACTCTTAGTTAATTATATCAGATTGCATTAATATATTTCTCTCTATTTTAGTTATTATTTATCTTACATTATCTAGTTTTGATTCTTTTTTTAGTTTTTATTTATTTATTTGAGATAGAGTGAAAGCATAAGGAGGGGGGAAGAAGAAGAGGGAGGAGTAGGCTCTCCCTCTCCAGCACCCACAACCCCATGTAGAGCTCCATTCCAGGACCCTGGGATCATGACCTGAGTAGATGGTAGACGCTTAACTGACTAAGCTACCCAGGTCCCTGTCCAGTTTTGATTCTAATTTCTCTCACTGTCATACTATTTTATGTTTATGACATACGCTTTATTTTTTATAGTACATTCTAGTATTTATTATATTTGTACAACATGCTTAAAGATGACTTTCTCTTCTTTCACTTTCACATTATCCTCTGATTATCTTTTCTGAATAAAAATTAAATTTGGTTTATCCACTCATGAAAAACAAAACTAAAACAAACAAGTAAAAATACCTAGAGGATTTTAATGGGACAGTGCTCAATTTTTAAAATACTTTAAATACAAGCAATAAATTAGAGAAATCTCTAATCTACTACTATGTTAATGATAAACAAACGTAACTGAGAAAAATACATTCCAGTACAAAATCATTTGGTAAGATTTAACTGCTATTGACAACAAAAATGAATCTTAAAAATATATACTACTTATATTAAATAATGATGTATGTTAAATCATGAATCAATTTTATTTTACCAATAGAATAGACTCCTTGGCATTCCTTTTAAAAATAGATACATACAAATCATCTCTAGTCTCACCATCCTTATTTAATTATTTTACACATTTTAATTGTTGAAAACTAATAGAGATAAATATTGAAAGAAGATTTAAATAGTACGATATGTACAATGACTATAAAAGAGTAACAGAGTATATGGATTTTTAAGGGGTTTAGTATATCAAGAAGTTTATAAGACACAAAGCAATACTCTGCTTTAAAAAAAAAAAAAGGAGTTTGCTATTTCACTGACATAGCAACAGAATTGTAAAACACATGACAGTAGCCTTAATAAGATGCGCATGACAGGGATCCGTGGGTGGCGCAGCAGTTTGGCGCCTGCCTTTGGCCCGGGGCGCGATCCTGGAGACCCGGGATCGAATCCCACGTCGGGCTCCCGGTGCATGGAGCCTGCTTCTCCCTCTGCCTCTCTCTCTCTGTGTGTGTGACTATCATGAATAAGTAAATAAAATCTTAAAAAAAAAGATGCACATGACAACTATATAAATGCCACAGGAAAGTGGAGCTGCAAGTAACCAAAGACCTACATATGTGGAAGAGTCATGTTATTTAATGTAAAAAGGAAGTATATAATATCTGTATTTTGCCTGGAAACCTTTATGCAAATGAGCCAGACATTTGTCTGGCTTATGTGACTTAAGTCACATAATTATGATTATTAATTTTATACTTTTTGTTCTCTCTCCCTTTCTTAAGAATACATATTATTCACAAGTCAGATATCACATTCGTCTCTCTATGACTTAATGTTTGGCATTTTTCTTTCTTTATGCTTTCCATTGTTTTTCTGCATTTCTTATTGTACTTTTTGATGCTTCCAGTGATTATCCTAATTTTCTACTGCTATTTTTTATTTGTAGAAATGCACTGCTTTCTTATGTTGAATAGTGTCAATGCCCTCTTTTTTTAAAAAAATATATTTCAGATGATCTTGAAAGTCTTTTTTGTATATAGTATGGAAAATCTTTTCAAGTGAAGTTTAACTCTGATATGTTCTTGAATTATTGTTCTTTTGGCTACAAAATGTTCTCTCATTCCCAAATTGATATTTGCTTTAAGTTTTAATTTGCACATATATCTTTAGGTATACAGACAGTCCCTAACTTGTGACAGTTCAACTGATGATTTTTTGACTTTACGATGGTGTGAAAGTGATATACATTCAGTAGAAACTGTACTTTGAATTTTGAACTTGGATCTTTTCCCAGGCTGGTGATATGTGGTGTGATCCTCTCCCATGATGCTGGGTGGTGGCAGCAGCCACAGCTCCCCGTCAGGCACAAGTTCATGTGGGTGAACAACCTATGCCCTTCACAATCATTCTGTACCCATACAAATATTCTGACCTTCACTTTTGGGATAGTATTCAAAAATTACATGAGATAGTCAATTCTTTATCATAAATTAGGCTTTGTGTTATATGACTATGTCCAACTGTAGGCCAATAGAAGAGTTCTGAGCATGCATGAGGTGGGCTAGGCTGAGCTGTGATGTTAGGTAGCTAAGATGTATATTTAATACATTTTGACTTACAATATTTTTAACTTAAAATGGATTTATCGGGGCATAACCCTAATGTAAATTGAGGCAGATCTGTACTGTTATTTTCTAATGTGTTGTTTATTTGTATCAGGTGATGCTGATGTGTGTACAGCTCAATAATAGGCTGCTGATGTTTCAGAAATCCATTATTAATCTTTTCCAGATTTTCGTAAGCCTTCCTCTAACTGAGACAGCATCACGTTAGTAGGGAATTCAAGTTCACTGCTGAGAATATCACTCAGGCTACAGCCGCTGTACCTCTAAATGATAAATTCACTGGTGGGTTCATCAAGAGATGGCTGGACAATCGATGCACAGTGAAGCTCGCAGCTAAAAAAGTAGGCTATACATAATTCATTAACCATATATACTTTAAAAAATTATGCACGCTAAAATTCAAGAATATTTGAATGATAATGCTTGCAAATTCAATGACAATCGTTTTGTTAAAAAAATAAGACTGAAGTCACATAAGAGAGGAAAAATAAGAGATAGAAAAGAAAGATTAAAAACAAGTTTTAGAGAGGCCTAACAAAACTAAGCAGAATGTACACATAAAAGCAAAACACAAAATCAGTTATCAGATCTGATGAATATAAAAATAGAAATCTCAGATTTGAAAAACAAATATGGCTTTGAATGCAGGAACGGTGCCAGGAGAATACTAGCATGCCAATTAAGAAAACAATGTGTTTCTGGAATGTGACCAAAATAAAATACCAAACCCAAATGGATTTAAAGAAGAGGTAAGAGATGGTAATATTGTCCTGCATCATCATAGCATTCTGCAATTACGATTTCTGGGTAATATTTTTAAGGGAAATAAGGAATAATTAGTGGGTAGTATATAAACGTATACTAACAAGGAATCCTAATTAGGACACGCTATTTAATTTCAACAAAATTATTATCATTTTTGCCCTAATGAATTACTGTACTCAGTCCAGATGGTTCCCTCAGAAATAGAAGGAAACAGATACAGAGGAATAAAATAAATATGCTTTTATAGACATCAATTCACTAACCTAAGTAAAAGTGAATGCATATACAAATGAAAAGATACTAAGAATTCCAATCTGTTTTTTAGGAACAATTGTAGGAATATATCATAATTAGATTTTGTTAACTTCAATCTTTTAGAAATCTTTTTTTTAATCTCAATATCATTTTTAAAAATTCTATTACAAAAGCCGAGGAACTTGAGCCTGGCATACTGGGCTAGCGTAATACGTTACATGGATAGTCTTAATGCTTCAACCAGAAACAACCAGCAAAGCATCTGCATCACTCCTCAAGACAGTGTTTCCATTAATAATAATAATTCCAGGTTTGCCTGAGGGCAGTTACCTGATGCATACATTTTAGATCCTCTCCAGATATTTAATACATTTTAAAGACAGGAGAAAAGTAGAAGGTGGATCATTACATTCACAGAATCCACAGAAATCCGAAGGTCATCAGATCTGGTTTCTTCTGCTTTGACTTGAGTTGCTGTGATTGCAGAGAAAGTATCTTCTCCTTGCATTTCACTCCATAGCTCGGCTTGGTGCGTAGGCTGTGCAAAATGGTGCATGTGTCCTACGTGTATACTGAATTAACTAGATACTTTGGAATCTGTATTTTATACTTCTGTAAGTTTTGTAGTAGACTCAAAGTAAATAAAATACCAAGAGTTCTAGCACTTGGTTCCAAGCCCTGAAATAAAATACAAAAGATGACCCACTAAATTGGTTGAAACAAAAATGGCTTAGAACATTGGTACATGAACTATACTGACATATAAAAATATTACATGTTACATGAAAAATATAGATCCCAAATAGCCCAGGTCCACTCAGTATAACCTCCAAATTATTTACATAAGTATATTAATAAAGGCCAGAATAGAGAATCAAGAGAAGAGGAAAGAATCACTCTTTGGGAAACTACTATGCACCAAGCACTTTATATATTATGGTGTTAATAGTTTAAAATCAGGAAGGCCTGGGTTTGAGCTTGGCTCTGCCATTACTAGCTAAATGATCTAAGGAAATTTACTTCATCTCTCTAAATTTCTTCATCTATAATATTATTTTTAAATTTTGAATATTGACTAGATTTCGGGTCCTAAGAATGCATCCATGAAGACGACTAACACAATTATACCCCGATTCAGTTTATAGTCTAATGAATAGCAAAACATATAAATATGTTTGTGGCACACCTATCATATGCCAAATAAAATTCTAGGCAGTGATGAAACAGCAATGAACAAGAAAGAAAAGGCCCATGCTCTCACAGAGTTTACATTCTAGTGGGGGAGAAGAACTTTTTCTTTATGTCTTTTCATATCATCGTTACCTAAACATTCACAGGATTATTACCACTACCCTTTTCAATTCTCTAGGAGTTTTTGTTTGTTTGTTTGTTGTTTTTTATGATCACTTATTCTAATCTCTGTAAGGGCCTCCAAGTGTCTGAAACAAGAGAAAGATTCCCTGGAAATGGTGATTATGCCCAGTTGTCCTTGGCCTGTGGAAACATTTTGTCACAATCTGTTTTACTCACTTGTGAACTCAATAATAAAGTCTATGCCACACAATAATATAGAAGAAAACTGCCCTTCAGTTGAGCAGCAGTATACCATCTGGAGCATGCAATGCATGGAATTAAAGGTTTTGTGGAGTTTGTAGAACATAGTTATGGCAATGAATATTTTTCTCTTTTTTCAGTGCATACTCAGTTATTGAAATCTTAAATCATTTAATTATTGGTTGCTACAAGTAGCTCCAATTCAGATTCCTGGATATCATTTGAAGTAGCACAGAACAAGTTCTAGCACTGATACAGTGGGATATTAGTAAATGGAGTTCAGGTGTCCCTACGGTCCCCGGTGTCTAATATATTCCTTACCATGTGTGCATTCAGCTAAATGTTTGTGAAGTCCTTCTTAAAGTATAATGGGGAAAATAAGCAAGGACAGGGACAGTGATTATAATGCAGTACTGGTCAAAGTCCCACAGGGGGAAAAGATTAAAGTAAACATAATTTCTGGGGCACAAAGGCCCATTGCCTTCCAAATACCTCTTCTACCTTCTTGCTCATGTTTTAAATTCCAGAGGTTCAACAACTCTAACTAATCTTGACTGAACATGACCTGGAATTGTAATATTTTTTTTCACAGAATAGCTTTGGCTTTCTACACAATTCCCCTGGCATCCAACTTAGAACCTGTTCCTAGTGTTAACTTTACTCCTTTCATTTGGGTACTGTTGGCTGATACTGTGCTTCATTCCTATTTGTACAGGCTACTCTACCTTGCCTGAGTGGATGACCTCCTTATTTTTATCTATGTGCTTTTTTCCTTACAAAATTGGCTGCCTAGATATAAACCTTAATTTTAATAAATTATTTAATACTTCTTAATTCTCAGTTTTCAAAAAAAAAAAAAAAACCAATATACAGCCACATACTCATTCCTCTGAACTACCTAGTTTAGTGCTAAGAGATTGGGGTTAATCATCTTAGGTAATAGTTTCAAATTTTATTGGGTTCTATAACTGTAATTGAACTGTCTGATTTTTATTCGGCTGATATGTGTTTCTTATGTTTTGCTTTAAATAAGACATGAGATTTGCAGTGCTTTTAGGGGAGAATAAACAAATAAAATGATAATTTTTAGTTTATAATAGGTTTGAAGTTTTCAGCACTTAATTTCAACATAACACTGACTTTGTTGGGGCCTCTCTTGGATTTTATAACTCTTATTAGAGCACAACATTGGAGTTCTCAAGCTGGCATATCATGGACTGCACAGTGTGGACAGTTTCAATCAGATCTTTTTTTCTGAAGGAGACAGGGAAAGATAAATATAAGGGTATTAAGTCCTTACAGGGTGAGAGAGAAGCATTTTAAGGAGTGAAGGAAGTGCAGACTCCTGTAGTTGAGAAAGCCAGAGGAAGGACAGGTCCTAGGCTTCTGCTGTCTGTGGAGAGGGCCAGGACATATCAAGACTGTGATATCTCATGCTGTTCCTTCTCTTGAAAGTTCCTCTCCTTTCCTTCCTCTTGATTCATTCCTCTTTATTCTTAAAGATCTGGTTGAGATGTGGCATCTTATTTCAAATTCTCCTTGACTTCCTTTTCTCCTCCAAATAGACTCCATCCTTCAAATGAATGCATTGAATACAACTGAATGCAGTACAATATTGTCAGTACTCACTGCCACAGAGATAATGCTGCGCTTTATTCAGCTGTATATGTCTTTACTTCTCCAACTGAAGGAAAGTAGGGATAAAACTAACATCCCTGAACACTCATTAACTGTCAGGCACCATAACAGTCACGCATTGCATATTGCCCTTGCAAAAGCCTTGTCAGTGAAGCACTTCCATTATATTTTTTACAGCCCTGCACTTCCTTTATAATAATTTACAAAATATGTTTATTTGGGAGATTATTTTAAATCTTTATCTTCTCTGCTAAGCTCCAGGAGAACATGCACTGTGTTTTGCTTACCTCCTCAGTATCTACCACAGGGCTAGTACCTAATAACCAATCAATAAATATCTGTTGAGCGAATGAATAGATCAATAAAAAAGTATTTTATGCCTATTTTATAAGTGAGGAAACTCAGTCTCAATAAAAGTAAATAACTCAAGGTCACTTAGCAAGTAGGGGCAGCATTGTGACCAGACTGACAACTATTGATTCCCATTCCAGTCAAATTCCAGCCAGACATCATGGCACTTAACAATCACAGGATGAGGGATGGTCATGAAGTTCCTGAAACAGAACAGGGTCAAGGTAAATACTTGTCATCTGTTTCACTTCACAATAGGAAGACATCACTTCATCATTCATTTCTTCATTCAGCAACTATTTATTGTGCACATAGCTGCCTATTTCTCTCGATCCTGTTTCCAACTGCTGCTGTTGGTCTAGTGATTTGGCATCATTCCTAATGACAACAAGCATCTCTTTAAATTTGCTGTATCAGAAAATGTTAATTCCCTCTCAATATCCCTTTTCCCAATTTTTCATGAAATGCAACACTGACTTTTCTTAGCTGTCTACATGTAAACCAAAACTGCTTTTACCGAAAACCTCCTTGGAAGTAGGTGTGACTTTGAGACCAATTTTTGTGAATAAGATATAAGAAGAAGTGTCACAGGGGACTTCCAGGAAATCCCCTTAGAGGATAGTGGGGGGTGGCTTGCTTTTCTTTCTCTGTTCATTCATGCTGATGTGAATGTGGTTTTGAGCTCCAGCATTTGTCTTGAAACACGAGGACTTCGCTTGATGTAACACTAGAAGTAGCCTGAGTCCATAGTAATAATTATATTAACTCTGGCTATCTAGCTCTGAGTTTCTTTCAGTAAAGAGAAAAGTAATTGCTGTTTTGTATAAGCCATTGTTTTCTGGAGGGGTCTTTTTTTAAAAAAGATTTTATTTATTCATTCATGAGAGACATAGAGAGAGAGAGAGGGGCAGACACAGGTAGAGGGAGAAGCAGGCTCCATGCAGGGAGGCTGACATGGGACTTGATCCCCGATCTTCCAAGATCCCACCCTGGGCGGAAGGCGGCACTAAACCACTGAGCCACCAGGGCTGCCCTGGAGGGGTCCTTTTTTTTTTTTTTAACTTGTAGCCAAATGTAATTCTAACTGATAGCCATTCTAAAAGAAATAAAGATGATTAAACATTAGCAAGTCTTCTGGTTTTAAGAGACATCAAAAGAGAAATCGCATATGACAATAAAATCAGTCTTTCAAATGGGTGAGTGATTTTAAGGCAAGTTTTGCTATAAATGAGACATAATTCATAAAATAAAAAGCCGATGATAAAAGTATTCACCAAGGCATGTTTGAAGTATGGGAGATTTTCATTTCCATTTAAGACCATTTATTCCATCTTTTAGTGTAATATGAATTTTGTGTTATGAAAATGCTCTCATAACTAAATAGGCAAAGAATAAAGAAAAAGAAAATTAAAAACAAACAAAATTAAAAGTATAGGAAATCATGTTAGATGATTCTCAAGCAATATGAAGTGAAATATTTTCTTTAAATGTAAAAGAGAATTGTAGCATCCAATTTTAAAGAATAATGGCATGTGATTATAAATGCTCTCCTGCACAAGGTAAGCATGTTGTTTTGAAGAGATCAAGGGGAATGAAGAGTTGGATCATATCTATATTTTCCATTATCATTACTTCCAAATTAAAAGGTACAGATACTTGAGCCTATACTAGATGACCCCACATCACAACTCTCTATAAGGCAGGCCTTGAATACTGGCTGCTGGGAACAGGTTTGAACACTCAGCGCTAGTTGTGTCAGCCCCATCTTTTGAAGGCAAATTGCACTGACGCTAAACCCAAAGTGGTGATATCCAAAAGAAACAGATTTTCTGATTCTGCTGAGCTTGGTTGTCCACATTCTCTAGGTTTCAAAAACTATCTGCCTGTTCCCTTTCAGCTGCCCAGAGGACTCCTTTTGCTACGGTCTGCTACCCTTACCACATTCATCCTATGCAGTGTCTTCCTTAATGGGCAAGTGAGTATGCTCCTCCTTCATGCTCACCTGTCACCTGACTTCACATCCACTTGGATAGTTCAGAATATATGTGACAGCTAAGCTTGAAAGTTTTCCTTTAGCTCAATTGCTTTCCTGTAGGGATTGTTCTTAAAAATTAAGAATGTAGGTTGATTGTTAGAAAGGGTTTATTGAGGGCCTACTGTGTGCCAGGTGCTGTACTAGGACTGGTTGGCATCTGGTCTATATAATCTAAGTAATCCAAAAAGGTAACTCAATTCTGTCTTAAAAACCAGTTGGGGGCAGCCTGGGTGGCTCAGCGGTTTAGCGCCAACTTTAGCCCAGGGCGTGATCCTGGAGACCTGGGATGGAGCCCCATGTCGGGCTCCTTGCAAGGAGCCTGCTTCTCCCTCTGCCTGTGTCTCTGCCTCCCTCTCTCTCTGTGTGTGTCTCTCATGAATAAATAAATAAAATCTTAAAAAAAAAACAGTTGGCCCAATATTTAACCACCTTCTATGTCTTTTTTTATTATCTTAGGCTCGCTTGCCCTATTTTATAGATGAGAAAATATTTGTCAGTCTGTAACATTTCCAGAGAATACCTTTATGAAAAATAAAGAGAAGTCTCCTTTATTAATAACAAATGGCAAATGGGGAGAAAGAAAACAAAAGGTGTCAATATCAGGAATCAATGCCTGAGATCACCCCACCTGTAGAGGAGACCTCAGTGACTAGATGTGGAACCTGGGACCAAGACTAACACTGGGGGCACCTGGGTGGCTCAGCAGTTGAGTGTCTGTCTTCGGCTCAGGGTGTGATCCTGGACTCCTGGGATCGAGTCCCACATCGGGCTCCCCTCAGGGAGCCTGCTTCTCTCTCTGCCATGTCTCTGCTTCTCTCTCTGTGTCTCTCATGAATAAATAAATAAAATCTTAAAAAAAAAAAAAAAAGACTAACACTGGTTCTGGTCACCAGTTACCTTGGTCTGGGTCTAATAGTGGTCCTCATGGAAGTAAGGGATTCTCTCACTACCTGAGACCAAGAGCTTTTGTTTCTATTCCACTACAAGTTTTTAAATATTAAAGAAAGAATAAAAGGATGAAATTTAAAGTCTTCTCAACTGAGAAAAAAAGGAAAAGGTATTTTTCCACTTTTTTGAGTATAATGCTACTATTTTCAAAATGCTAATTTGCTTTTTCATAGTATACTTAGTAATTAGTGAACAAAACCATAATGTACTGTGGGTATGATTTGTAAAGGCTTAAATGACAGACTCTAAGTAGGATAATTTCAGTCCTGATGTGTTGTTAAGTAACAATATATTCTAAATGAGTAAACTTGAAATAACTAAGCCATTGGGGACTATTGGCCACCTGATAATTAAACTTGATCTAACATGGACATCAAAACCAATTATATGTACTAAACAGAAAGAGACAGGTCAACTCCTCAGAGAGATGAAATGAACTTGGACAGATGGACAGAATGCAAATCATGACGGGTTTCTTAATGAAAAAGCAATGAAATGCAATTTAAAGCCCTATGAAAAATCTGGATAGCTATTCCTAGTGTACAAATTGCTGAAAAACAATTATGTTGAAACAAGATGGATTGCCATATTTCCAACAACCAGGAAAAACATTTCTCTAGAGAATTTAGATTTTCTAGTTTCTTAGGCAATGAGGTTAAGGGGAAAATTACTTTAATGCTATATTCATATGAGGTTGCCAGGGGTGCTAAAACAAAGTACTGCAGACTGGGAGCCTTCTCAACAGACATTTCCTCACAGTTGGGGAGACTGGAAGTCCAGAACCAAGGTGTTGGCAGGGTGGGTTTCTTGTGGGGCCCTTCTCCTTGGCTTATACATGGCTGTCTTCTTCCTGGGTCCTCACATGACCTTCTCTCTGTTGGGTCCCTGGTGTCTTTTCCTTTCTTCTGAGGACACTAGTCATATTGGATTAAGACTTGATGCTTGTTACTTCATTTTACTTTAATTACCTTTTGAAAGATACTATTTTCAAATACCATCACATTCTGAGGTACTGGGTGTTAAAACTTCAACAGGAATTTTGAAGGGACACAATTCAGCCCCTAAAAATATTCAATGCACAAATTATGTATAGTGTAGAGAATAAAAATATCAAAATATCGAACTGGATTAAGGGGAAATAAATTGAGTATGTTGGCAGAGGGAGGTCCTCATCTACTGGCAGGGTGACCAACCATCCTACTGTGCCTGCTTTCAGCACTGAAAGTCCTATATCTTGGGAAAGTCCTGAAACCGGAATGGTTGGTTACCAGGGTCATGTGTTGGGCACCCCAGCCACTGTTAAGGGTAGGGACGTGCTTAGTGACTTAGGGATATGCTTAGGGACTTAAGGAAGCATTGTGCTATCTATATAAGATCATTCTTAGGTTCTTAAAATTTTACCAGGAATACAAATTATGCTCAAGTGGGCAGACCTCCATATGATAATGGAAGAGAATCCAGGAAGGCCTCCAGTCATTGGGAAGGTAAGACATCAATTTGTTGTAAGAGGGACAGGTTCTTAGTAGCCAGCAGTAGTAGCCTCCTGAGCTAGCCATTCACAGACACACAGATTCCCTGATCATCTGTGTCAAACTTCTGCTTATGTCTGACTAGAACAGTGGAGATGGGACCAACAAATTTTCTTTTAGACTCTCCTGCTTAACCAAATATTGATATTGTGAGGAAGCAATTTTTCCATCATTTAAGAATAAAGATATAGTAGCAAGCTACAATTGAAGTAGAGGAAAATATTCCAGAATTTAAAGCAGTGCAGATAAATTACATGTGTGTGCAAAATAGTTTTAATAATCGTAGTATCTCAACAAGTTTCAGACATCATTTGCTTGAATCCTGATTCCTCTCTACTTGACAATGGATAAACTGAGGCTCAGAGATAGGAAGTTATTTCTCCTAAGATACAATCTAACTTGATTCAGTTAAAGAATGATTCATGACCACCAATGAATTAGCTGTTTCTATCACCCAAGTCTGGGTGATTTAAGAAGACCTTATGAGAAGACCTTAATAATGGTTTCTTCAGAATATTCTCCCTGGGCTTCTTTTTCTTTTTTTCTTAAAATAGCATATGAGTTTTTAAAAATAGATAGTTGTTTTTTTTAATATATATTTATTTATTTATTTATTTATTTATTTATTTATTTATTTATTTATGAGAGAGAGCATGAGCGGTGGGGAGTGGCAGAGGGAGAGGGAGAGAGAAAATCTCCAGCAGACTCCCCCATTGAGCATGGAGCCTAAAGTGGGGATTGATCCATGATCCTGAGACTGTGATCTGAGCTGAAACTAAGAGTCAGATGCTTATCTGATGAGCTACCCAGGCATCCCAGCATACGATTTTTTTTAAATGCAAAAAACTATGCACCTTAGAAAAACTATTAAAGAAGTTTAAGCAAAAAGAAACTTTTAAAAACATTGTAAATCCACTCACTTATCAGAAATAATCACAGAGGGATACCTGAGTGACTCAGTGGTTGAGCATCTGCCTTCAGCTCAGGGCATGATCCCAGATTCCCTGGATCAAGTCCCACATCAAAATCCCCAGGCAGTCTGCTTCTCCCTCTGCCTACCTCTCTGCCTCTCTGCGTCTCTCATGAATGAATGAATGAATGAATGAATAAAATAATTATAGAATTATTTCCTTCCATTATGATTTAAGTTTGGCGCATATGAGGGGTGTGTGTGTGTGTGTGTGTGTGTATTAGTGTCTGTGTGTTGGTGTGATTATGTTGATGTGTGTATGCATAAATAAATTTATGCTTTCACCTGTATATGTCATACAAATTGAGAGCAATTTATTCTTGACATATATTAGCTGTATCTTTAAGCCTGAAATATATATCATGAGCATAATTCCAAGCCATTAAATACTTTTTCTATAATACTATTTTTAATACTACACATTATTCCACTGTAGGATAGGCCAACATTTATCCAACCACCATGATGTTACCATGGAAGATTTAATTTGTTTGCTTTTTCCTCTTTTCTTTATAAGCAATGTTGTTAGAAAATCCCTTGTGATGGTATTTGTAAATTATTACTTAGATTTCTACCACTAGTCACTTGAAGTGAAAATTTGATCATCAGAAAGCTATACATTCTTAGTCCTTTTTTTTAAAAAAAAGATTTAATTTATTCATTCATGATAGAAACAGAGAAAGAGGCAAAGATACAGGCAGAGGGAGAAGTAGACTCCCTGCAGGGAGCCTGATGCAGGACTGGATCCTAGGACCCTGAGATCACAACCTGAGCCAAAGGCAGACACTCCCCACTGAGCTACCCAGGTGTCTCTCTTAGTCCTTTTTAAAATGTATCTCATATGGGCACTGAAGAAGGTTGTTCCAATTTATATACCTTCAGTGCTATGGAAGCATTTCTGTTTTCCTCCAAACCTTGACAACACTGGCAGTTAGCTTTTCTTTGTCTTTGACAGCTTGATAGAGAAAAATAGTCTATTACGGTTTTAATTTGCATTCATTTTATTATGATTGCACTTGTGCAGTTTTTACAGGTTTATAAGTCTTTTGTGAAATGCCTGTTTCTATTTTTTAAAATTTTTAATCTTTTTGGGTTATTTATGTTTTTCTTAACATTTAGCAATAGATCTTTATAATAGTATAAGAGTGTAGTAACATAACAACGCCTTGGATTGAATATATAATGTTTTTATATGGAAAATAATATTTTTCTATTTCAATTATCTGTTTTTTAATTTAAAGAAGTTTTTAAAAGTGTTATGTTATCACTCTCTATAATTTCTCTATCAAGAATATTATAGAAATACTTAAACTATACTAGTAAATGCATTTTATTGTTTGATTTATGCATTTTTGCATTTATATATTACTCCATCTAGAAATCTGCGTGTAAGTAGGTACAGGGTGGGGATGTTATTTTATTTCTTTTTCTAAATATTGGCTATTTATGTCAATAATAATCATTGAAAAATCTACCTTTCTCTTATTTGAAATGGTTTCTTACAATATTGTTTAGTTACTAAAAACACTTGCAATGCATTTTAACATATGCTACTACAAATTTCAGTGTCCTACATGGACTTTTCTTTCTAGAAATGATTTTGGATATTGTTTCATGTTCATTGATTCACTTCATTATACCCAATACTAGATTAAGCAGATTTTTTAATGAATTTGATTAATAGGAAAAAATAAGGTGGGGAGAGGTAAGATCATTCTGAAGTTTAACCTTTGTATAAGGACATCGTATAGCTTCTATTTGGAAAATATTTGTGTGTGTGTGCCCTGTATGTGTGCCTCTGTGTGCATGTGTGTGTATGTGTGTGTATTCCTCAGTAAGCTGCTGAAGGTTTCATTGTTGGGTAAGTAACTGATATGGCTAAGCAATATAATACAGTGATTTCAACTATTTTTCAATTATCTTACATTGACTAGGTCACCAATCATACCTATAAATACTGAAATTTGGTCTTTAATATTTTTTATATTATTTCTTTTCTTCACCTGGGAAATTCATAAAGTTATAGAATAAAAATACATTGGAAAACACGTTTGTTTTGTTGTAGCCTTTAATGTATCTGAGTACCTCTCTTCCAATATTTGCTGTTGGTATTAGTTATATATTCTTTATCATATTAATGATCTTCTGTCCTTATTTTATTAAGAGAAATTTTTAAAATTCAAGACGAGCTTTGACTTTCATTAAATAGTTTTTAGTCTTCTTCAAGGTGATATTATAGTTCTTCTTAATTAAGGTAATAAAATACATTATTTTTTAAAATAATTTCATACCATTCATTTTTGCTTGGAAGAAGTTTCATATAGCATGGATTATGTGCCATAAAATTTTATTTATAAAATTAAAGTTATATCTGTATTATATTTATGTACCTCTCTATCAAGTAATTATATTATTTCATGTACACATATACACACACATATTCATTCAGGCTTTGGGAAATTGGGATATTTTCATAAAACCTAAGTATTTTAATTATCATCAGAATTATCTGTTTCTTGAAAACTTAGTGAACATGCTTATAATACTATCAACCAAATCAGTGTCTATTTGATTGACAGTTCTTGTACATGTTTTTTTCATATCAGGCACAGTAGGCTAATGTATTCAAATGGCTTAACACAATAAACATTTAGTGATCATTTCAGTCACTGTAATACAGAATGTTACAGTTGGTTCATTCACAGTCCCATGTTCCTTCCATTCTGTGGTTTTGCCATCCGGTGTGTCCTCAGAGTTACTAAGTTAAGCTAGCTCCTAGGGAGACAGACACCTGCCTGTGTGAGGTTATTATGGTCCATACTGTAAGTGATTCACACCCTCTCTGCTCATTTCTGCATGAGCAGAAAAAAGAGGATAGATATTTATAAACATTAATGTTCTCTGTCAAATGAATTAATTTTAATCATTTATATTTTTCAGGAAATAGTGTAATTCTTTAACATGTTTAGAAGTATCAGCAGATAGTTGTATGAATTATCTTTCATTTGCTATTTTTTTGTCTATGGTTAAGTCCTTTTATGTTCCTTAGTCCCATCTTTTCTTACTTCCTACTTGTTTTCCTTCTTTCCTTCTATGTGTGCTTCTCCCTCCATGTTCCCTTGTTCCCTCTCTCCTGATCTGTCTTCTTCCTTTTTTTTTCCTCCCAATATTTATTAAGTATATAATATGTCCATGCCTACAGAAAACAACAAGCTTGGCTTATCACTCCTGCCTACACATCTTCTAGCACTGTGCCTCCCTCAATTTAGATATTCACTAAGTTGTTGAATTGGACTTGAGTCACCCATATTCTGGATTGCTCTTACAGTCTCACAATTGTTTGTCGACCTCCAGTAATATCCCCAATAGCCTGCACACACTGCCAGATTCACACCCCTACAGCATAGCCTGATCAACTCTATCCTCCTGTACCACTCCCCCTTGCCTCTCATATTAGGTAGATGCATCCATGCTCCTCACCTGCACAAGGGCTCCCCATTCTGAGGTGGTAGCTTTGTTTCTCATTACTCATGCATACTTGCTTTGTGTTTTAACCAACTACAGACCTCATCTTAATACTTATATTTGTGCTTTTTTTTTTTTTCAAATTTACAATATGCTGTCATCTTCCTCAAGGGAGTTGCTAAGGTAGTTTCTTATCCTGATATGTCATTGTGTTTCAGACTCTGCCTCTTATTGGTTTGTTTATTCTTTAAGAACTTACTATATCTTCCCTGAAGCCCACAACTAAATAGACTATCCTTCCTCTTTTTCTCACAATGGCACATAGCACATTAGCGGGGATTCTAATCAGGGAAGAAATTTATACTAATATCCTCTGAGCCCTGGTCATTCAGAGAAAAAGCATACATTTTGCTAGCTTTCTCTGCTATTTTTCTTCCCTTTATATGTCTAGAATAAGCCTAAAGACCAAACCAAAGCATCTATTTAAAGAATAGACTAGAATCTCTGATGAGACTGGTGGAGAGGTGGTTTTGCCAGACCCAAGGATAAAGCTGAGTATTTAGGAGAGGTACTAAAAATAAAAACATAGGCTCTCATAATTCTAGGAATTCTGACTCTTCATTCCAAATAAAAAGGAGAGAGTTTAAACCAACTTTTTGAGAAAGGGCTCTACTTAACCCAGTAGAAATTTATGATGAGAAAGGCAGCATGGTCACAGACCTCCTTCCTAAATTAAATGGTAATGTCCATTTCTAATAAAAAAAAAAAGGTTTATATTTTATTTATACTTGGTATTTCAGTAGATCTAACATAATTTCCAATTTAGATATGGAAAATTCAAAATGTGCAGAAATTACAGCTTAATGCCCGGGGTAAGAAGGAAAGGAATTCACCTTTTTACAATTCAATCAAATGCAGAATAGGAGCAGTTAATAATTGTAGAATATGAATAATCAGATAAGACATTTTCTAGTGAAAACTCATAAATTTTATTTTGGGAGTACATTAAAATTCAGTTAAATTTTAAAATCATAGCATATCTTGAGTCACTGTTGAATAGTTGCTGTATCTATAGAAATCTATTTTAGAAATATGCAAGTACAAATTATAGAATGTCAGCATGCAATTTGATTTTATGTGCTTTTCTACTAATATAAATAATGAAGCATGCTGAGAGCATTCAGATACATTCAGCTGAGTATAATTAAAATACTGAGGTGTAACATGTTAAAAAAAAAGAAACAAATTAAGTACTAAAATGAAGTAGGTAGAAATACCAGCAATTCAAAGCGATAACTATGTTGTGATTACAGTATTGTGAATAGACTAAATCTAATATTTTGGTTTAAATGAAATCAGTGATAGCTGGAAAGTTAATAGAAGCAATGCCTTTATATTTTCTGTGAATAATGGAGAGGCTTCATTTCAGGAGCACACATTTTTTTTGCCATCTCTGGAAATAAGTCTCCATGGTACTCTGAATAAACATTCTCGCCCAAATGGAACAAACTCTCTGATGAAATTGGCCACTGGGGCCTACAACAAATAATTAAAATGGGATTTGGGAATCAGTTGGTTTTTTGTGTTCCATACTCCCCATTGGGTTAGCTGAATGAAGGCAAATCAGCTTCTTCAGACCATGTGAAAAACACAATTGAACTTCCTGCTGGTCACCACTAATTACACTGTGATTGTGACTGCCCACTCCAGGCTGAAAGCAAACTTTTAGGTTTTTGTTGTTGAGGCCCACCAAAGGACCAACTGTTTGTTTGTGCTTGCCCAGGCCAGTTCAGAGTAAGAGGTACTGATATTATTAAAAGAAAGAGTGTTTGGTTAACTTTGTTCAATTCTGTCACATGAACCACGACCCACTTTAGTCCGCCTCTGTGACAACCTCCTCGGGTTCCTGAATAACCTACTTTGTGCTTTCCTACCCCCAGCTTCATCCTGAACTCCTAGTAGTTGATTGAGATCTATGAGAACTGATAGATAAAAAATTGGGAAAATAGGGTTTCATTTTACACCTACCAGCAAAATACCAAATGTTTAGAGTTTGGAGAAGAAAGCACTAGAGCAAGTGGGTTAATCCTCTCATGTGAGCAGAATCTACTTTTCACTAAACATCAAATATGGGGCTACAATTGCAAAGTTGGAGCTAAAATCTTAGTAGTGTAAATAGAAGACTCTGAATTTTGGCCTTGTAAGGTCCACTTATCCCTGGATCCAAACCCTTTCTCTTCTTTGGGTAATCCTCAGTTTTTCTGAATCATGTCCTTAAGTACCTTCCTGAGAAAAGGTGAATGGGAAGCAGACACCTCAGCCCTTAAATACATCCCATATTAGAGATAAATAATGCATTACCCTGTTTCTCTAGAAACATTGATTGGATTTGTCTATGGACTGATATTTAACTACTACTTGTGTTAAACTTCCTTGACTATACCTATCTTCTTGGAACTTCCATTGCAAGTAATTTGTACACAAAACAAAGAATTATATAAAACACAATTTAACAAAATGCTACACGTAGAGGAGGAAAACATGGATTTTGTCAATTATAAACTGTATGACATTCTTTTTTTTTTAAAGATTTTATTTATTTATTCATGAGAGATACACACAGAGAGAGAGGGAGGCAGAGACACAGGCAGAGGGAGAAGCAGGTTTCATGCAGGGAGCCTGACATGGGACTCGATCCCGTGTCTCCAGGATCACACCTCGGGCCTAAAGCAGCACTAAACTGCTGGGCCACTGGGGCTGCCCACTGTATGACATTATATAGGGCTTCTCATCTGTGTGAACCTGTGTTTCCCCATCTGTATATAGACATAGCTGTAGATGATCTAGAAATTTTTTATGCTAGCCGCACAAAATGCATGTCAAATACTGGCACTATGCCTGGTACAGAGTAGGTAGTCAATAAATGACAGTATTTTGCTACTATGACTTGAGATTAATGAAGGGGGCATCCAACTTCCCTTAATATCATAAAGTTTTTACTACTTATCTAGCTTCTTTTGGTTAAATGGAAACTATGCATGATTTTTAAAAAACTCGACTATCTTGTTAAATTTAAAATTTAAAACTAAGCTTCCCTGGATGGATAATTTGGAAAACACTGCATACTGAGAAGTCTTGAAATAATCGTGTTTACCTTTGTTTACTCAGTGCTTCCCAAACATATTGACAAAGGAGCACATGTGTGTGTGTGTTTGTGCCCACACGCGCACAACACCTATTAACACACTTCATAGGGGATTTTAAATCTAGTGATATATCACACATGTAGAATCATTAGAGTTCGTATGTAATAGAAGCCTAATAATGAATCGTTGAATTTGTGCATGAAAGAAAGATGCTTTCATTACCCTCTATCTAGGATGCTGATGCAGAATGGCTTCTATACTTCAACCATTGAGATCTTACCTATTCTCCTTCCCAGATTAAGTGCCATACATTTGCCTTCAGAGAAAGGAATTTCTCTTCCTCTGCATTACAGAATATACTATCAGTGCCCTGTCATTTAGTATTTGTTTTGTAATTGTCTGTATGTATGAGTCATGATAATGGCAGCTCCATGCAATAGAGGGCTACCTTTGTCATTGGTTTTATCTCATTCAAACAAAACCTGGCACAGATCTGGCCGTGGTAGATTTGGACCTTTTTGTCTTGTTCTATATGCACTGTACTTTCTTCTTAGCATCCATGGACTTATTGCCCAAAAAAAGACACTAAAAGACCCCTCACATCAGTAGAAGAACAAAACAGTGAGTGAAATTACCCAATTTCTGCAGAGCTCATAAACATCCTGAATGTAGGTCACACTCACTGCCTGATGTGCTGTGTGTGTCATGTTCCAACAAAGCAGCTGCTGCGAGTAGCCAAACTCCCGGAAAGGAGCACAGGCCCAAAAAGAGCAGCCATTTGGAAACACATTTTCATTGACAATTTGGGGAAGTTGGGCATTCACTTAAGAAAAAGCCATAATTCTGTAAGAAATGAGCAATTTATGCACATTATAATCAAATTTATTTTTATATCCAGCTACTCCTACATGTGGCATAATTCAGTCTGGGAAATCATGCTAATTAGTTAGAAATCCATTACACTGTAAGTCTTGTAGCATATGCAAATGCTGTTGCAAGTGTTCTCACCTCCATAATACATGTGCTTTTATTAGAATGCATTCCCGATGTGGGCAGTTTGTCGGTGAACCAGGCTCTAAAGTGCATTGGAGGGGAAAACACTCTTACAATACCAATTGATAGCATAAGTTTTCATTCACTTTTTAATGTATTATGCCTTAAAATATAAGAACAATTCCACTTGTCAGAATAGTGTCCAGAGCAGTAAACTCCAAATAAAATAATAACAATGATAGTAATGTGCTAAGTTCTAATGGTCAATAAGATGTGCATCTTTGCTGAACTCAACACTTGGGCATGCTCTTCACAGACAGTGAAGAAGGGGAGTGACCCCCCCCCCTTCGACTAACAGTACAAAGATAGAGTTCCACAGGCAAAGACACTGCCTGTGTGTCACACTTGTCAAGTCACTAAACTTTTAGATGCTACTCTTCTTCCACTGTAACTAGAAACAATATAACCCACTCTGTCTTCCTCACAGAGCTGTTGTGAATTTAAACTAAGATCAAGATGCAGTTTTTAATTAAAAAATGGCTCCAGTGGGTTACTCTTGGATTATTAAAAATATCCTAGCTCCATTAAAAAGTAAAGCTAATCATAAAATCTCTATAAGGACATCATAAACTGTACGTTAATTATATTTTAAGATAACTGATCAATAACAGAGTATGATTGAGGAACTCTACTGGTCAAACAGCTCCCTTAAAAAAAGATTATCTGATGAGTTAGGGCTTTGGGATCCAGAAGTTAACAGGCTGGAAGGATGAATTTGGTGAAATTCACATTTTAGAGCCATATTAACAAGAATAACAAAAAAGCATTCAAAAGAAATAAAGAAATACACCCTTCTTTTACCTCTCCAAATACTACTGCACCTCCACTGTCCCTTGCAGTTCTCCCATCTTCCAGTAAGCTCATCCCCAGAGATTGGCACCACACCACCATCCAGCAGAAGTCATAAACCAGAAACTCAGATTGATCCTTACCTTTTCTATCTGCCTTTCTGTCTAAGTCTAGCATAACATCCCATTAATTCTGTATCCTAAACATCTTTAAAATCTATTCCCTCTCCTGTGCTGTTTTTTTAAAAGTAGGTTCCATGCCCAGTGTGGAGCCCAAAGTGGGGCTTGAATTCATGACCCTGAGATCAAAACCTGAGCTGAGATCAAGAGTCAGATGCTCAACTGACTGAGCCACCCAGGTGCCCCTCCAGGGCCCTTTTATACTTTCTTAGGCCATGGTCCTATTTCCTCTGGAAAGTCTTCAAGAAGTCCTAATGGTTTCTGCCTCCAGGATAGTTCCACTCACAACCAGTCCCATCAATGCCATCAATGATTTTCTAAAATGCAATTTAATTTTAAATTACTTGTAAATTTTAAGTGTTTTAAATGGCTCCAAAGAGCCTCTAGATAAAGTACTCATGTGACTAGTTCCTATATGCTTCTCTAGCTCTTTCTCTTTCTGCACAGGCTTCAGGTATGATGCCATAATATCTCCCCTGGATTTACCAAAGTGTCCATGCTCTCTCACACTCTAAGGCTTTTGTGTAACAATTCTGACTATAATGATTTCAGTGATCTCTTAACAGGTCTTCTTCTGTTTCAGTTCAGCTAAAATGTTCATTATTCTGAGTAGCAAGTCCTTTTCTCACCAATACCTAGTTGACCTCTTTCGGTATACTGGGCTCAGTCTTTCCCGAAAGTCAAGCCTTTAGGGAAGATCTTTCACTACCATTCTGTTCCCAGAGCTGCGTATGAGTAGATGTTTATTTTCGTGATGAAAATTTATTTTCTGGACTAAAATGAATGAATAAAGAAAATGATCTCAATTAAATAACAATTTAAATCCTTTTCATAATGCTCCATAAGTCTGCTCAAGAAGCTCAGTGATGTCAATGGGAACTTTCAGAAAATAATAACACCAGTTCTTTAGAAAACATTGCAAATTCACTTGTACAGTGAGAAAGACCTCTGAAAAAAAAGCTCAGATGTTATCCTCTGTTAACTGGGGTCTGAGTCCCAGTCTATGGAAACAACATATAAGAGGAAAAAAGGAATCCCTCATTATGCCTCCTTGCCTTACAGATGATCTGTCAATTCTAGGATTTTATTAATAAAATAATTAAGATTTAAAGTATTAGAAGTATCCTGATCCAATTGAGGAGTATATAATAAGTAGTTATTTCTTTCCATTTTCATAATCTTTGACCTTTGAGAATATATGCAATCTGAACCATTGCAAAGAACTTGTCCTGCAGGAGTTAATTAAGCCTTGCAAAGTCCATTAGAGATAAGCATTTTCTGGTCTCATGTCTTGGTTTTCACTGTTGAGTCCTGAGAGTTTGTATACTCTTACTGTCAGATCCTCAGGGTATGTCCTGGCTTTGGGTGAGAGAAACAAAACAAATGAAAACACTGTTGCCCACATAAATCCAGATTTTCTTAGTTAATTGAGCCCAACTCTGACCAACAACTTTTGTTTCTTTCAGTTAATTCAATCAAGAAGAATTATGGGTGACCATAGCTGATGACCCATGATATGCACAATGTAAATGTGCGTGTGATTACAGCTCAGATAATAATAATTGCTTAAGAAGCAATCAGCATCAGAGCCCACCAATTAGGATTCTTTTATATAGGTGACCATGTACATGAAAGTTAGCCATTTATTTTGTGTTTCAAGACTACAGCAAAGGGTCATTCAAATCCTCAGAGTATTCCCTTATTTGCTGAATAGATCCTGAAATCCCTTTATTGAGGGGAAGAATGAGAGAGGCTCCTCCTTCAGTGTAGATCATAAGCAGGAACTTGCTCAAGAGAACTCACCAACTTCACTTACTATGTTAATGGTGATCCTTTCTGAGAGTAACTTTTGGGATGACCAGGGTTCAGGAGTCTGAGGAATATGGGGAATGTCAGAGAGAGTCAAGGCTCAGAAAGGAGATCATGTAGCTGACAACCAGGCTGACAATCTCCTGATTGTGTTCCTTCAAGTTTTGGAATATGGAATCTAGCTATAAACCAACATGCATTTACCTTATCTGTAGGGCAACCAGGTCCACACTACACTCAAGTCTGAACAAGGTGCAGAGAGAGATGTGAAAAATAATGTATGATGCACATGCCCTCTGTTCTGTGAGGCTTGCAGTCTTTCTGAGTGCATACCACTCTGAACAGTAAGACAGCACTGAAAAACCTAAACAGTGTGTTCTTTATTTTCCTATTTATTTATTTGACACATATCCATTGAGACTCTTTTGAGTAGGAAGTACTTTACTGGAACCTAATGCAGAAAGTGGATGCAGATGCGAATAAAGCATGGTCTTTTTTAAATGAATGTTCAGTTTAGAAGGGAGGTAACTGGGAGCATTTGTACCAAAAGGCAGGGATTTGGAGAGCTGTTGGTTAGGAAAGGAAGCCAGGAATAAGAAATCAGTCTAACATATGTAGAAGATAAGCTTCTAAATCTTGCTACTTTCATGCTGACCACTTGAGTTGGACCATTGTGGTATGAGATCGAGAAGGGAGGCAACGATTTTCCAGAAAAAACAGTAATGTCTTTTTTCTTTCCCCTGCAGTGACTCATGGAAGTTTTACAATTCTGGTTTTGATATTTTTCTTTTGATTGCTGAGTGGTCAGTGTTTTTTTTTTTTTTTGTTTTGTTTTTTGTTGTTGTTGTTGTTTCTTTGTTTGTTGTTTTATTCATGCCTTCCTTCAGGTACTGACTCTTTTCCATCATGGTTTCCCATGGAAAGATCAAGAACTTTGGAACATGTGTTTGAAATCATGCTTTGCCACTTAGCGTGGAAGTGTGGACAAATTAAACTCTCAGAGTCTTAGTTGATTACTCTGAAAATGAAAAATATATGAATGTATGTGGTGTGTGTGTGTATACATGTGTTTTTAGGCTTTGAGAGCATTTAATGAACTATTGCATTGTTTAAAACATAGTAATGTCCTTGGTACATAATCTGAGATTTGAAAATTGTAGGTATATCTAAATCTTACCATCAAAGTCATTGTAATCTACTTGGGACAACAAGATGATTACTTAAAAACATAGGGAGAGAATGAAGGGCTGGAGAGCATCAGGGCTCATTCTCAAGAGTGATGATTATGGATGGTCAGCACAATATTATCACGAAGAGACTGGCCTCTGTCAAGATAATGGCAGAAGCAAAGGCAGGGAAACCTCTATGGCTATGGTGCCCATCCATACAGGCAGATTCTAGAATCTTAGAATAAGGCTTTTTTTTTTTTTCATCATGGTCCCCCTTTTTTTGTGTGTGTACTTGATTTAGATTTTAGATAATTTCAAGGTAGTTCAGAAAAAAAGTCTTTTCCTACTCTGTATATGCAACCCCTTGACACAACTTAGGTGGCCTGAACCATTGAAAATGTGTACCAAGCTTTTAATAACAAACACTTCTACACAAAGATGCTGGTGGAAAAAAAAATAAGTGTCAACAGATTCTAAACAAAAGTGTTTTCAGCACCTGCGGCTACTTTAAAGCTCAACACATAAACAGTATTACAAATTATCATTATCTCTTTTACCCTTGTCCTCCTCCTCTGTTCTCTCTCCTTTTCCTCCCTCCCTTCTCTTTTTCCTCTTAGTAAAAGTGTATTTAAAGTCTATGTAAATTCCAAAAAAGGAAACATCTGTTATCAGATATATTCCATATTGTTTGGGCACACCATAAACAAAGCCAAATATATAAATATATTAATTCATGAAACAAATCCATTAATATGAGCCATTTGCATGTTAGAGCTATCCTTATATTTGCAAGGGAGAGCCTATGAGATTGCCCATAATAGGAAGTTTCCCTAGCAAATATAAAATGTGAGTTCTTTTTCAGTAATTTCTATGTATCATTTTAGGAAGACATCTGTTGTGTGAAAAAAAGACACACCTGCATATACAATTTCAAATGCCAATGTAATAAATACTTATGAATTACTGATGAAAGAGAAAATATATTCTAGGCCACCATATTTCCAGTTTTTCATTCTTGTTATCAGAGGAATTTTTAATTAAGTGCCTTACATTCAGTATCACTTCACAAGTCACTTTCCTATTGTTTTAGCAAGCAGGACACCTTTCCGGTTTTCAGCTCAGAAGTGAGTGATTCAATATGACTTGTACTCACCAGAACTGTACATTTTCATAAAACTGTTATTCAAATGCCTTGAACAAAGATTCCTAATCTTTAACAAATGGCATACACCTAACTGCCATTTTTGACATCTTAAGGAATTAATCAAGGTTTCATCTAAAGATGCATAGGTAGAATGGCTTTTTAAAGTTTCCTTTTTAGTCAGAAGTAAATTGCTGACTCTTCACTTCTAACTTCTAAGAAAATTTGCAAACTGAACAGTAAGTGCATGCCTTAAAGTCTAAAGACTTATCTTGGAATATGAAATGGTTGCAGAAGAAAAAAGTAATTACTTCGTGCAGATAACTCCATTGGATAATCCTAGGTGGTTGATCTGGAGTTATGCTAAGATAGAAGAATTGGGCTCTGTTAGGGAAATTATAAAATGAATTTAAGAAGAAATAATAAGAAAGGCTATTTTGGAGTTTAAAAATAATGAGTTTGATCTGAACGTAAAGTTTTGGATGTTAGAACTTGAATCCTTGAGGCATGGATCAAGTCAATTAAAATTTGCATATGATGGAGTAATCTTGGGTAAAGATGAAGGAATCAGATTTCTCTTTTGGGACAGACAGCATAACATCTCTGAATCCCCATGATGACTATTTCATTTGCTTTTATGTCTGGGTCTTCCGGGTTATGTTTCTGGGTACCTGGAGCACTCGTTCCTATCCTCTTCACATGCCTGATTCCTTTAAGTGGCAAGGAATACATCTCTGCCTCCTGTCATCTCCAACCATGATTAGGTCAGAGTCTATGTAATGGGCCCCAGGATATTCCTTATTTCCCATTCTCAGCACTTTATTCACTTAAAATTACATAAGAACTTATTTGTAATTAATGCCACTGTTTTGAATATCTGCTTTTACTGCTGACAAGGGCTGTACTTGTCAGGTACATCAGGATAAATTCAGCACCTAGCACAGGGTACCTTATGGAGACGTTTGAAACTGAAATTTTTTGCTCTTTGACCAACTGGAGGAAAGTCAAAATTAGTTACACACATATACTTATTTAAAGAGGGTATATTTCAAGGTCAATAATCTCTTGGCCTCTTACCAGTCTTATTGGGAAACATTGGCAGTGACAGCCATTTAAACCATCACAGAAAAAGCATATGTAAATAATAAGGTCACAGCTATCCAGGCTTTGGGGTTAAAAATAAAATCAGGTACATTCACACTAAAACTTCATTCCATCCACCACTGAGTTGATCCATTAGGAGGCACTTTCCCCAGGCCTGCTGATTTGATGTGGGAAGCCATTCCACTTGAGTATCTTTCCCTTAGGAGGGCCACATGCAGTAGACACAGTGCCCAGAGAGAATATTTGAGTACTTGCTCTGGTGTGAAATTGCCCTTTCTTGGCCTTTGGCTTGTCTTTTGCTATGCATGAAGCTGCATTTTAAAGTTATAACCAAGAGATAATGTTCCCTAGATAGCAGCATAATCTGGGGATCACCTTTCCTAATGGTGTTGCCCAACTACTCTTTAAAAAAGTCAGCAACCCATGTGATAGAATTTCCTTGTTTGCTAGAATGTTTTTCCTTTGCTATACTTTAATAAATCTAAAGAACCACAGTTCTTTTCTGATCCATCCTTGATTTAGATCTGCTTTAAAAAAATGATTACTTTTTTAAGATTTATGATTTCCTTATTAATCAATTTGAGCTTTCCCTTCCTTAGACTCCCCTCAGCTAAGCTGTCAATCTCAGACTCTGTGAATGACTCTGTTTTAGAAAGAAAAAAATAGATGCACGGGTTCATTTCATAAATTATTCCAGAAGAGTGCCATCCTGTACTTTTATTTCAAATAGCATTTAAGTTTTGCAGCTTTGCACAGAGACTTCTTCAAGGCTGTTTCTTTTACTGAAGATGATGCAATCATTAGCTTAAAACTCCCATGATCTCTTCTTAAAAAATGGCAGAAGGACATTGTCAAGAAGGGTACATTTGGCTGAATCTGATCATCTAATTTTCCTGCCATTCAGAATCAAGCTTATTCACCAGTCCATAATGCTCAACATTTGCTCCCATTCTCCAGCCAAAGGAAATAAGTGCTATAACTTGAAAAGAAAATGATTGACATTTATTGATGAATTTCTATCTCTTTGGTAGGTTTGGGATAATTTCTGAAGGTTGTCTGGGAATAACCAAATTTTTCTAATGTCTCAGTACAAGGATTTGCCCTATGACATTTTTATAAGCCATGCTCAGGATGTATATGAAATGCAGCCAATGACCTTTTACCTGTATAGTTTTAGGGATGAAAAAGACTTTGAGAAATCATTTCCCTATTTTTCTTCCTATAAGTATGCCTACTCCAGATGATATAATCAATCATGATCTGAAAAAAAGTATAAAGAAGGAAGATGTGACCATCCTGGTTAAGTCTAGTAGTTCTGTTTTACTGTAACATTTTAAGTTTGCATTCTCTATGACAGTTTAGCAGTCCTCCTGGCTCACAGATCAAAACATGAGAGCCAAAAGCCTTCCTTTAAAATAGCATGAAACAACTAAAAAAGAAAAGACAGTATAAAACAAAATAGCACAATAAATTATTTGAGAATTAATCTAACAAAGCAAGAAAAACTTTCTAGAAGATTATTTTATAAAAGGACCATTTTAAATTAATTAAAGAAGATAAAAGAAAACCTAAATTAATAATGAGGTATATATGTTTGTGGGTGGAAAATTTAACCTTGTAAGATGTCATTATCCTGTGTTCTATGCAACTTTAATCAGATACCTGTCAGGATTTGGGAGGAATATTATAAGAAGATTCTAAGATGTACATGAGATAAATAAAGTTCATCAAAAGCTAAATTTGGGGGGAAAACAGTAATCTCAGTTTTTAGGACCTATGATATAGGCATCCTGATAAAAAAATGAATAGTATTGACACAGGATGAAGTAGATCAATTGCACACATTAGAGACCCAAAAAGAGACTTACATAAATGTAGAAACTAGTTGTACAGGATGATATCACAAAGGAGTGAAGAAATTATGACTTATTTAATAGTGCTGTTTGAAAAAAAAAGCACCGAAAAATTGGCTTAGTATATAGTAAAAATTCACAATATAGTAAGACTATTTGGAACCCAAAAAGGAAAAACTCCTATTTTTCTGTCTACTCACATAACACTCTACTTCTCTTCTAATCCTTCTCAGAGCACTTCTGATACTTCTGATCACCAAATGTGTCAGGATTTTTCTCCCATCAAGCAATTTCCTGACAACAAATGAATGTCCTAATATAACTCAATTCTGACACTGTCTACCTGGACATGGAAGATTGCCCTACCACCCTCAGATGCCAGTCTCAAGTCCAGGTTTTTGTCTGTACTTCTGACCAACTGGCTATAAATTAGAGATTCTTACAACCCCCTTCTTCTAGCCGTTTGCTAGAACAACTCGCAGAACTCAGGAAAACAGCTTATTTACTATTTTACTGTTTTATTACAAAAAGACATAGGAACAGCAAAATGGAAGAGATGCATGGGGCAAGATATGTGGGAAGGGGCACAGAGCTTCTATGCCCTCCCCAGGGGTACCATCCTCCCAGACCTACAAGTGTTCACCAACCCAGAAGCTCACCCTACCCTATCCTTTTTGGATTTTTATGGCGGCTTCATGACATAGGCATGATTGACTAAATCATTGGCCGTTAGTGATTAACTCACTTCCAGCACCTCTCCCTAAACCAATGATAGAGGGTTATGATGGAAAGTTCCAACGCTTTAATTGCATGATTGTTCCCCCTTGTGAGTAGCCCTCATCCTTAGGGATTTTCCAAAAATCACCTTTTTAACATAAACACAAGTATGATTGAAAGGAGTTTGTTATGAGTAACAAAAGGAACTTTTATCACCCTTGTCACTCAGGAAATTCCAAGAGTTTAAGGAGCTCTGTGCTAGGAGCAAAGATGAAGGCCAAATACATCGATAATATAAATTAGAATATCACAAAACCCTATAGGAAGACATATACAAACAAAATTAAATGTGAAAGAAAAAACTAGGATGCTAATGAAAGTGTAGGAGAATATTTCTGGGTCTTTGGGTGGGACAAAAATTCGAAAGATCTAAAGAAATACTAAAAAAAGAATGTTGTATATACACCAGAAAGATCAATGAACAATACCAAAGAAAAAGTAACAGAATTATGACAACTGAGTGATGATACTTGCAGAGTGTAAACCTGGCAATGTATTATAATATAGAAAAGGAAAGAACAACAGTAAATAAACAAGAAAAAGGCAAATCCTCCAGTGGAAAAAATTGACCAAAGAATATGGAAAAGCAATTCTATATGAATAGAGAGAAAAATCCAATAACTAATAAGATCATGAGATAATGAGCATCCCCTAAGTAACCAGAGGAAAGTAGATTAAGATAAGGAGACATTACTTTGCGTACTTCCAAATGGTAAAAATCGAAGCTTTCTAATATTAAGGGCATAAGATCACGTGGAATTTCCATGCAATATTGGTAAGAGTATGCACTGGTATAGTCATCCTGGCAGTTTGTTGAAATTGAGTATGCATGTACCCGGGGGTGCTCAGGAAGACTGCAGAGAAAGTCTAAAATCCACAGCAAGATATTTTGTAGGAAATGGTTGGAAGCATGACTATTGATATGTAAAATATGCAATATGCATGCCCTAGAATAATGTATCAGTCCCCAGGAACATATTTACATAAACCAACATGGATAGCTCCCAAGAACATAGAAGTTACTTTTAAAAAAGAGGGAAAAAGAAAAACAGCAGGAGAATTGTATCACAATACCACTTTGTATTTTAAAAAGTCACACTATTTTATATGTATTTAAAATGTTTTTATTTTAAAATAATACAAATATACAGAACAACATAACATCAATTTGTGCATACTCATAATAAAATTGATATTTTATAATTCCCTTTGATTAGTTCTAAAGTTAAATCACTGATTCACATTTTTCAAAGAGATATCTATATCTAAATAACCATATGGAGGGCAGACATTAAAGACATGGTATGGGCAGCCCGGGTGGCTCAGCGATTTAGCGCCGCCTTCAGCCCAGGGAGTGATCCTGGAGTCCCTGGATAGAGTCCTACGTGGGGCTCCCTGTATGGAGCCTGCTTCTCCCTTGGCCTGTGTCTCTGACTCTCTCTCTCTCTCTCTCTCTCTGTCGCTCATGCATGAATGAATGAATGAATAAATAAATAAATAAATAAATAAATAAATAAATAAAATATTTTAAAAAAATAAAGACATGGTATATGAGAGGGAGTCTTAAGGATTTGGAGAGTGGAATGATTTGATAAAAGGTAAAAATAATAAAAACACAGTAAAAGCAGTGATCTTACTTGGGCTGGTAATTATAGTGTGCTGTTGACTAATGGGTATAAACAGCTCAGTTCTGTGAATCCGAGGTCCAGAAAGAGGAACAAAGAAATAAAGAACTGGGTGTATGTCTGTGCGTGTGTGCGTGTATAAGTATGCATGTGTTTATTTTACTTCATGCCATTTCTACGGCTATCTCAACTTTCTCCAGAGTCTCTAAGTTTCTCTTCTCTTCCTACCTATACAGAGTGGAATAGGACCCTTCAGTTGGTTTCTGAAAAAGCATGGCCTGGAACTTACCTCCTTCCCACCAATTTATCACCTGATTGAAATCTTGCCTGCCTTTCTGAAGTTGGCCCTGAAATGTTATCTCATCACTACAGTTCCAAGCCACATTTTTGACCTGGATCTTTTCCATTCCTGATTTCATCTTCTTGGCCTTTCTCATTCATCTGCAACATAGATACAGACACCTTTACTTCTCTTATCATCCTTTTTGTTCCTCTCTGCTATGTAAGCTCTGATCCTGCTTTTCTGTAATTCAGGATTATATGGCCCATAAGATCAAAGGACATCTCACAGTTTCGAAGAGCATGTCGTTTACTCATGAAAGATGTGTGCCTTCCTTAGTATCTTGTCTCCTTGTCCCTGTGCCCTCCACAGGCACACATAGCCATATTTTCTAAATAATCAGAGACCTCCCCTCCATAAGGCCAGATCAACATGAACAACGTGGAGGAAGACATTTCATATGCTGTGACAATAAGCTTTAGGAAGGGAATGAAATTTGATAGAAGATAGAAGACATGGATGTCTGCCACAACATTCCCGCACAGACAAAGGGAGAGCATTCTAGTGAGATTTCCAGAAAGGAAGTTAGTTACTTAAGGGAAATTAATTACTTTTAAGGCTTTTTAAAATAGATACTGACCGATGTCTTTCCAGTAGGGTTTTTAAGTAATTTATGTTCACATTTAAGTTGCTATAAATGTGCCTCTTTGACCTTCCACCAACTGGCATTGTTATGTGTGTATTACACTTAAATCATTGCTAATTTGTTGGAATTAATAAATGCCATTATACCATTGGCTTATTTATTTATTTGGTCATTCATGAGAGTAACCGTTTTTCTTTCATTTTTTTTTAACATTTTTCTTTCAATGTGCTTGTTAAAATGTTCTATTTCCATTTTGAGGAATTATCCTTTTCATATCCATTGCTCTTTAATTTACTGGAGTCTTTATATACTTATTTTTCCTTTTGAGAATTTAGCTCTTTATTGCATCTGGAGTGTGTTTTGAGGTATGGTTTAAAAGCAGGATCTATATTTTTAAAAATAAATTTTTTAGTACCCCAACTCTATTTATTATTCTTATCCTTCTAGACTGATTGGGGATGACTCATTTATTACATATAAATTTATTTCATATATCTTCAGATTGGCTTATTACTTGCATGAAACAGTATTCTTCTGCTGAGAAGCAGAACACTCCTTTTTTGATGGTGTCTATTTAAAGCTAATAATGGAAAATATAATCATATCTGAAAATATTATGAAACTGGTCTTTAATTTTCAAAACTGTGCTCTATTTCTGTCTTCTTGCTTTTTTCATGCACAGTAAGTAATTGAAGAAATATTCTGCCTATTGATTTAAAAACTTGGCAGAAAACTTTAATATATTTCAGAAGAAAGTGAGCAAAATAAATAAGTTATGACCACCCTTGTAGTGTGTTAAAGCAAAGGGTATATTACTCAAATTCAAAAATAAGTTTAAATCTGTAGTGTTGATTAACAGAATTGGACTTTCTGGATGAGGATACTTGATACTTATTTTCATTCATTCATTCACTCACTAATTTAATAAGTATGACCCCTTAGGTTTATGATGGCTATAAAATACAGAATGGTTAGTATATTCTCTTTCTTTTTGTTTTCCTTTTTTTTTTTTTTTTTTGTCATTGTTGTTGCTGGTTCATTGATTGATCTTTCATTAACTAGATACCCAAAAAGAAAGACTGACTAAATGTAATGAAACATGTTCAACCATGTAAAGAAATACCTTGGGAAGTAAGGTAACCATTGCAAAAGCTTGAAGAGATTGCCAGTGAATACCAACCTAAGAACTGCAAATAGTAATCTTTAGTGAACAGTGCAGAATGGTGGAGATGGCACAGGACTGGGAATAGGCAAATGGCCTACTCATGTTCAATATAGGGAGAAGGTGGAATAGGAAATTAAACAGGAGCTTTATGCCCACTTTTAGCGTTATTATAAAACTGTAAAACAAAGGCCTGTGAGCCCCTAAAAGAAAAAATACAGTAAAATAGTAGCTCTAGGAGCTAAAATGGGCTCAATAAGTAGTCATATACAAACTAGTCTTTTTTTTAAAGATTAATTTATTCCAGAAAGAAAGAGAGTATGCATGCATGAATGGAGGGAGGGCAAAGGGAAAGAATACTCAACTCAGCTCCATGCTGAGCATGGAGCCCTTTGTGGGGTTCAATCTTATGACCCATGAGCTCATGACCTGAGCTGAAACCAACAGTTGGATGCTCAACTGCCTGAGCCACCTAGGCACCCCTAGAGTCTTTTTTTTTTTTTTTATTTAACGTAACAGTGATAAGGCTGGCAATGCTAGAAAAATGCAACAGACATAACTTAAGTGTTTTAATATTCTTGTGGATAAAGTGAAGATATGTAGGATGGGTACCAGGAAAATAAAGAGAAGTATTAGCTAGTAGAAGGTCTATTTGTAAAGAGTTTGAAAGATTTGAATCTGGAGAGATTGCTGAAGGCCGAAAGGGTACTGCCCAATGCATTTTCCATTTTAGCATTTATATCAGTAACTCAAATGCCAATAGTAACTCGAAAGATAATAGACTTTTAAAATTGTTGGATAATATTGTGTCTATTGTCAGATATGTTGATTATCTAAATATTTACTGAAAAAGATATAAACAGACTGGAGACAACCAAATGTAAAGATCTGAGATTATTAAGACTAAATGAACAAATCCAAATTTAGATCTAAAAAAAATGCACAAGTACAGGATAGGGGAGACTATATTAGTTGCAGATTACTGTATAACAAATTAGCCTAAAGGTAGCAGCTTGAAACATGAAAATTTATTTTCCTGCATAGTTCCTGAAAGTAGAAAGCCAGCAGAGGTGGTTCTGGTTTAGGGTCTTTCAGGAGGTTATATTCAAGGCTTATATGAGGCTGGAGATTTTGCTTCCAAGATGACTCATTCATGTTGCTGTTGGTAGAGGGACCTCAACAATTTGAGTCTCACCCTAAGGGTGGTATGTCCTTGTGACCACCTTTCCAAGTACAAAGGAATAAAGAGAAATCAAGGTAGACATCAAAATGTATTTTATAACCAAACCTCAGAAATTATATACCACGACTTGTGTTATACCGTACAAGTCGCATAGACCAGCCTCGATACAGTGTGGCAGGGGACTACAAGAGGTCTTGAATGCCAGAAGGCAAGGATCACTGGGGGCCATCTTGGAGGATGGCCACACACAAGACTTGCTGGAGTTCTGTGAAAATGGCTTGAGGATTTTTTTTTTTTTTTTTAAGTTCATAAGCAGTGTAAATCATTGGTATGATGTAGCTGCCAAAAAAGTTTATGTGATATTAGGTGTTATCATGTACATATAAGAGCTCACATACACACACTATCTTCTCTGTATCAGTCAAAATATACCTCTGATTATTTTATCACTTTAGAGCTCCATATTTTATGAAAAATAGGTATAAATTAGAATATATTCATAAGAAAAGTGAAAGAAATATGAATGCACAAAATATGAAATGGAACAAAGTCAATATATTCTCAGCCTGTGTAAAAGAACCTGTACAGGGGATTTGAAGGCAATAATCAAAGAACTGATGGGGAGAAGGGATTAGATTTGCTTTGTGTGTTTACAAGGGATGGGAATATTCATTAATAGGTAGAACACTTCGGAAAGGCAAACATCAAGTGAATAAGGCAAAACCTGTGTTATAAAATCTGTATAAAAATGAAGAACTACTGAATTTATTATCACTATTTCTACTCAAGGAAAAATAGGAATAACACTTGCTTAAGATACCAATAAGTATGTTTGAGAGGGGTTTAAGCACTGAATGAATTATTCATTTCTTTCATCATTGTTTCAGAAGAGACTAAATGAGCACCCACTCTAGGTTGAGGGTTGTTTTTAAGGCCTACATTGAGAGATTGGTGAATGAGCAGGCAAGATCTTGCTCTTACCAGGTTTTTGTCAGATTGTGGAAGATGTACAGTAAACAGCAAAACAAACAAAACTATAAGTTTATTTCCCTGAGATAAAACAAGCTCAGGTAATAGACTGTGAAGAGGTATTTATGGACAGGTGTATGAGCTAGAGTGGTCAGGGACACTCTCTCTGGGGATGAAATCTTTAAACCAAGAATCTGAGTGGCATAAGGATTCAGCTCTATGAGGATGTGCAGTGAAAGAGTTTCTGGCAAAGGGAACCATAAACTGAAGACCCATTAACTCAGCTAAGTATAGCATATTTTATATGCAGGAAGGTAGCCCCTCTGTCTCGACCATCACTAGTGATGGGGGAAGTGGGAAGAGACCAAGTAAAAGAGGTAATAACATCAGCTTCAAAGTATATGGATTGTAGATAATAGTAATGAATGTAGATGTTATTTTGGCATGCTCAAGAACATATACAGATTTTAAGCAGGAGCTGAGGATATAGTCTCTTTTGCAATTTATAAAATTATTTTGTTTGCTTTGTGTATAAAATGGCCGAACTAAGGATAACCATTAGGTGTAAATAGGGAAAGGAATCGAAAGCTATTGTTCTAGTTTGGGAGAGAAGAGAAGCTGTCAAATTATTTACTGCCACATCCTCTTGGCCAGATATAGGCTGGTTCCTAGAAATACAGAGGCAAAAAATAAAATTTGTACCTTCAAAGAGTATACTGCTTACTGAGGAGGTTAGGCATGCACAGTTGTGACACCCCTATGGTGGCTGATGTGAGATAGATACAATGTTGTCAGAGCAGGAACAAAGACTGAGTGAATGAGTGAATGAGACGGTACCAAACAAGATTCATTGGCTTGAAAACTACACAGATAACCCCTGATATCCTTTCCAAATATGGGATTCTACGATTCTACTGAAGCTTTCAAAAAACTATCTTTTATCTGGTTCTGACTGTGATAGATTAAGGTTGTGGGATCTATGTTCTGCGTGGCCATGAAGAATGGGGAATTTCACATATTGTTGGATACTTGAGGAACGATTCTTTCTCTCCTTACCCATGCGCCCTGAGAGTCTAGTGCTAAAGCTGACAGAGCCCACTGTAAGACTACTTAGAGACAGGTGTATGAGAGAGCCAAATATGAGGCCAAGACTCCTGAATCTTTACTGATCTAGTTCCCTAAACTTCTTTGAGCTCATTTTTTTCTTACCTGAAAATAAATACAAATCTAAGAATCTAATGCTGGTTCTGTCCAAGCCACAATGGTGTTGGGATGATCAAGTTGTCATCATTGCAGAAAGACTTGGAAACTCATTTGAAATCTATGGAAAGCTAAATACCTACCTAAGAAAATAGAAAAATGAATGGCTATCTGAGAGTCCTTGTTTTTATTTAGTGCTCAGTTAGAGTAGGCCAGAGTTCTAGCTAGACATCATATTGGGCTGGCCCCACACAAAGAATGACCTCTCTTTAGGGTGTTTTTTTTTTTTTTCCAGTGCCCACAGGCAAGCACAAGTCTCCCTGAGGGAGTGGAAAGGATAAATGGAGCATGAAGATGGAGTTAGTCTTCCTAACACAGATCACTAGTATTTCCTATTTGCAAAGAATTTGAAATCATTTATGTTAATTTCATGCCCATGCTTGTGATGGGAGTGCACTGCTAGACTCATTTTATAGATCAGAAACCCAACGACAGCAAATCTAGTAGCTTCCACTTGGTTTCACAGTGAATAATCACAAAGCTGAAGAAAGGACTCCTAGATCAGTCTGTGGTTATAGTACCTGGGATCAAAGGCGTCGGACAAAGTGAATTCAATACTCTCTTTTAACCACTTGAGAGTGCTTTCAACAGTGTAAGGTTTTCTAACCATTGAATGGATTCTAATAGGAATGAAGGAATAGGAATCTATTTTTTTCTTCTTCTTGGGGCTTGCTTCCGCCATTCCTTTTATTCAGGGAAGGTTTCTTAGAAGAAGCTCTACCACAATATGTCAGTTTGGAATTAAAAAAAAAAAAGAGTTTAGGCAGATAAATAGCAGATGAGAAACGAGCGTGTGGCAAACGTTTCACTTCACTTTTGGAAGAAGAGAATGTGAGTTGTGTTAACTACACTAGAGCCTTGTTTCTAACTGCAGTATCTCCTGATTTCTGGTGCCCAAAATATGAGTAGAAGTATTAGGATGCCCAGTCAGGGTGGCTTTATAGAGGCGGCTGTGCTCTGCCATAGGTTATTGTAGGGAAGACTCAAACCATGTAAAAGAAGACATTTGGGAAATGGAAGTCCAAATGGTTGGAATTATTCATTTTTCTAGATTGAACAGGGTTTTGGCAAGTTTTTCCAAAGTCCTATTTTAGATTTTATCAAAAGCTTTCAAGTTATTCCTGAAACACCAGAAGAGCCAAAATTATCTAAAGAGAAGTTCCTACTATATTCACCAATTCTTGTATGATTACTCAGTTCTGCTTTCCTTAAAGCACTTGCATGAAGAATGGGAATACTTTCTAAATGTGAAAAATGTGTAGAGATAATGGCACCTGAAAGCTCTGTACACGGCATGTGGGCAAACAAGCTATGGACCTATGGACTGTGTAGACATGAGTTAGCACAGTAGCCCAGGACAGCCTATCCTTGGAAAGGCGTGCTTACAAGGCTGTTCCTTGACTAGTGTTTGGGAATTTGGCCAGCAAATATACCTATACTGACATAAAACTTCCCTTAAATCATGAGTGGCTCACCGTGCTGAAACCATATAAATGATTGGTTTGTGTTCGGGAGTTTGGAATTTGGGTACATGCTAGGCAAGAAGGTGCCCATATGATCGTCCTCTGATATATATCTTGGACATTAAGTCTTTAAAGTATGTCCCTGGTGGATAAAATGTTCTCAGGTGTTGCCACGTCCTGGAATAGTTTGTTAAGTCTTGTGTGACCCTGTGAGGAGATGAATCTTGGAATTGGAAGTTCATACCTGGTTTCCTCCAGATATCACCCTTTGTGTCTTTTTCCTTTTTTTTTTTTTTTTTTTTTTTTTGCATTTGGTTTGCTATCAATCTTAGTCCTAAATATAGCTCTAGAAGAATTCTGTGAGTACTTCTAGCAAATCACAAACCAGCAAATCTGGGCTGGTCTTAGAGATCTCTAATACAGAACTCCTCTCTTAACATCTAAGGACGAGGCCACTCCTTTTTTTTTTTTTTTTCTTAAAACTACTTTCCTTACCATGTGCAAATTTTAGTTTAGATAAATTTAAAAGAAATACTAGGGCTGCAAATATCAGTTTCCATTTAGACATTTTCTCAAATTTCTAGACTCATCTGTGTTCATCTAGACTCATCTCCTCTAATTTCTTTTTTTTAAGATTTTATTTATTTATTCATGAGACACACACACACACACAGAGAGGCAGAGACATAGGCAGAGGGAGAAGCAGGCTCCATACAGGAGCCCAATGTGGGACTTGATCCCAGGACCCCAGGATCATGCCCTGAGCCTAAGGTAGATATTCAACCACTGAGCCACCCAGGTGCCCCTTTCTCCTCTAATTTCCCCACCTCAACAGCAGCATACATTTTGTCTTTCATGATAACCAGCTATAGAAGTTGCAAAATCCCATGAAAATATGTACAGAGAGAGAGAAACGAATAGAAAGCATTTCTCATATTCTTATAGTATTTTCAGCTCAGTTGGGAGTATAACACTGTAAAGTTTTGCAAGGATGCCTGCTATCCTGAGATATGAGGCCAGATTGGTTGATTAGAGAGGTTTGAGTCTCAGGGTGCTGGAAACATGTTTCTAAACCTTTCCCCATTTTCTTTGGGTTTGAAAAAAAATGAATGTGAATTATAGAGGTTTGAATCTGACTATGGGGTCAGGAAAGCATTCACAGAAATGAGTCTCAAACACACACAAAGGACATGCACATTTGTAAAACTTTTACAAACCCAGGGTTTTGTTCCTGGAAGTATCATGAGTCCCAGCTCTGCATACCAGGGGCTGTGATATAAGAGATCCTAGGCCAAGATTTATTTGTCCTTCTTCCAACTCGAAATTTTCAGATCCCCACTGTCATTTGAAATGTTGTCTTTGTGCTGGAGAAAATGAAGTGAAGCTAATGGCATCCTATGTGTAGGCAAAGGAAAGTGATATCTATGCATGCAAAGGGTGTGTGGAAGTGAGATATTAAGACCAGAGACCTTCTTGAAAGCTGTGACTTTATGGGAGAAGTGATGTGGTGCCTCTTGGTTCTCTTACAGAAACAGAGAGCCTTCATGTTCCATGTCAGAGTGGTCCTGCTCATCTGGTGTCAATGCATCCAGTACAGGACCATGAGACTTAAGCAGACTTTGCCCCCAAAGCAACAAATTGTACTTGCAACCATTTGCTAGCACTGAATAAAGATTGTTATCCTGTGCAATTCCATTTGGTTGTGAAAAATAAAATAACCGGCTTCTTCTTTTTAGAGAAATGAGAATATTTGTCCAAAAGTGATCTTCTGTGATCTGTTTAGAAATCTTATCAACAGCTCTGATAGTTATGTGAAATTATATCTCTGAGTGGACCACTGCACCAATAGGAATAATTATTTTTTTTCTATTAGCTCCTGTAATGAGCAGCTTTCTCCAGAAATGAAAAGAGTATATTAAACTCCATACTGCCCTGGAATTTTAAAAAGCTAAATATGACTTCATTTATACTAAAAGTCTTTAATTTTCACTGGTGATAAAAACAGAATCAATGGATTTCAGTACAAAAAAAAAAAAACAAAAAAAAACGAAAAATGTTTTCTTTCCAGCCATTATAATTCCCACCCAGGGTATAATGGTATTGAACTCTGCTAGGTAATCAAGAATATTAAATCTGTTTGTATTGTTTCCTTTAAGATTTAAATTTCTGTTTATTTAAAAACAGTTCTTGTCAGGTTATTTGCATAAAATATGGAGACTAGATATGAAATGCTGCAATATAGTTTTCTAACATTTCAACAGTTTACTTAGCTTATCTTTAATGCCTCATTACAAATCTCATCAAGGCTAATTTATTGGGTGTCTTAATGGCTTTATTTTTGTAAATATGATGGATTGCAAAAGCATTTGTGTATTTCAGTTATTTCCAGTTTTCCTTCCTTAATATGTTACACTCAAAATTGACATCTTTGAGGTGACTTGCACATTCAGATGTTGAAAAGGAAATTAGTGGATCCTCATGGAGGATCAAGATAGATCTTGTTCATATTTCTCACCTGTTTTTCTCTTCGCTCTGGCTTCCTGTGTTTAACTTAAGCATCCACATATAGATGCCTCTTGGATGTAATGCAGACAGGAGCTTTGGGAATATGCCTTGAATGGAGCAAACTTAGTGAGAAGTTTTAGCTCATTAACTCATTTATCATGGAGAAGTTATCCAAATAATCCTTTTGTGGGAAGGTCTTCTAATTTAGCCAGGTTTAGACCTGTATGAGGCAATTTTGCCCCACCAAACTTCTCCTGCTTTAAAATGCAATTCACAAGTATGCCATGGAGGTTTGTCTTTGAGAAAGTGTGAAGCTACCCAATGAGAGAGGAAGGACGATCTGGTTTATCCTCCCAGTCCATCTGAGAAGATGCATGAGGACATGGCAATATATTGCATGGAAGAGCATTTCATATGCCTGACAGTGTTAGCCAAAGTAAGTGTGCTAAACAAAATAACTTCTTGGAAACTGCTATCTTTCTTTTGACAAATGTTGCATAGTAGAACTAAAAAAATCTAGGTCCCGAATAAATCCAATTGTCATTGACTATGGGAGTGCTAGTTTTGAAAAGAGATGACATTTATGATACCTTCACTAAACATTATGAAAACCTTTAAGCTTCAGATCCAAACTATGACCTTCGAGCAATGTCCTACTTCCTTAATAGTATGTTAAATGTCAGTTAAATCATTCTGATAGTGAATCTTTGGAAAACTCTATCATAATAATCAAACAGTCAAGTAATCTTAACCAGGCCCCACAAAAAAAAAGGATGGAAAATAATAAGAAGTGAAGGGTAAAAGAGGTAATAAAGTCAGAAAAAAGAGCCCAGTAAGGAATGAGGGTAGACGTTAATTGCTTAGAATCCCACATGTTTGCGTACCTAAGACTTTGTGCAGAAGGCTAGAGCATCTTTATGAATATAGAGTGTGAACAATTGAAATAAGACCATTGAAATAATCACTATTTATAGTAACACCTTGTGAAAGTCATGCAGTTATCAGCTGCAGTGCCACCAAATAGCTCTTCTTTTCAGAACTTATGAAATAATTTCAAATTAAATCCTAAAGATGCAGATTATGTCTAAATAGTCATCAGACATTTGATAAACATTTAGTTCTCCCATTTTTGTGAGAGGAGCTATGGAGATAAAGATGAAGATAGTTGGATCCCCTTCCTTGGAAAATGTAGAGGTTAGTTGAGAAACTGACAATTAGGTATAATGTTATATTAGTGTTTCCAGCATACGACATTGTGATTCAACAATTCTATCTACCAATCTGTATTCACCATGATAAATGTAGTCAATAGTATTATTGACAGTGTTCTCTATGCTGTAGTCTTCATCTCTGTGACTCATTTATTTTATAATTGGAAGTTTGTTCCTTTTAATTCCCTTGAACTGTTTCATCCATACTGTCAACTCTTCTATCAACTATCAGTTCTCTCCATTTATTAGTTTGTTTCTGGGTTTTTGTTTATTTTTTCAGTTATTATGTGTTTTAGATTCAATATATAAGTGAATATATAAGTGAAATCATACAGTCTTTGACTTTGTCTGTTTTATTTCACCTAACATACTACAGTCTAGATCTACTCACGTTGTCATAATGATAAGATTTCATTCCTTTTTATGGCTAAGTAATAATTTATGTGCCTCTCTATCTACACACAGTACATCTTTTTTATCCATTCATCTACTATGGACAGTTGGGTTAATTTCACACCTTGACTATTGTGAATAATGCTGCAGTAAACATAGGGGTTCGTATCTTTTCAAATTGGTGTTTCTGTTCTCATGTAAATACCCAGTACTGTAATTATTGCAGCATATGGCATTTCTGTTTTTAATTTTTTGAGGAACCTTTATACTGTTTTCCATAAAGACTTTGCCAATGTACATCCCCAATAAAAATGCATGAGGTTTCTTTTTTCTCCACATCCTCATTGACACTTGTTATTTCTTGCCAGAGAAGTCCTTTTCAAGATGGTTAAGGATAGAGTTTTTGTCAGTATCTACCAATAATTATTGATAGTAGTACAGATATGAAACTGGAAAAGACAAAGACTGGAAGTTGAGAGAACGTTTAGGATCTTAGAAGGCAGATCAGATGAGTATTATCCAGGAAAGAATGGATTAGAACTTAGGCCATGTCAAGAATAGTGGGAATAAGAAGCAAAAAAAAAAAAAAAAAAAACCACTGAAGACAAGGATAAAGTAACATTGAGGAGGTTAAATGAATAAAACATTAATTTCCATATACTTTGCCAATTACACAGTGCCTGGCATGCAGTAAGTAGGTGGTCCAAAAATATTTATTAAATAAAGGAACAAATAGGGCATGTAATATATATGTTAGTGTTAACATTGCAGTTGTCATTCCTACCTAGCCATCCCCAAATCAGTCATCCGTACTAGATAGCATCATAATTACGCACCTTCCTAACTCTGATTATAACCCATTAATCAACTCATGCCTTGTCATGACTGGTATCTGAGAATATTTTTATTGCATATCCCAAGTATTTGATCATAGCAAATACATTGTATTTAATTCCTTTAATCAAAAGAAAATACTTTCCATTTAAAAGAATATGATAGATTATTAGCAGGAATTGTGTTCACACTGATAATCATTCAAAATTTTTATCTAATCTCTGAGAAAAGAGTCTAGTAAATATGGGGCAATAAAAAAATTCTACCTCTATCATTCATGTGCTGTGTGATAGCTAAATCTCTGTGCCTTAATTCTATTATCTTTAAAATAGACATAATTATACTTATTTTTCAGGATTTGGGGGAAAATTAAAAGTTTTCTTATCTATAAAGTGCTTAGCAAGTGCCTAAAAGAGAGTAGAGGTTCAAGAAATTAAAATGTTATTTCATTTAAAGTCACCAACTAGCAGTGATGACTAAATGATTTGTGGTGCCATATTCCTTTCAGTTATGAAGAAAATTTCCCTATTGGAATCTGATAAACTCTTCAAGTTTCCCACATAGAAAGAAATGTAACAGTGACTGGTAAAACATTCTTTAGAGGAACTAGGAACTTCAGCAGTCTCAGCGACTTCCTTGACTATTGACACTTTCTTTGGAAAATAGAGGCTTTCCGGAAGAGTAAAACATTATGGACCAAGTATAAACTTTCATTCATGCAGAATGAGTGCAATAAACAGCACATTATCTATCCTCTTATTTAGTCATTCAATAGTCATTCACTAAGCTTCTATCAGGTATCACACACTGTTATAGCTACTCATTTTACATAGGTCATTGAGTCACATCTTTCATCCTCAAATAATTCACAATCTAATAAGGAGCACTGTACATAAACAGATGGTTATGTTACAGAAAAATTAGAATTTTGTACAAAACTAGTGGAAGTACAAAGTACTCTCTGGTCTATTTGGACAATGGGGTTTGAAAATTTCAAGCCATAGGTTATCCTTAAGGATCTAGTTCTCAGAAAAGGAGTGGGAAGTGTGAGTGGCCAATAATAGCTGTTAGGATAAAAGCAGTCTTTGATGTCCTGTTTATTTTTTAAAACACTTGTCACTTTCTACTTGTGTCATGCCACATTCTCCCAAATATACATAATTGTATGGCTACAGAACCCTCTACTTTGCCACTTACAGGTAGGTGATCCTTAGGTAGAAGAAGAGGCATCGAGGGGCCCAGCCCCCTTTCCTAGCCTTTTGTATTTGTACCATTCACCTGCCTTTTTCTGTATGGGGCATCCTTTCTGTGCTCATGCCCCACTAATACAGGCTTTCCAAGTTCCTTTTATCTAACGCTTAAAGAGCAATTTGTGACTCATTCCTAAATCAATTTTTATGTGAATTTCTATAGGGTATATAAACATGGAACCCTACAGAAGGCAGGCATTAGATGGAAGATGGGGATAATTTTTGTCCTTAATTAGGAAATGGGAGATAGACAGGGAGATGCTTTTATCACCCACGAGGTGAGCTGGACATTTAAAAAAATATAAAACATTTTTAAATAGTGAAAGTATGACGTCTTCCTTGATGATCTGGATGCCTTTTATTTCTTTTTGTGGTCTGATTGCTGAGGCTAAGGCTTCCAGTACTATGTTAAGTAGTAATGGTTACACTGGACATCCCTGTTTTATTCCTAACTGTAGAGGAAAAGATCTCAGTTTTTCTTCTTTGAGGATGATATTAGTAGCTGTGGGTCTTTTGTATGTAGCCTTTATGATGTTGAGGTATGTTCCATTTATACCTACTTTGTTGAGGTTTTTTTTTTTTTATCAAGAATGGATGCTATATTTTGTCAAATGGTTTTTCTGTACTGCTGGATTCAGTTTGATAGTATCTTGTTGAGAATTTTTGTATCTATGTTCATCAGGGATGTGGGCCTGTACTCTCCTTTTTAGTAGGGTCTTTGGTTTTGGAATCCAGGTAATGCTGGCCTCATGGAAGGAATTTGGAAGTTTTCTTTCCATTTCTATTTTTTCGAACAATTTGAGAAGAATAGATATCAATTCCTCTTTAAATCCCTGGTAATATTCCTCTGGGAAGTAACCTGGCCCTGGACTTTTGTTTGTTGGGAGATTTTTGATTACTGATTCAATTTCTTTGCTAGCCATGGGTCTGTTCAAATTTTCTATTTCTTCCTGTTTCAGCTTTGCTAGTTTGTATGTTGCTAGGAATTTGTCCATTTCTTACAGATTGCCTAGTTTGATGGCATATATTTTTTCATAATATTCTTGTATAATTATTTTGTATTTCTGTGGTATTGGTTGTGATTTATCCTCTTTCATTCATGATTTTATTCATTTGGGTCCTTTTTCTTTTTCTTTTTGATAAGTCTGATTAGGATTTATCAATTTTATTAATTCTTTCAAAGAATCAGCTCCTAATAATGTTGATCTATTCTACTGTTTTTTGTTTGTTTGTTTCTATATCATTTATTTCTGCTCTGATCTTTATTATTTCCCTTTTTTATGGATTTAGGCTTTACTTGCTGTTCATTTTGTAATCCTTTAGGTGTAAGGTTAGGTTGTGTATTCAAGACTTTTCTTGCTTCTAGAGGTAGGTTTGCATTGTAATATACTTCGCTCTTAGGACTGCCTTTGCTACATCCCAAAGGTTTTAGACTGTCATATTTTCATTTTCATTTGCTTCCATGTAATTTTTAATTTATTTTTTAACTTCCTGGTAAACTCAGTCATTCCTTATTAGGATGTTCTTTACCCTCCATGCATTTGTGGTCTTTCCAAATTTTTTCTTGAGTTTGACTTCATTTCATAGTATTGTGGTCTGAAAATACGCATGGTATGATCTCAATCTCTTTGTACTTGTGAGGGCTGATTTGTGACCCAGTATGTGATCTATTCTGGAGAATGATCATCTGCACTTGAAGAGAATGTGTATTCTGCTGCTTTAGGATGAAAAGTCTTAGCTTTAGCAATCAGAGAACAAAAAGAAATTTTTTTAAAACAGCCAAATTGGCAAGGAAGAAGTCAAACTTTCACTATTTGCAGATGACATGATACTCTATGTCAAAAATCTGAAAGACTACATCAAAAATTACTAGAACTAATACACGAATTTAGCAGTTATAGGATGAAGGTCAACATACAGAAATCTGTTGCATTCTATGCACCAGTAATGAAGCAACAGAAAAATAAATCAATGAATTGATGCTATTTGCAGTTGCCCCTAAAACCATAAGATAACTAGGAAAAAACCTAACTAAAGAAGCAAAAGATCTGGGCTCTGAAAACAATATAACCCTTATGAAAAAAATTTAAGGGGACATAATGAAATGGAAAAATATTCCATGCTCATGGATTGGAAGAATAAACATGGTTTAATTGCCTATACAACTCAAAGCAATCTACATATTTAATGCAATCTCTATGAAAATACCACCAGCATTTTTCACAGTGCTAGACCAAATAATTCTAAAACTTATATGGAACCATAAAGGACCCTGAAAAGCCAAAGCAATCTTGAAAAAGAAAAAGCAAAATTGACGGCATCACAATATTCCAGATATCAAGCTCTATTACAAAGCTGTAGTCATCAAAACAGTATGGTACTGGCACAAAAACAGACATATAGATCAATGGAGCAGAATAGAAAATGTAGAAATGGACCCACAACTCTGACAAAGCAGGAAAAAATACTCAACAGAAAAAAGACAGTTTCTTTGACAAATGGTGATGGAAAAACTGGACAACAACATGCAGAAGAATGAAATTGAACCACTTTCTTATACCATACAAAAAAATAAATTTAAAATGAATGAAAGACCTAAATGTGAGATAGGAATCCATCAAAAACCTTGAGGAGGTAACAGGCAGTAACCACTTTGACCTCAGCTATAGCAACTCCTTCTATATATGTCTCTAGAGGCAAGGGAAACAAAAGCCAAATGAACTATTGGAACTTCATTAAGATAAACAGTTTCTGCGCAGCAAATGAAACAATCAGTAAAACTAAAAGGCATATAGCTGCTCATAATATGTTTTTAAAATCATTTGTATTTCATTGGTATTGGTTGTGATCTCTCCTCTTTTATTCATGATTTTATTAATTTGAGTTTTTCTCTTTTCTTTTTAATAAGGCTGGCTAGTGGTTTATCTATCTTATTAATTATTTCAAAGAACCATCTCCTGGTTTTGTTGATCTTTTCTACAGTTCTGGTCTCTATTTCATTGAGTTCTGCTTGAATCTTTATTATCTTCCTCCTTATGCCTGGTGTAGGTTTTACTTGCTGTTCTTTCTCCAATTCAAATTAATAAAATCACAAATGAAAGAGGAGAGAGCACAACCAATATCAAGGAAATACAAACTATTTTAAAAACATATGAGCAGCTATATGCCAACAAATTAGTCAATCTAGAAGAAATGGATGCATTTCTAGAAAACCACAAAAACTAAAAGGCAGCCTACAGAATGAAAGAAGATATTTGCAAATGACATATCTGATAGAGTTAGTGTCTACAATCTATAAAGAACTTCTAAAACTCAACACCCAAACAACAAATAATCCAGTTAAGAAATGGGCAGGAGACATGAATAGACATTTTCCAAAGACGATATCCAGATGGCTAACAGACACATGAAAAGATGCTAAACATCACTCATCACCAGGGAAATACAAATCACATGTGGAATTTAAGAAACAAAACAGATGAACATATGGGAAAGGAAAGAGAGAGGGAAATAAGCCATAGGAGACTCTTAACAACAGAGAACAAACCGAGGGTTGATAGGGGGATGTGGGTGGGGCTTGGGCTAGACGGATGATGGGTATCAAGGAGGGCACTTTTTATGATGAGCACTGGGTGTTGCAAGTGAGTGATGGACACTGAATTCTGTTCTGGAAACCAACATTGCACTGTATGTTAGTTAACTAGAATGCACATAAAATTTTGAAAAAAAAAAAGTATATAAAACAAAGGTATAGTATTTTCGTTTGAGCATGTAGGTCCCAACATCAAATGAAGAAGAAGGAAGGCAATTTCATTTCATTATGTTTCTTGTGAGCTAATGTTCTCAGGATAGTACCATGGACAGGGCTGAGGTGGGCAACGTTGCTGTAGGAAGCTCTGTAATACTCTTGTGAAATAAATGGGTTCATAACATGCTAGATCCAAATAGGAAATGACAGGAGAAGAGGAGCTGAACTCTAAAAACATGGACCTTTTTTGATCTGCCATCTCTACTGTTTTTTTTTTTTTTTAATATATAAGTTTCCTTAAGTTTTGACTTACCTCTTGTTTGCTATGGTTTCCAGTCAAATGCTAACTCTAAGACCAGAAGACAAGTTTAGTTCATTTTTGTACCTAATTGCTCCCTCTCATTCACCCCTACTGATATTATCATACTGAAGTAGGATTTAAAGATTGGTTGATTTATTGATTGATTGATTGATTTTAGAAGGTGGGGGACAGGTAAGAGAGAGAGAGAGAGAGAGAGAGAGAAATAAAATCCTAAGCAGATCCTGGAGCTTGTGGGTTGGGGCTTTACCATGGGGCTTGATCCAATAACATTGAGATCATGACCTAAGCTGAAACCAAGAGTCAGACACTGAGTCACCCAGGTTCCCCACAATGCAGTAGGATTTATAATTCAACCTTTATGAAGGCAAGAAATATTGGACTTGAAGAGACTAGTGTCAGGGAATTGAGAGCTCTGCACAGGTGAGGAGGGAGGGCTCTGGCAGGTGAAACAGGTAGTCAGGAGATGATCTAAGAGGAAACTAGTAGGAAGGGTAAAGGAAGAGAAATTAAAAGTGAAAGGAGGTTGGCTAAGAGCTGGAGACAGTGGCCCAAACAAATTGGAGCCTGAGAGGTCACTTGGAGGTGGTGGTTAATATATATGGTGCACAGTATCATAGGAGGTGGGATCCAGTGCAAATGGGAAGAACATAGTGCTTACTGAAGAGACCTGATCTAAGGGTAGGAGCAGGGTGTGGGGGCCATTCTGCAAAAGGATTGGTAAGAGCAAAGCCAGTTTCTATAGTTAGAATGATGAGCGTAGGAAGTGAGAGAGAGAACGGGGCAGAGGGACCCACATTATTGAAAGTGGAACAGAAAAAGATGAGAAGACCTTAGCCTCCAATGAATAGAGAAAAGCTTCCTTCCTGGGACTGAAGTCTAAGTCCAGAGCTAAAACTGTTGTCAGGCTGACTTGGTGTTAGACTGTACAGATTCTAAATAGGGAACTCCTCAGTTCTCCTAGCCACAGAACAGGATTGGTTCTCAGGCCTAGGCTTCCCTGCATGCCTATGGGAACTAATGGTACCAATATGTGATTGAAAAGATGTTAGGTGGTTCTCTATAATAAAGTCCTGATACACATCTGGTAAGGATGATGGCAAAGGTAATCTTGATTCTCTGACAAAGATGTCTGATTTAGCCTGCTCAGAGGAGACCCATGCAGGGAAACTAATAATGAGGCAGTTTTACGTTTTAACTCTAATGAAAATCAGTGCAGGATGGATCCCAGACACGATCAGAGAGTCTAGGAGCTCCAAGGCATTTTGCCTCCAAATATTTATTTTCAGTTTGGGCAAGTGGTCCTTGTGAAATAAAAGCTAATTCCACTCAGCCAGCACTCTGTAGACTTCAACATTTTAATTTTAACCATTCAACTTATGTTCTCTTCCTTTTTCCTTATATTATTCTTATTTTAAAATTAAAATTAATTTCCTGGTTAAAGTTAGTCTTGGACTAAATCCTAGAATTTTCAACACTTCATATTCAGAGGTATATTGGCTCTAGCTCAGCTGTTTTTCTGAGAGTACCTGACTGTGTTGACAAGAATATTTGGAGAAACTGCCCAGCCTGCTTGAGTGTAATTGGCTAATATATTTCAGAGCTCTGTTTAATAGATATTACACAGGGGACTGAATTTTCTGCTGTTTTCTTCAATTTGTGACTTAGCAGTCATAACTAAAGTGCCTGCCTCTCTCTTTGACTCTCTGCTACTTTTTATTCTTCTTTTATATGAGATCCAGTAAAGAACAGGACTGGAGGTGCCTACACCCTCCTTTTAAAGTTCTACAAAGAAAGGATGAATGCTCTAGTTCTTAACATTTCCCAAATCCCCTTCCCCACCCCTACTGCCCCAGCCTCCCAGATTCTTTACTCTGGGAGTATAGACCTGAGCTCTAGTCCTGACTCTGCTTTCAACATAAAATGGAATATTGAGCAAACTATTACCTCCTAAAAGCCATTTCAGTATAGAAGAGAGGAGGAAAAAAGGAATGGGAGGATCAGAATTGATTCAATTAAAATGCTTCTAGTAGATAGATGATTGAGTTATCTGTAAAGCAAATGCTAGTTCAAATTTTATTTTAATTTATATTTATTGACTGTTTATGGCAGTTTCTGTGCTACACTCCTTATATACGTTATCTCATTTTAATCTTTACAGTATCCCTATGAAGTTGATACTTGTATCTTCATGTTAAGATTGAGGAAACAAAAAGAATAAGTAATGGCCCAAGGTCATCATATCATAACAGAACCAGGTATTGAAGCTGGATCTAACTCCAATGTTATGTTCTTCTTCACTCTGTGTTATACCTCTAATTGGCTTAGGTATTAAACTGCTTTTTGCTTCCTACTTTCCTTCAGATAGAAAAAGAAACATTATGTCATTACATAGGCAATACCTAGAGATTGTCATAGTGGGCCAGGAGAAAGGAAACTGGTGAAAGAAGAGAAGGAGGTAGAAAATAAGTCAATGTGATTGAAGTTGTGATTCCCAAGGAGGAATCCGAGAAAACCATTGCTTAGTGAGTCTGGTCATGTAGTAGGATTTATTAATTACAATGCAGCAAGATGGTGGGAGAGGCAGAGCTGCTGGAATGAGGCTACAGATGACATCTTGGCTCTTACCTATTTAGCTGGTATAACCGGACATTCATCAACAGTTCCAGACACAGAGAGTACAGTACAATCTCATGAAAGGAGAATGATAAGAAGGTACATTGGCTAACTACTGCTGAAATTTGCTAAGATTCTAGGCACAAAGAGACTCTGAATTTTGAGGCATGAAACCAAGGTTGACCAACATGGTAGATGACAAGTTGAAAGATGTGATCATAACTCCCCTAAATTCACTATTAACAGGCATTACACTAAAATAACTCTTATTCTCATCAGTTTGTAGGCTGGGGCTAGTGATGGGCTACTTGCCTCATCTAGTTTAGTTCAAGAAGACAGTTTCTGTGAGTTTTGGCAGTTTATATCTTTTAAAGAATTGGCCAATTTCATCTAAGTTACCAAATATATGGGCATAGAATCATTCATAGTGGTCCTTTTTATCTTTTTAATGAATAGGATCAGTATTGATGTTCCTTATTTTATTTCTCATGTTGGTAAGTTGAATCTTCTCTATCAGTACTCTACTTTGAGAAGCAGACAGAAGCCAAGGCTGATGTATTGCTACAGCTATTTGATGGGCTAACGTAGGCATATGTTAAGGATATTGTGTTTTCAGTACAGACTGCACATAATTTGCAATGTGAAGAAAGAAAAGAAATGGAGTCCAACCAGAGGTAGGTGGTGGTGGAAAACAAGGGAGTGTGAGATTTAAAAAAATATAGGTGGGTGCCTCAAAGCTCTAAGTAGGAAGTACCATCCACAATCCAAGAATTCATACATCAGGCTAGTTTTGGGCTAGTACTGAGTAACCCTAAGAGCCTCTAAGGAATCTCTAGCTTTTCTTTCTTAAGGTGATAGAATAATACTTTTTTAATGTAGAACTCTATGGTTATATTACCAACCACTTTGGGGAAAAACACTTGGAGATAGGCATCATGTACTTTCAATAAAAAATGTTGAAAAGTCCAGCAAGAGCTCATCTTATACTGAATTCCATGGCAGAGGAATAACTTATTTGAAGACTTTATTTGATCTTTGGAAAGGACTACAAGTTTGAGAAATATTTGAGTTACAGATAAATTGACTAAGGTCCAGAAGGGTTAAGTGAAATGCCTAGTAAGAGGATAAGCTAGGCTTAAGACTTGTTTCCAAACCCAAATTCCAGTATTCTTTCTAGAGCAAACACAGTTCATCCTCAAATTTGCATTCTTGAGCACACATTTTTGCTTCCATCAAATACACATACATGAATTCTTGCTGAACCATCCAATTATCTAATCTACTCCCTTTACTCAGGATAAAGGCATGCTGGCAGAGGCTACAAAGGACTGTTCAATGCTCATGCCAATCATACTATAGGAACTCTAGGTGCCTCAAACCTCCAAGTGACAATCTCTAATACAGCACCTTTCAAACCCACCAGAGAAATGATGTGTTAAGGATGCAAACCTTAGTGACAACCTGGAATTAAAGTTAACATTCAGTGACTATATATATTACAATAACTTGGGACTTTAAAAGTACATATTTGTCTGCTGTGTCTGTCATGTTAATAACCAATTTTGTCCAAAGGACTACCATTTACCTTTTTACCAAACACTCAATGCAATGAATTCCTTATTTTTTGTGATATGGGTTTAATCTTAGTGTTTTGTTTACCATATGTTAAAATTATAATGTTCTATGACTGACTAGATGGTTTAAAGAAAAGCTTTCAAATTCAAATTATATAGGAATAATATAAGTAAATATTTCCATATAATACCTACATGTATATGAGTTTATATATGCATTTTTATAATTATACATATTGGAATTTTATATATATTTTTATTTGGGAAATTATTATTGAGAATCCTCTATGTGCCAGGCATTATTATAGACACTGAAGAGATAGCAATAAATAGGACCAAGTACCGTATCTCAGGAAGTTACATTCTAAAGAAAGGGAAGAAAGAAAGAGAAGGAAGGAAGGAAGGAAGGAAGGAAGGAAGGAAGGAAGGAAGGAAGGAAGGAAGGAGAAGAAAGAAAGAAAGAAAGAAAGAAAGAAAGAAAGAAAGAAAGAAAGAAAGAAAGAAAGAGAGAGAGAAAGGGAAAGAATGAAAGAGAAAGCAAGCAAGAATACAAGGCAGAAGGAAGCAAGCAAGCAAGAAAAAAATGACAAAAAACAAAACAAGACAAAAGACCAAAACCAAAACAACCCAAACTTACAAGATATTTTAATATAATGATACATAGTCTGGAAAAAAATCAAAGCTTATCTAGAAGTACAAAAATTTAGATGGACAAGAAAGCATCTTCTAGTAGGTCACATCTAAATATATATTTTTCAATGCACTGTTGATCTGGTAGAAAAGTAAAGAAATGAAATATAAGAAAGCCTAAATCAGGAGGAGAAAGCAAAGACTGGTAATCCTCTGGAGGATTCTGTTCATTCTTGATGATTTAACACATGGAACATTGGGACAACTACATGAATCTAGGTGCATTGAAGGCCAGCAGTCTCAGTGACAAAATATGAAGCACAAATGCACCCTACAGTAAAAGATATGTGAACTTGTACCCCTTTGGCACACTATATCTGAGTGATTACATTTTTTAAAGAAAAGAAAAAAAATATCTAATGAGAATTCTAGGCCAAAAATCTTCTCTTTGAAATCTTGAGGCTTAGAATTAACATTCTTTCTGTGCCTCCCAACCCACTTCCCAAAGAAAATGTAATCTAAAGTGACTCTAAATGGTAGTGCTTTAGGAATTCATAAGAAGCAAATTATTATCTTTGCTAGAACAACATATTTTAAACTTAGATCTTATCTCAATAAACTCTTAGGATTCCAAAGGATATGTGTTCACATTGAAAAGTTGTTAAACAAATTGTGACACTATTATGAGTAATTAATAGAAATAAGTAATTGCACAGTAAGGATATTAAACACTTCCAGTTTGGAGATTATCAATAGATTTGATTTTTTAAAAAAATAGGATCCATGCCCAGTGTGGAGCGAATGCAAGGCTTGAACTCACGACCCTGAGATCAAGACCTGAACTAAGGTCAAGAGTTGGATGCTTAACAGTCTGAGCCCTCCAGGCAGCCTGGTAGATTTGATGTTTTTAAATAAATAGAGGTTATTGAAAATATGATGAATGGACAGATATTATTAAAATCAGCATAGAATATTTGCAAAATAACTGGTTATAATTGTAAAACACAATGATTAGAATAAGAAATTTAATGAATGGCTTAGTATTCAATTAGACAGAGCTGAAGAGGGAATTAGCAAACTGGATATTAAATCTGACAATACAGAATGAGAAAGAGGCATAGAATGAAGAGGAGATAAAAAATTGATAAAGAAGATGTGGTTTATGTATACAATGAAATATTACTCAGCCATTAGAAATGACAAATACCCACTATTTGCTTCAATGTGTATGGAACTGGAGGGTATTATGCTGAGTGAAATAAGTCAATTGGAGAAGGACAAACATTATATGGTCTCATTCATTTGGGGAATATAAATAATAGTGAAAGGGAATAGAAGGGAAGGGAGAAGAAATGGGTAGGAAATATCAGAAAGGGAGACAGAACATGAAGACTCCTAACTCTGGGAAATGAACTAGGGTGGTGGAAGGGGAGGAGGGCAGGGGGTGGGGGTGACTGGGTGGCAGGCACTGAGGGGGGCACTTGACGGGATGAGCACTGGGTGTTATTCTATATGTTGGCAAATTGAACACCAATAAAAAATAAATTTATTATTAAAAAAATATAAAAAATTGAAAGAGAAGTTAAGGACTTAGAAGATCAGGAGAGTGACTTCTAGTTTTATTGTGATGGTTAGAGTACAGTCCGAGCTGCTAGGGTCAAGAGACTATCACACAGTGGCTTAAGTAAAATTGAGTTTTGTCTCCCTCTCACAAATGCTTAGAAATAAGTGGTTGAGAAGTGGAAGAGAGCAGGGCACTTGGGTGGCTCAGTCACTCAGGCATCTGCCTTCAACCTAGGTCATGATCCTAGAGTCCCAAGATCCAGCCCCATGTCAGGCTCCCTGTTCAGTGAGGGAGGGGTGGTGTCTGCTTCTCACTCTACCCCTGCCCTTCCCCCTGCCCCTTCTCACTCTTGCTCACTCTCTCTCAAATAAATAAAAATAAAATCTTAAAAAAAGAAGTGGAAAGGAGATTCTGTTATTCTCAATATATGTTTCCAAGGTTATTTAAGTACCACTAGGAATATGTGGGAATGCGAAATTCCAGGGCAAGCATCTTGTCTCCAAGAAAGCGACATGGAATTTTCTCACAACACCTTCACTTTCAGCCAAGTGGTCAGAACTCAGAACTCCATGGCATGGATGTATTGAGCTGCATTTTTAATCCCAGAAATGGCATATCAGATTTCCCTCTAGTTTCTGGTCATAGTCTCATCTGCTACCAGCTGTAGAAACTTTCTGTTTTTGAAAGGCTTGTGAGTTTGTATTATATCCATTCAGATAATTTCCCTATCTTAAATTCAGCCATGTCATATGACATGATATAAATATGGGAGTGCTATTTTCTCACATTTACAAGTTCTGGCGTTAGAATGTGGAACCTGGGGGCCATTTTTAGATTTCTGCCTACCATATAAAGTAAGCATACCTTTAAGGAGGAAAACATTTTAAAAATAATGGTAGTGGGGTAAATTAACAAGAGTAAGACAAAGATATAATGGAGAAAGGACCAGAAAAAGACAAAATTTTCTTTGAATAGACAAATAAAATGGACAATTCAATATTCCAGGTAAAGAAGAGTGAAAAACCTAAGTAACAATATTAGGCATGAAAATGGGCCATAACCATAGTTGCAGCACAGATTAAAGTAATGATATGCTAATAAATTCAAAGGATATCTGCAGGGAATTAATTCCTAGAAAAATATAAGTAACAAAAATAGATTTAAGAAGAAATAGAAAATATCAATAGTCTTAACCTCATTAAGAAAATTATATTAAATCTTTCCTGAAAGAAAAGTCTAATGGTTTTACAGGCTAATTCTACCAAATTTAAAATTATGAAACACATAATTCCAATCTCACATAAACCTTTTCAGAAAATTGAAATTGAAATAATTTTCTCCAATTCACATAATAGTGTAACATAACTTTGACACTAAAAGCTAACAAAAGCACCATAAAAAAGGAACCAACAGGATAATCATCGTGATAATTATAGAAGCAACTTTCTTAAACAATATACTAAAAATAGAACATTTACGTGTATCAGAATATATATTATTACAATGTTGAGTTTATTCTAGAAATACATACTTCTTTTTTAACTTTGGAAAACCTTGTAATATGATTTAACATATTTACTTTTTGAATGAGAAAAATAATATACAACTCTCCATTCATTTCCTGATTTCTTGAACCATCTAATAAGTACTGCATATTATCCTTAGTGCTGGGGAAACAGAAGCAAACAAAAAAAATACAAATCCTGCTACAGTAGAGTGGGAGAGATCAATGCTCTAGAGAGGGAAGACCAGTGATGTGCAGGTATATTACAAACTCTGGTTTGTACTATTTGCTGATTTCTGTGGTAAATACTCTTATAATGGCCAATTTCAAACTACCAAATGATACAGAGTTAGCAAGGGATGTCTTTAGTCAGCTTTCTCGAGCTGATACAAGCAATTGCAAAACACCACTGGGAAGACAAAATAAAATAATTCAGCAAGCTACATATTAGATTGGGAGTTAAGAAATGTTATAAAGGCTAATGAACAGGGTAGATGAGATTTTAGGTGCTAAAGGAGAGGTTTGTCTTAATTTTCACTTTTCAAAAAATTGTTCAGCCTCAGTGACAGGGTGACTTTTGAGTAAAAACTTGTAGGAGATGAGAAATCTTGCTCTGTGATCAATCTAGAATAAATGTAGTCAGGATGGAATGTGCTAGCCTTCTCAGGAAAGTGTGACTGGAGTGGACTTGGGAGGAAAGCTTGTAGCAGAAATGAATTCAGAGAGAGCAGGATGAGCTCTCAGAGGGCTCATTAGGCCATGGTCAGGGCTTTTATGATATGAAATGAGGCATCATTGGAGGATTTTGACAACTGGGTGACACAATGTGACTTACTGTTAAAAAGATCATGGAGGTAACTGTATTGATAATAGGTCTGGGGAAAGTGGGGGTGAACACAGGAACAAGTTAAGGATGCAGCAGTCCAGGCAAGAGGTGGTGCAACTTAGGTCATGCAACAAGAAAGAATTGGCCAGATTCTGGGAATACATGAGTTTGCATAGAACACATGAAGAAAAGGAGCAAATGAAGAAAAAGGTGTAGGCTGACACAGATTGGTCCTTGATATCATCCATTTTTTAAGGGTTTAGGAATGAGAGAAAAAGCAGTCACTGATGCAGAAAAAAAAAAAAAGAGTTTAGTAATGTAGAAGCCAAGAGTGGGTGTTCGAAGAATAGAGGGATCAACTCTGCCCAAATCATTTTAGTCAAATTTACCAAGATCAGGGTCATTGATGATGATCTTTGCAATAACACTTCTAGTAGAAAGGTGGAATTGAATGCCTGAATGGGGTGGGTTTAAGAGAGAATAGGATAATAGGTATTAAAACAGTAAGTCCAAACAACTCTTTCAAAGAATTTTGTTAAAAAGGAGCAGAGAAATAGGTATGGCTGAAGGGGTATAAGTGTTCAAGAGAAGGAATCTAATTTATTTCTTTTAAGGATAAAGTATGCCCAGATGCTGATGAGAACAGCTCTTAAGGAGAAAGAAAAAAAAGTGATGAATTAATAGAAACAGAAGAGAGAATCACTGGTACACTGTCAAATAAAAGAAAGTGGTTGATATTGTGTACACAAATATAGGACAACACATAAAATCTCTAATATAGTAGGCAAAGAAGCTCATTGTGATCCCTTTTACCAAATGCTGGTATAGAGAATAGATTTGGTGGAAGAAATCTATAGCAATTGAATTCTGATAGTAGTAGTAGTATTTTACACTTTTCTGTGTAAAATAGTAAAATATTCATTTATTCATTTAGAGTATGAATACACATGTTATTTAACATGGGTGTACAACATACTGACTTGATAAGTCCATACATTATTCTGTTCACCTCAAGTACTGCCACCATCTGTCCCATTACATCACTATTACAATATCATTGACTGTATTCTGTATGCTCTGCATTTTGTTCCCATAAACTACTCATTCCATAACTAGAGTCCTATATCTTCCCTATCCTTTTTATTCATTTTGTCCAACCCTCCATCCCCTCCCCTCTGGCAACCATCAGTTTGTTCTATATATTCATAGTTCTGATTCTGCATTTTGTTCATTAATTTTTTTAGATTCCATTTATAAATGGAATCATATGGTATTTGTCTTTCTCAATCTGACTTACTTCACTTAGCATAACACCCTCTGGCATTAGAAAGTTGTCCAGTTTTGTTCTTTTACATGTAGCTGTGCAGTTTTCCCAGCATCATTTATTGAAAAAAATGTCTTTTCTCCATTGCATATTCTTGCTTCCTTAGTCATAGATTAAAATCAATCAATCAATTACGGATTTATTTCTGGGATCTCTCTTCTATTCCATTGATCGAGGTGTCTGTTCTTATGCCAATACCACACAGTTTTGTTTTGATTACAACAGCTTCGTAGTATATCTTGAAATCTGGAATTGTGATACCTCTAGCTATACTCTTCTTTCTCATGATTGCTCTGGCTCTTCAAGGTATTCTCTGGTTCTGTACAAATTTTGATATTATTTTTTCTAGTTTTATGTTTACTGTTGGTATTTTGATACAGATTGCTTTGAATCTATATATAGCTTTGGGTAATATAGACATTTTGACAGTATCTTTACACTTATTTGTGTCATCCTCAATTTTTTTCATCAGTGTTATATAGTTTTCAGAGTACAGATCTTTCACTTCTTTGGTTAGATTTATTTCTAGATTTTTATTATCTTTGGTGCAATTATAAGTGATTGTTTTTTCTTTTCAATTTCTCTGTCCACAACTTCACTATTAGTGTATAGAAACACTACTAACACCTGGGTATTGATATTGCATCCTGCTACTTTATTGAATTTTTTGAATTATTTTAGTAGTTTTTTTGTGAGGTCTTTAGGATTTTCTATATATGGTATCCTATCATCTGCAGATAGTGACAGTTTAACTTCTTATTTACCAATATTGGATGACTCTTTTTTTTTTTTCATGTCTAGTTCCTATAGCTAGGAGTTCCATTACTATGTTGAATAAAAGCGATGAGAATGGACATCCTAGTCTTGTTCCTGACTAAAAAGCTCTCAGTTTTTCACCAGTGAGTATGATATTAGCTGTGAGTTTTTCACATACAGCATTTATTATGTTGAGGTATGTTCCCTCTAACCCTATTTTGTTGAACGTTTTTATCTCTTGAATGGATGTTGAATCTCGTTAAATCCTTTCTCTGCACCTATTGAGATGATTGTGAGATTTTTATCCTCCATTTCATTGATGTGGTATATGACATTGTTTGATTTGCAAATATTGAACCATCTTTGCATCCTGGAAGTATATACCACTTGATCATGGTAAATGCTATTTGTAATGTATTATTCTATGCCAATATTTTGTTGAGACTTTTGCATCTATGTTCATAGGGAAAATTGGCTTGTAGTTTTCTTTTTTGTGGTTTCTTTGGTTTGGGTATCAGGGTAATACTGGCCTCATAGAATGGATTTGGAAGCTTTCCTTCTTCTATTCAGAAATAGTTTGAGGAAGATAAGAGTTTAACTTTTCTCTAAATGTTTAGTAGAATTTACTTGTGAATCCATCTAGTTCTTGGCTTTTACTTTATTTTTTAGAAGTTTATTGATTATCAATTCAACTTTGTTACTTATAATCATTAGGCTGTTCAGATGGTCTATTTCCTTCTGGTTCAGTTTTGGAAGAATGTATTTCTAGAAATGTATCCAATTTTTCTAGCTTGTCCACTTGTTGGCATAAAATTATTCATAGCATTCTCTTATAATCCTTTGTAGTTCTGTGGTATCCATTGTTACTTCTCTCTCATTCCTGATTTTGTTAATTTGAGTTCTTTCTCTTTTTTTCTTGATGAGTCCAGCTAAGAGTTTGTCAATTTTGTTGATCTTTTCAAAGAACTAGGTCTTAGTTTCATAGATTTTTTTCTTCTATTTTTAAGTCCTTATGTCACTTATTTCTTCTCTGATCTTTATTATTCCTTTCCTTCTACTACCTTGAGCTTTTTTTTACTAGTTCCTTTAGGCATAAAGTTAGATTTTTTATTTGATTTTTTCCCTGTTTCTTGAGGTAGGCCTATATTGCTATATATTTCCCTCTTTATTTTCTTTTGTCTTCATGTATTTTTTAATGTATTTTTTTTATTTTTTCACTGACCCATTGGTTTTTTAGTATCATGTTGTTTAGTCTCCACATTGCTTGTGTTTTTTCCAGTTTTCCTCTTGTGATTTATGTTGAGTTTCATATTGTTACAGTTTGAAAACAAGCATGGTATGATTTTAGTCTTCTTAAATATCCTGAGGGTTGTTTTATGGCCTACTATGTGATCTATTCTGGAGAATCTTCCATGTGCACTTGAAAAAAAAAATGTGTATTGTGTTGGGTTTGGTTGGAATGTTCTGTTTATATCTCATGTCCATCTGGCCCAGTGTGTCATTCAAAGATATTGCTCCTTATTGGTTTTCTGTCTGAATGATCTATCTATTTCTGTAAGTGCAGTGGTAGTCTCCTACTATCATTATTGTATTGCTATCAATTTCTCTCTTTATATGTGTTAATATTTGCTTTATGTATTTAGGTGCTCCAATGTTGGGTGTATGGATATTTGTAATTGTTATTTCCTCTTGTTGGATTGATCATCATCATTATGTAGTGCCCTTCTTTGTCTCTTGTTATGGTCTTTGTTTTAAACTCTATTTTGTCAGATATATTATTCTGCCCTGGCTTCTTTTATTCTCACTTCTTTAGGTCTCTGGTGAATCTTCTATAGGGAGCACATAGATGGATCTTGATTTTGTTTTGTTTTTGTCTTGTTTTGCCATTCTACCACTCTATGTCTTTTGACTGAAGCATTTAGACCATTTGTATTTAAGGTAATTATTGATAGACATGTACTTATTTACATTAAATAATGTTTTGTAGTTATTTTTGTAAATCTCTTTTTTCCCCTTTCCTCTTCTCTCACTCTCTTTATTTGTGGTCAGTGAATATAGTGTTTGTATGGCCTTCTTCCTCTTTATTTTCTGTTTTTATCATCGGTTTTGGGTTTGTGATTAACATGAAATTCATATATAACATCTTTAATAAATAACAGTGCATATTAATTTGATGGTATTTAAGTTTAAACATGTTCTAAAAAAACACCAGAGAAACAAAAATAAAGATTCTTTCTTTTTCCCTTTCTCTTACATTTTTTACTCCCTTCTCCACATTTTATGAATGTGTTGTCATATTTTGCATCTTTTTATTTATATTTTTCTTATATCTAATTATGACCATTTCTTTTCCGCTTAAAATAGTCCTTTTTTGGTTTAGTGGTGATACACTCCTTTATTTGTCTAGGAAACGCTTTATCTCTTCTTCAAATCTGAATTATAACTTTGTCAGGTGGAGTACTTTTAGTCATAGATTTTTTTTTCCTTTTAAGACTTTGAATATACCATGTCTCTCATGTCTAGCTTGCAAAGTTTCTACTGAAAAATCAGATGATAGCCTTATAAGTTTACCTTTGTAGGTATTTTTGTTTGTTTGTTTTTATCTTGCTGCTTTTAAGATTTTCACTTTGAAATTTTACTTATTATGTGCTGCGGTGTGGGTTCATATTATTTGGAACTCTCTGTGCATCTTAGACTTGGATGTATACTTCTGTTTCTAGATTAGGGAAGTTTTAAGTTATTATTTTTTCAAATAAGGTTTCTACACCTTTATATTTCTTCTTTTTTAAAGATTTTTATTTATTTATTTATGAGAGACACAGAGAGAGGCAGAGACAAAGCAGAGGGAGAAGCAGGCTCCCTGCAGGGAGCCTGATGCAGGACTTGATCCCAGGACCCTGGGATCATGATCTGAGCCAAAACAAATGCTCAACCACTGAGCCACCCAGGTGTCCCTATATCTCTCTTCTTCTGGAACCCTATAATGCAAATGTTTGCTCACTTGATGTTGTCCAGGGAAACTCTTAATTCACCTTCTCTTTTAAAAATGATTTTCTCTTTTTGGTATTTATCCTGTGTGCTTTCCATTATCCTGTCTTCCAGATTGCTGATATGTTCTGCATTGTCTAATCTACTGTCAATTTCCTCTGGTACTTTTTTTTCCAGTCATTGAATTCTTCAATATTGATTGGTTTTTAATATTTTCTATGTCTTTATTGAAGAACTTGCTGATTTCTTTCATTCTTTTCTCTAGTCCAGCGAGTAGCTTCATGATCATTACTTTAAATTCTTTATCAGGCATATTGCTTTTCTCGGTTTCTTTTAGTTCCTTTTCTGAGGTTTCTTTTTTTTTCTTTCTTTTGGAGCATATTCCTCTATCTCCCCATTTTGCTTGACTTTCTGTGTTTGTCTCTGTGGATTAAGCAAAACAGCTACTTTTCCTAAGGTTGAAGGAGTGGTCTTGTATATTATGTTCCTTAGGCAAACTATGTGTGCTTGGTAACTTTTGCAGGCTCATTGGAGCTGTGGCACTATATGTTGGCTACTGTTAAAGCATGGCATGTCTCCATCTCTCTTGCTGTTCTTTTGCTATTTTCTCTATTTTTGGTTGTTCAGTAGCTGTTCAGTCAGTGCTCAGTTCTTCTTCAGGAGGAATGGTTCTATTAATAAGTGTAATTTGGTGTGTTCTGTGGAGGAGGTGAGTTCAGAATCTTCCTATGTAGCCATCTTGAGCCGGAACCAGAAAGTAAGATATTTAAACCAGATAGACAAATAGATAGGAAAATTGAACAGAAAAGGATTCCCAGAAGTATATCTACACATATATGGACTCTTAACAGGGGGAAAGGTAGCATTGAAAATCTTTAATCACTGCCTTGTGGTAACAAGAGCTACGTACTAATTCCACAGAGGAAGATAGTCATGCCTATGGAATACATTAGGGGAATCAATTGGTACACATTTTGGGGTGAATTTCTCTTTTCTTTTCTTTTCTTTTCTTTCTTTCTTTTTTTCTTTTCTTTTCTTTTTGTTTTGTTTTGTTTTGTTTTGAGCGACCAGAGGGAGGGACAGAAGAACAAGAAGAGAGAGAAAATCTTAAGCAGACTCCACTTCTAGTCTGGAGCCCAATGCAGAGCTCAATCTTAAGACCCTTAGATCATGACCTGAGCTGAAATCAAGAGTTGATTTTGACTGACTGAGTCACACAGGTGCCCCTGATTTCATTTTGATTTTAACTAGTATTTGTGCATATTCTATATTCCAATAGTTCCAACTTATTATACATGGCATGGAGAATTCTTTTTAATAGATATGGCCAAATTGTTACATAGCATGGTTTTTCAAACTTACCAAAAACTGTAAACAACTCTAATATCCATAAGTGGTAAAATATGCAACTGATTTGTGCTATAAATTACAGATAGACACATAAAAATGAATTTCACAAACATAATATTGAGTAAAAATTTTTTAAAAGTTGCTTATCATATGAGTTCATATGGTATAAATATATTTACATAGAGTTTAAAAATCTTTAAAGTTGGTAAAATTAAATAAAATACACATTTTAGGGATATGTGGTAAAACTATGTAAACTAATACAAATTTGATTATTTGGATAGTGGTTATATCTGGGAGGGAGAGAAATATGGTAAAGGAGGGGCATGTAGAATTCTTCCAAGGTATTAATTTACTCTCTAACATATTTGATGATTTGTGTTTATTATATTATTATTTTAAAAATATTGAACAAGCATGCTAAATGTATTCTTTTGAAGGCCGGCATTATTTTTTACTCTTAGGTCTGGTTTTCCTGTATCAATTTCCCATTTGTTTCACCTTTAATGTAAGCAGCTAATACTGTATTCATTCATTCAGAATCTATAGGCACTGGGTCTACAGATATCACAAATCAGAAAGAAACCACATCTAATGTCTGTGTAAAGAAAGGATGTTAGTATGTGTATGAAAAACTTTCCATTTATGCTGCCAACATAAAGAAATAAAACCTGTTATTTAAGGACACTTGAATTTGGTTAAGGGATCTATACCTTGAGAAAAGAGGGAAAATTGAGTTTTTTGCTGGAAGTGGATCCATGACAAGGCAAGAAGGCTTGAAGATACTGTGTGCCTCTGATCTTCAGGAGAAGTGGCTCTGTGCCTTTTGATCACTCACAGGAAAAAATATTATATGGGTATTAAAACATCCTTGAAGGAGAACATGCAGGAATTGTTAAAAGATATTTATAGAGATTCCATCCACCCTTATATCTTGGTCATGGTGGAAGTTTGAGCTAATTTCATATAATAGGCCCCAGCCCAAGAGTTTTCTGTATTTGTTTTTAAGTTCTGTTTTATTGATTTGCTTAATGTTTTTCTTGTTTCTGTTTTTTAAACAAGCTATTTTTTTCTACCTTCTCAGAAATCTTTGTGAATTCCTACTCTCTCTATTGAGGTCATGGTGCTCAAAAGTAAGGAGTCATAATCCTTTATAGGTCCTGGCCATAATTAAATGCAGATAGACAATGATATCGAATTTATGGCATTTAGTTTATCCTCACCACGTAAATTAGATTATATAATGCTATCTGGCAACCTAAAATAGCACATGTGTTGCTGTTCCCTCATCCCAGACATCCACATCTCCTCTCATCAAATGCTTAATTTGGTACCCCTGGAGTAGCTTCTCAATTAGCAAAGAGACTTTTACTTTATTGAATAGTATAACAAAAGAAAATATGACTTTGAGATTGAAGATCCAGTTCTATTGTCACTTCTTATTAAATTTATGAACAAATCTCCTCTTGCCAAGCTTCAGAGACATACATAACTCAGCTAAATTGGAGACCAAGCTTATCATTCCAGGTCATCAAACTATTTGCCAGAATGTGATCAATAGATATGACCTGGATACCATCAGGAGACACCAGGATCCCAAAGAGAGTGATCCTGAAAGCTACAGTCTAAAAGCGAAGCCAACAACTGAGAATTAGTAGACATAGCCTAGGTGTGGGGATGCTTTTATGTAGTGAAATTTAGAGCAGAGTTCAACTCATTCTACCACATGACTTCTTTCTTGCCCAGGTCTGTTTGAAGTGTGTCATCCACTCAAGTCCTAAAGCATTTTTACCCTTAGAATTTTAAAGATTTCAATTGGACACTGAAAGTAAACAGGTTGAGTTGGCATAGATTTGCTTTTACAGTCCTTCTTACTCAGGAATTCTGTGATATGCAAATAACTTTTACTAAAAATCTGTGCACACCTGGATAAGCACATTGCAAATCCTGATTGCTTATGGAAAAAAAAAAAAAAAAAAAAACCTTCTGGATGAGCTCATGAAAGGACAGATCAATTTTTTTGGGAAAATTCAATCTTCCCTACTGATCATTGAAAAATCTTATTAATGATACCTTCAAAATTCCATGTTGACCAATATTCTGGAGATTAGGAGGCAAGGCTATAATTTTTACCTCATATGCATGGCCTTGAGATAATTTCTTTATTTCCCCTAAGCTTCTGCTTTCTCCTGTGTAGAAAATGTTATTTCTCTTTCATAGATATTTTATATAAATTAACTATTAAATGTATAATGTCTAGTAAAATTCCTGGCAAGTTATAAATGTCCTTTAATGGGGATTATTTTATCATCATCAAGTTATAGTCATTTTGTAAATCTATCAATTAATTTGCAAATATTTTTTGATGTCTAAAAAGGTACTGCCCTGGATTCCAGAGATAGCAGGAAAAAACTTTTGCACAAAGTCTGTACTACAGTGAGCTTCTGATCTAACTGGGGTAACAAATCACATAGGCATGTGTAAGTAGAACTGAAGGGATAGAAGCCAGAAGAATAGGATAGGAAGTTAAGGTCAACCTATTTCAATCATATCAGGCAATTAGGTTGGAGAGAATTCCCTAAAGACTGGATGAAAATTCTACTGGAGGTAGGTCCTGAGGTCTCGAGTTCACTGGCAGATGAGACTGTTAAGAAATGTTGGCATATTTAGGTGGAGAGACAATGGGAAAACCTGTGGGTGGAGAGACAATGGAACACCATCCTCTGTCATTGTTTTTTTTGTATTCATTAATTGGTAGACACCCTGCTTTGTAAGATAGGTATATTTGGTCATCTTTGTCCCTGGTTCTGATTGCTGGTACACATCTGAAACCTTTGGAATATCACTGAGAGTATTGAGTGTCTTTTGTATGCAAATTAGATGACTGGTGGCTGGGGCCCTTAAATAGCTTTAGGATGGGCTCTGGTCATCAGAAAGAAGAAAAGATTGAAATTTTCAGTCCTACCTCCAGACCTCTAGGTGGGGAGAGGGGCTAAATATTGAGTTCAGTCACCAATAGACTATAATTTCATCAGTCGTGCCTACATTAAAACTATTAAAACTCCTAAAGGACAGAGTTCTGAGAACTTCTGGGTTGGTGAACACATTGAATTACTGAAGCATGGTGTATGGAATTGCTACTTACCTGCCTCCCCACACCTCATTCTATATAGCTCTTCCATTTGGCTGTTCTGAATGGAATTGCACTATTTATAAATAAATCAATAATATTTAGTAAAGTGCTTTTCTGAGTTGTGGGGATTGTTCTATCAAATTATCAAACCTGAAGAAAGGATTTGGGAATCTTTCTTGAACTTAAAATTGGCCAGTCAGAAGAACAGGAAAGAATACCTGGGACTTTTAACTGGAATCTGCAGTGAGGGAATTACATGGAACTGAGCCCCTTTAACTTGTGGAATCTGGTGCTGACTCCAGGTATGTAATGTCAGAATTGAATTGAATTGTAGGAAACACAGCTGGTGTCTGGAGAGTTGAAGAATTAGTTGTTGGTGTCAGAAAACAGTGAGGACTACTCTGTTCATTCACTTGGCAGACACTGTGCTTTTTAAGTTGCATCATTTTCCTAGTGGAAAATAAGTTTATAATAATAGCTCCCAGATAAAGATGTGTCTCAGTATAATTTCAGCCACAAATGGAGAGAACCAACCTCGTAGAAGGTTGGATTATGGGATCTGTGTGCCTAATTAAAAAGGTGTTCGAAGAGATCCAGAAAGCTTCCTCCCAGTAGAACCCAGGCTGGAAGTAAGGGAAAATCTGGAGGTGGCTTGACTGCATAAAGCACATTGTGGCAACAAAGTTAACAACTTCATTCTTTGGAATGTACCTAGTCTGAAAATTGAACTATCTCTTCATCATGGGATTATATTTTAACAGCCAAGGGGCTTCAAATTAATATTTGTGGAAAAGCCTCAGGAAAGAGGCCATGTTGTCTGGTTGGTGGCCTGCAAATGATCCCTGCATGCTGGCTGGGATGTGTAAATCTGAAGATGAACATTGTTTCTGATCTTAGCCATATCTATTTCATGACCTAGACAGCTAGATGCTACCTACTGGCATGTTAGCAGAAAAATTACACACATATATTTTTTCCAGAGCTTTGTCAGTAGATATGTATTACCTGAAAGAGACGAGAGAGGTGTCCATGCTTGCAGAGGGTAGAAGGAGGCAAAGAGGGAGGGATGGAGCCAGGGAATGAAAAGGAGGAGGAGAAGAGCTGCGGGAGAGAACACATTTATTCTAAAACCAATTTACTCAGCCAGTCATTTTCAGTATTCTTCTTGCTATTACTGAGGCAGAGGAAGAAATACGATGCTGGAAGAGAAGACTCTTTATCTCTCTCCCTCAGCCAAACCTCCTGCTGATAGACTCTGCCCAAGAACCATTTTTCTCTTGCAATTGTTTGTGACAGTTTATGTGAATGACCATAGTGTTGAGTGCCTAAGCAGAGGAGATGGGCATAGGATCTCCCACTCTTGCCTATATCCTGTCCCCTTTCATACCTGTTGACATTATCAGATAACAAGGGCAAAGTCAGGGCTCCCCTGACAGACTGTGAAGCCATTTCCATAGAATATAATTATGTTCAGGGAATGACTGGGCTCCATAGCCACTGTTACGGAGTTTTGGTGAGTATCATCATTATTAGTGTTATCTTCACATGGACTCTGCCCTCTGAGGATTCCATATGCTATACAAACATATTTAAAATAAGCATCCTGCTCTTGCTTATAAATTCAGGCCTATGTTTTATAGCACATAGCAGGTGAGTATTGGGATTATTTTGTTTGTTTTAGAAAAACAAATGTGGAATCAGAAGTTGAGGTTCAGGTCTAGGTCACTAGGCCCCTTTAACAGATTCTCTAGTCTATCTGCCATTGGCTGAACAAGGATCTACCTTAATGTCAAAATCTTCTATCCATGGTTTGTATAGTAGCTTCTTAAGGACCCTACTCTCCAAGCTACAAGGAAATATACCATGTCCTCCACTCTCTCGAGTTCTTTTTTTTTTTTTTTAAATTTTTTATTTATTTATGACAGTCACAGAGAGAGAGAGAGAGGCAGAGACACAGGCAGAGGGAGAAGCAGGCTCCATGCACCGGGAGCCGGATGTGGGATTCGATCCCGAGTCTCCAGGATCGCGCCCTGGGCCAAAGGCAGGCGCCAAACCGCTGCGCCACTCAGGGATCCCCTCGAGTTCTTAATCAAAAGACTGTCTCTCTTAATTAAGTTTTTAAGTGATACAAAAACCCGTGTCTACATTCCATTCACTTATGGATGTGATTTAAAAAACAAAAACAGAAACAAAAACAACTGGCATCTTATTTCTTAGTCATTTTGGAGATAGAGTGAGGAACACAGGAATACTATTTTTCAGAATAGTATAAGAACCATGTGAATAAAGAGAAAGGTGACAAGTGTGAAATGTTACTTGTGTAACAGTTTTGAAAGTGATTAGCAAATTTGGGTGATGATAATGCTTGAGAGTAATGCTCTTTTAATCACTCTCTATAAATAGAGTATCTGCATGAAGTAGTGGATAGAGCTGGGACGGTTTAAGACAAGTGATTAGACATTTCACTTCCACTCTGATAGCTGACATTGTACTTTTTAAAAATATTGATCTTGCATATATTGTTTTATATTAAAAAAGATCTAGAGAATAAAAAAACCAAGCCACAGACTAGGAAAAATATTTTCAAAAGCTACATCTGCTAAAGGACTATTATCCAAAATATACAAAGAACTTCTCAAAAATCAATAAGAACACAATAAATGGGCCAAAGAAACTTAAAATATATTTCACCAAAGATATACAGATGGCAGATAAACATATGAAAAGATGCTCCACATCAGATGTCATTAGAGAAATGCAAATTAAAACAACGAGATACCATTGCAGACCTATCAAAGTGGCCACAATCCAGAACACTGACAATACCAAATGCTGGCAAGGAAATGAAACATCAGGAACTCTCATTCACTGATATTGGGAGTGCAAAATGGTACATCCACTTTCAAAGACAATTTGGTGGTTCCTTACAAAACTAACTATACTCTTACCATAGGATTAAACAGCTGTTATTATTGGTAATGCTCAAAGCAGTTGAAAACTCATATCTACACAAAAATCTACATATGAATATTGATAGCACCTTTATTCTTTATTGTCAAAACTTAGAAGAAACAAGATGTCCTTGAGTAGGTGAATGGATGATGAAACAGTAGTATATCCAACCAATGGAGTATTTTTTTAGCACTAGAAAGGATTAAACCATGAAAAGACACAGAAGATACTTAATTTTGTGTTCTTAAGTGAGAGAAGCCAATCTGAAAAGGCTACATATTGGATAATCCCAGCCATGTGACCTTGTGGAGAAGGCAAAACTATGGAACCACAAAAAGATCAGTGGTTGCGAGGATTGGGAGGGGATGTGAATAGGCAGAGCACAGAGGCCTTTTAGAACAATGAAAATATTGTGTATGATATTATACTAGTGGATACATGTCATAATACATTTGTATAATCCCATAGAATGTACAATATGAAGAATAAACCCTAATGTAAATTTTTGATTCTGGGTGATAATAATGCCAAGTGAAGTTCATCAGTTGTGACAAATGTACCATTCTGGTGAAGATGTTTACAATGGAGAGGCTATGCATGTGTCTGGGTAGGGAGTATATAGGAAATATCTGTACCTTCTGCTCAATTTTGCTGTGAACCTAAAACTGCTATAAAAATAGTCTATTAAGAAAAGAGTACAATTATTAAAAGCATAAAATAAACATTTTGAAACTACTTTTTAGAACAATTACTAGTATTTTACAAGACAGTGACAGTAGCTCTCTTAAGAGCTTATTAGTAGTGGTTGGCACATAGTAGGTGTTGAATCAACATTTATTGAGAGAGCATGTGTATATATGCATGAGTGTCTGCTCACCAGTCAATAACTCAAAACACTTTTAGTCCTACAACCCAAGGAACACTCTAATTTAATTCAAGTTGGCCCTACTACACCAGATGAAGCAATTCCATCTTGGGAGATTTTCCTAGAAGTTTTGTATTTTAATGATCATCTCTGTATTTTGTTTTGTTTTTAAGCTAGCCAGTAGTTTTGTAATCAGATTTTGGTTTAGAGATTTTTCTTTTAAAAATCCACTGACTATTTCTGTATCCCTTGAAAGTTGACAGCAGAACTGGCAAAATGTCAAGAACGATTCGCAAAAATGCCAATACAGGATATTCTTCAGCAGAAGGAATACATCTTTGGAAGATTCTCTGCCTGAGTTAATTAGTGCTCTTTCTGAAAACTCTCACAGAAATATCTTAGAACTGCTTTTATTAGTGGCTTTATCTGTAGCATACAAGTCATGACCAGGCTTTTAGTCTGGCCTTAATACAGTGATATCTGTTCTGACAATCCCTGTTCTTTGATTGGAAAAGGGATTTCAAGAAGACTCATTATTAACTCTTGTTATGAGAAATTGGCTCCCCAGCATGGAGTTTAGTATTTGAAATGATTTTTTTTCTAGTCCTAGAATATTGTTGGAATTGAAAGAAATGCTCTGAATTTGATGGAGTCAGATGAGGTATCAGCCTAGGATTCTACTCTGTGGAAGTCCTGGATATTGGTCTTTCCCTCTCTTCCACTCCCCCAAACCTCCTTACATAAGGAAATCCTTTTAATCAAGGTAAATTCTCTTCTCTGTCAAAATGCATCAGTAGGCACCCTGAAGGTTGAGTGGGGCTGATGGATTCTGAAATATCACTCCTGAACAAATGTCCTTTTATAGCTGCTGATCTCTTTCCCTCTTTGCCTGTCCCCATTCTAGATTCCTTGATACATGTGGTAGGTGAGATAAGATGGGGAACATTTTATATCTTGAGGAGCTATACTTATTCTGCAATCATATACTGTGTTTAAAGCCATTTCATCAAGGCATGTCAAACTAAAAATAGCTTCTCCATATCGTTCTTTCTGTTCTTTTCTCCTTGCCCTGAGAGACACAATCATTTTACTTTATAAGCAATCGTCCTTGCATTTATTATGTATCTGTTTTAATAATTGCAGGTAAAAAAGTCTGACAGAAATAACAAGTGACAGGTCATAAGAAAAAGAGACATGGGAGTAATTAGAACAACATAGACATGTGGTAGAATTTTTGGTAAAAAAACACCAAGCGATGCTTTATGTGTCGTATTAAGTCAAAGGTGTGGGAAGAGGGAGAAGGAATGTTTCCATATTGTCATTTACAGTGATTACCCTGGGGGCACTTAGGTGGCTCAGTTAGTTAAGTGTCTGCCTTTGGCTCTGGTCATGATCTCAGGGTCCTGGAACTGAGTCCTGCAACAGGCTTTCTGCTCAGTGGGGAGTCTGCTTCTCCCTCTCCCTCTACCCCTGCTCTCTTTCTCTCTCTCTTTTGCATGTGTTCTAATAAATAAATAGAATCTTTTAAAAAATTTACAATAATTACCCTGAATCATTAAGTAATGACTAAATTACATTTAAAAATAATTGTAGAGCTTATTTATGTGATGCTTCTTATTTCTCAAAGAATATTCTCAAACATCATTTCCTTTGAAGTAGGGTAATGTCAGAAGGAAAGGCAGTTTAAAAAAAACTATCTCCACTTTATTTGTAAAAACTATGGGCTAAAGAAGTGAAATGGCTTTAAAATGTCCCACAGTAACAGAAAACTCAGAACCATAATCTGCTGATTTTAACTTTCCCTGTTCACCATCTCTGATGCAAACTCACAGAAAGCCTTCTGCCTCGTTAACATATAATGGTTCATTTACTCCTGAGTTATTAGGCCCATCTTTCACCCCAGCTCAAAGAGGCATCAAAGAACTGGAGAACATATGTATAGCAAGGCAGGATCAAGCTGCTAAGTCAGAGAATGGATGGAAATGAAGAGATGCAGCATTACAGTATAAGATTTAAGTTTTTATCATCAGAAAATGTTTGAAAAGAGAATAACCAAATCATTAATGTGATGAATTAATAGTTTGAACATATATTGAGCACATATGATGATTCCAGAAACAATACTACGTGTTTAGCATATAAGGATGATACATAGTCCCTTTGGGGGAAACACACTTAAACAATTGTGGAAAAACCACACAGATGAGTCTTCTGGTTAAAAACGACAATTTGAGTCCTATGTATTTAATTTAATTCTCTTCCCTCCCAAATTTGCATTTATATAAACATATGTACATATGTGCATATTTATGTATGAATGCATATAAATATGTATGTATGTGTGTGTCTATATGTATATATGTCTACATGCATATGCACACACACAGATCAGAAGTTTAAATCAGCATAGATAAGAAAGTGAATGATGTACAAAATGTCATGTTGATAGCATCAAATTGAAGGCTGGACTGACAAACCCAATATCCAACAATTGAAGCCATATTAGAAAGGGTTATGAATATATAAGCTTTTAATTAGGAGGAAGGGAAAATTTTAGAATTAGAACAATATATAAGCTAATCACATGTGACCAGCCACAATTTGTATATGTCTATAAATTATATTCCTAAGATTATTCATAATGTTAGAGTTTTATTCCAACTACCATCATTATCCACCCTTTCCTGTCATCTTTATTCTTATTCACCTGTGGCACCATCCACCTCAGCCTAGGTGGGCTTAACCGTAGGGCTTGTGACCAGTGGAATGTATTCAGTGTTTGTAACTTTGGTCTTAAGAATTGTTTCTGCTCTGGCTCACCTGTGGTCCTATGATCCACCGTGGGGAGCTCATGGGTCAGATATCTACTGTCCCTGAAAGAGAAGATGTTTGGCACAATCTAAATCTGACCTGCTCCCAAGCCCATTCTGTCCCAGCAAAGTCATAGCCTACCCAGAAAGGTAAGAAAACTAAGTGCTTGCTATTTTAATCTATTAAGTTATTGAGGTTGCTTGTCACACAAAATTATTGTAGCAATAATTTCCTGATGCATCATGGGTTCTCACTTTGTATACATGGCATGGGGCACATGGTATTCAAAGTAGGGGCATTAATGAAGACGATCTGTTAATAAGTAAAATCATATCCATTACGAAAAGGAAAGAAGAGCCCAGCTAACTTTGGTACATCACAACTATCTTGAGAGGGGAAATTCCAACTATTTTGCCAGTAGCAGCAATGTTTGTTACCATATACTGCTCTTTCCAGTAGTAATGAAAAGGTATGCCAGTAAGAGAGGAGTACCCATTAGGTTAGACAGAAAGGGTTGAAGAAAAGTTGGGGGAAATGGGGGAAATTTTGATTTTTGGAAATGTAAAGGTGCACAAAACCTCCTCTGGAGGTATGCCAGATAAAGAGGAGGCTTTGCAACCACCTTACAACTTGAATATATGCACCTAATAAACCTAATAAACCTAATAAACAAGGACCAGGTGCTTACTAAGGTTGAGCTGCTACATTAAACACAAATGATGACAGCCCTGAACATAGAGGACTAAATTTATGTCAGAAGAGAAAAACTTTCACATGGAACAAATTTCTGTAGTTATAACTTCCTTCTTACTCCTCATTTACAACTGGCATCCTTATCTGGCAAAAAAGAAGTGCAGAAAATAGCATAGAGCAACATAGTCATCTTCAGTGGTTTGCTGAGGAAATGGCTCTTTTTTATTTGGTGGTTTTGTGTGTGTGTGTGTGTGTGTGTGTGTGTGTGTGTGTGTGTGTGACTGCCTCTAGCCAAAGGACCCTGGAGGGTTAGTCTGAACCTGGTGATCTCAAGGATTTTCCTGATGTCCATACAGAAGTCATTCACATTGTGAGATTCTGGCTTCCTTCATGATTACCCAGGTCCTCCCCATCCCTCTGATCCCTGTCCCTGTGTTTCAGAGAATTGGAGGATTGCCTTCCATGTATTGAATCTTAGGCTAGTAAGTAATTTTTCTATCTAGCAATCCAAACCTATATTATATCTTGGAAAAATGTTCTCACAATATTGAATATGTGAATGGCATCCTTCCCTGTTTGGTCACACTGATACAGTTTTCTAAAATATACATATTTTTATATAACATTGTAAATATAAATGAAAATTTAGCATGGTGCAGTCAAATATATGGGCTCTGTTTACCATCTTGAATAGAAACTTGGAAGCATTTCCAGAATCTAATGAACAAAATTGACAATGGATTATATATGGAAGAGATTTGGAGGTTTTGTTTTATTTGGGAGCCTTGAGAGATGAAATTATGAAATATAAGGAAATATGTGGAATATATGAAATATAAGAAAAGTACATGTAGAGGGAATTGAATACAATTCATTATGTACTAACATTTAATGTTAGTACATTAAATATACTAGACTAGATAGACTAGATAATGGAAAAGACAACTCAAGAAAACTTAGAAGAAATTTTCAAGGTTGTAAGGAGAAAAATCAAGGTATTGTATGGTCTTAGAAACAAGAGTTCAAAAAATGAGAGGGCAGCCAAAAGTGACAAGCGCTATTGGAAAATGGGTATGATAGGATAGAACTGTCCATCAGATTGGAAGGTTGAGTAGTCCTGGTGAGCTTGAGGAGATCAGTATCAGGAAAGGGTGTGGGCTAGATTGCAGTGTTAGGAGTGAATGGAATAGGATGGAGTGGAGACTATAACACTCAACAGCCCTTTTGGGAATTTTGTTAGCCCCCCATATCTCTCTCCTATGTTCTAATAATTCGTCACTTGATTATCTTCCCCATAAGGCAGTAAGATCTTGAAGGTAGGTGCTATGTCTTTAATTTTTGTATCACCAGCATCTAGCACAGAGCCTGGTACATAGAAGTATTCATTAATGTTCCTAAATGAGTGAATTACCAGCTTTGGTGGCCAGTAAGCACCATGTTGACAGATATTTATACCATCTTTGGCAAAGGAGCCAGGGAAAGCATGATCCCCCTGGAGAGAGTTCTCTAAAAGCCTTAGCAAAGCTTTTCTGTGCAACCTGGAATAGATGGATTGCCGAAGCTACAGTCTGCAGAAACTGCAAGGGTAATTTTAGGTCATCAAGATGTCATTTCCCTAAATGGAATAACTAGTCTCTTGCTGGTTGGAAATCAAGTGTATTCTTGTCAGAGAGCTTTCGGTGAGGATACTGGTGATGGCCTTGCTGGTTTGAACTGAAGCTTTTAGCCCTCATTCTATAAGCATTAGATTTGGATCCACATTTAAAATGGAAAATGCTATTTAAAAATATCTGATAGCCCATTAAAGTTCATCGTTCTGTCATCTTACCATCTCCTCTCAAAAGAAATGCTGGGCTGTGCTCCTCTCTGCTGGAAGCAGCTTTTACAGTGACACAGCACACAAAGGCTGATTGTCTCTTCTTGAAGGGGTACGATCTTCCTATCTCTGGATAGGTCACTTTTTAGAAAGCATTGTTCCAATTCAGCTAATTTCAGTCTGATCATTTTCTTCTGTTCAGTCTTCTAAAAAAGCATTCATTTTGCAACTCTAAATTCCATTCTGATTTTTCTTAGATTTCATCTCTCGTGAAGTTTTTTTTTTTTTTTGCCTTTTTGCCTTTTCCAACCAATACCAATGTAGTCCTATACCCAGATACATATATTTGAATATATATTTATTTGTCTATATGTATATTGCAATAATTTTTATACATGCATGTATTTTATCATTAAGGAGATTAAAAGGAATAGATAGGTTCATTTGTCTATAAATAGTGGAATGCTAGCCACTTGTCTGTGATACCCCAAAGAAAAGTAGATTCATTGTTTACCCCCTTATCTTTTCCTGTTTGGAATGAACAGAGAAAAAGATGTTATCTCTATTTAAGGCTTCTTCTAGGTCTATTTGCTAATATCCCTTGTGTTTCAGTCTGACAGGAAGGTCCAGACTGATATTGTGGATAATAAGCTCAAGGACAGAGACATACTTAAGATGGTGACACCCTGGATTGAAATAAACTCTTTCTCTCCTCCTCTTCTTCCTCACTCTCATCTGTTCCAACCTCTATTCCATCCAAGATGTTTAAGTGTCTGGTCCATTATATACACTCAAAATTGCCACTGAGACATCTTTTTCTGTTCAATTCGTCACCCCTTCCTCCATTTTGTTTCCCTGACCATTATATCCATAGCAATCTCTCTTCACTCTGAAATTACATAGCATTATTTAGCCATGTCTCTGTGTTCTTCATATGCAATGTTGATATTTTATTTTTTTAATAGCATATAGCTGCATTCTAATCTTTTTAGGGTCAGGGTACTAATTATTTTCAGCTTTGTTTCTCCTTTAGTCTTAGAGAACAACTAGACAAAGTAGGTGTTCAATCAGCATATTTGTTGGTTCACGGACTAGATCACCTTTTAAAATTCTATTTTTAAATGTCTGATTGTGGTTTTCAATTTTATGTAACCTTTAGTTAAATGACTCTTCTCCTAGGCAACCAGTGTGGGCTGATCCCTTAGGACCCTGCTCAAGAACAAATTTATTTTATTTCAAAATGGCAGACAATATTTGGTTGTAAATTTGATAATCATTAAGATAACATATAGCTGCCTATCTGAAGGTCTCAAAATAATCCAAATATTTGTAGAGTGATTAATGATTTCATAGAATATCTCACTCATAAGATCTTTTTTTTTTTTACAATTATTTACAGCAAGTATGTAAGCCAAATTTTACTCCATATTAGAGAAAGGTGAAATGTCTTAACTTGCTGAATGTCACAAAGCCAGCAAATAGCAAACTGGAACTGGAAACCTAGTTTTCTACTTCTAGGACTAGTGGAGTTTTGTTTGTTTGTATTTGATTGTTTCTCTTCTACCAAAGTATTCCCTTGGATATTTAAAAATTTTGTGTGCTCCTTCACTTGTTTCACTGGAAATTAGAGCATTTATATTGTTTTTATTTAGTTTTGCACTCTATTGTGGTAACTCTGTCTTCTGTGGCTATATAAAAGGTTTTCCCAGAATTAATGTTTTTTTTTTTTTTTTTTTTTTTTTTTTTTTTAGCAAATTTGTAGCATGGTATTTTAAACAGAGTCCTTCAAATGAAATTTTAAAAGGTTGGCATGTTAGGGCTGACCTTTACACAGAGTGAATCCAACTTGACATTTCCCATGCTTTAAGATGAGACTTCTCCATGATTGCTTCCTCTCCCCACCCTGCCTGCCTTAATTATTCCTGATCTCTTATACTAAAGCTTTGCTTAAGTGAACTCCACTGTACCTACCCCTGGCCTCCCAGAAGAGCAGGTCAAAAGCAATTACCATTACAAAGTGATTGGCTTTTTCTTAGTGGAACCGGAACTTATAGAAAAGTACTTTTACTGCCTTTCTGTGGCTGAGTCAGTGCAGAAAGGCTCCCCTGCAGAGCCTGGCACATCATCCCACACAAAGCAAGCTCCCTAAATATCACGTCATGGTTATCAGCTGAGTCCTTAAATTCTCCTGGTTAAAGACACTAAGTATCAAAAGCAGATTAAGAGTATATCTCTGTCCTGGGTTGACCAGCGTCTCCTGTATATCTAAACAGAACTCGGAACGTAGACTTTTTTTTTTTTTTAGAAATAGGGTCTTTGCAAATATAATTGGTTATGATGAGGCCATACTGTTTTAGAGTGAACCCCAAATCCAATATATCTTGCCTCCTTATAAGAAGAGAATAGAACACACAGAGACACTGACATGGAAGAAAAGTGGCAGACATTGGAGAGATACAGCTACAAAACAAGAAACACCCAGGATTTTGGGCAATACCAGAGGCTAAGACAAAGTCATGGAATAGATCCTTCCTTTGAACCTTCAGACTATGACTCTGCTGACACCTTGATATTGGACTTCTAGCCTCCAGAACCATGAGAGCATATACTTCTGTTGTTTTAAGCTACTGGATTTGTGATGATTTGTTACGGCATCCCTAGAAAACTAATTTAAGCTTCCACCCTTGCAACACAGTGTTTTCTTTGTGGGGACAGCATACCTACAAAACCCAGTGCTAGACAATGGCCACCTTGGTAGTTCAAGTGTGGCTTAGTCAGTTCAGGGAGGGGAGTAGAGTGAACTGGTATGATCAATGTAGTGATCATGGAGAGGTATGAGTTGAGATGGACTTTGAATATTAAACGGAATACAGAAAATTATAAGGAGTGCAGGTGAGAGACATTCTAGGGAGATAACTATTACGCTTTATACTAAATTTAGGAGAGTAGGTAGGAATAATGGAGAGCCCTACACTAAGAATAGGTTGCAAGTTCTTGGATTGTATCCTTTAGAGGGACTGGGGGCATTCAAGGTTTCAAAACTGAGGCAATGCACTCATCATTCTCTCACTGATTATTTATAAAGTTACTTGTCATTCCATTTCCAATATATTAAAAACTGTATAAAAATGAAAAATAAAAAATAATTTAAAAAATGTAGGGAAGTCTATATGACTTAGAGGAAAGACAAAGAGTCCCCAGATTTGATTTTTCCTAGTATGTTGTTTTCAATGAATCACTGTCAGTTCTTCTCAGTTGGCTTTAATTTGGCATAGTCAATGAGAGCCTACTGTCCTGTGAAACTGTGTCTCTGAGCCTGGCATGCCATGAGATAGTCATTGAGAGATTGAATATTCAGGCCTTTTCACTAGAAGGAGTGTTTTCTTGGGAGACTATACCTGGTGGGACTTCCAGGCCAGGTATACATGTGAGTTCTGCTGCTGCACCCTCTCTTGGTTGAGAATCAAGACCTGTCATGTGCACTTGCAGTGTGTGCATGTTTACATCTCCTTCCAGAAAGTGAGCCAAGCCCAACAAGGCTTCTTAAACTTAAGGATGTTTTCTCAAGTTTTTCTCAAAACCATGTTACAGTGGTATTGCCTTTGGTAACAATCGAGCAAACTGTGGATTAGAAAAGCTTTTACTGGGCAGCCCTGGTGGTGCAGCGGTTTAGTGCCGCCTGCAGTCCAGGGTGTGATCCTGGAGACCAGGGATTGAGTCCCACATTGGGCTCCCTGCATGGAGCCTGCTTCTCCCTCTGCCTGTCTCTCTCTCTCTCTCTCTCTCTCTCTGTGTGTCCGTGTCTCTCATGAATAAATAAATAAAATCTTAAAAAAAAGAAAAAAGAAAAGCGTTTACTTGTAGACTATGACCACTCAGAAGTCATTTACCTCAGAAATACCTGAGTACAACACAATAGATTTGGTCATAAAAAGAATGGAAAGTGAGATTTCATGATAGTGTTTATTTTTTGCACTTTGATTCTGATAGTTAACTGGCATATTTGCCATTGATAATGAGATATATATTTTTTGATAATGAGATATTTTAAATGTTCAGGAGTTTCTTTCTCTTTTAAACATTTATTTCATGTTCAATAAGTATATAATTATATCAAAAGATCCAGAAGTAGATTATATGAGATAAATAATATTCACAATGTCAGACATTGAATGAATGAATAAAGTTATACATCTGATTTCACATATACTTCTGGCCACACATGTTTTCTAAATATATTTTAAAATATATTTTTTAAAGATTTTATTTTTTTTATTCATGAGAGACACAAAGAACGAGAGAGGCAGAGACATAGGCAGAGTGAGAAGCAGGCTCCATGCAGGAAGCCGGATATAGGACTCCATCCCAGGACTCCAGGGTCATGCCCTGAGCCAAAGGCAGACACTCAACCGCTGAGCCACCCAGGTGTCCCAAAATAAGTGTTTTCATAAGGCATTTTTCTAGACGAAATAGGAATGTGTTCATTTTTGACATAAAGTTGAATAAAGAGTTACATAAAAATGCTGCACTGTTGGGGATTTACCCCAAAGATACAGATGCAATGAAACGCCAGGACACCTGAACTCTGATGTTTATAGCAGCAATGTCCACAATAGCCAAACTGTGGAAGGAGCCTCGGTGTCCATTGAAAGATGATGGATAAAGAAGATGTGGTGTATGTATACAATGGAATATTCCTCAGCCATTAGAAACGACAAATACCCAACATTTGCTTCAACGTGGATGGAACTGGAGGGTATTATGCTGAGTGAAGTAAGTCAATTGGAGAAGGACAAACATTATATGTTCTCATTCATTTGGGGAATATAAATAATAGTGAAAGGGAATATAAGGGAAGGGAGAGGAAATGTGTGGGAAATATCAGAAAGGGAGACAGACGTAAAGACTCCTGACTCTGGGAAATGAACTAGGGGTGGTGGAAGGGGAGGAGGGCAGGGGCTGGGCGTGACTGGGTGACAGGCACTGAGGGGGGCACTTGATGGGGTGAGCACTGGGTGTTATTCTGTATGTTGGTAAATTGAACACCAATAAAAAATAAATTTATTATTAAAAAATGCTGCATAAGAGGGCAGCCCTGGTGGCGCAGCGGTTTAGCGCTGCCTGCAGCCCAGGGCATGATTCTGGAGACCTGGGATCGAGTCCCATGTCGGGCTCCCTGCATGGAGCCTGCTTCTCCCTCTGCCTGTGTCTCTGCCTCTCTCTCTCTCTGGCTCTGTATCTCTCATGAGTAAATAAAATAAAATCTTTCTTAAAAAATTCATAAGAAGTTCCTTCTCCTGGGACACCTGGGTGGCTCAGTGGTTGAGCGTCTACCTTTGGCTCAGGTCCTGATCCCACAGTCCTGGGATCGAGTCCCACATTAGGCTCCCTGTGTGGAGCCTGCTTCTCCCTCTGCCTGTGTCTTTCCCTCTCTCTCTGTATCTCTCATGAATAAATAAAATCTTTTAAAAAAAAGAAATTCCTTCTCCTAATTGAAAATCTCATGGGTAAGTGGGTTCTAGTATATTAAAAATTACTATGTAATAGGATATGTAACAGATTACTCTATCTGAGGCACAATCTGAGGCCAAGGGTAGAGACCGATAAGTACCATTTCTTCCCTTAGGAGCTCACATGTTGATTTTATTAGAGAAAGCTGAATTGGATTCTATGGTAAAAGAAGGATAGAATGGCAAGTGGGCCCAGAGAAAGGAGCCCCCTAATACTGGATCACACAAAGACTCTGGTAGAAGTTACTAAACAAAGATCCAATTATCTAACTGGAGTTCAAAATGGAAAAAATGACAGGCCCAGACACTGTCACTAGCATGGGGCCTAAAATTAGGGATGGAATGATGCCAAGTTCTCAGTATTGGTCTGGGTACCTTTAATTACTTTCAGGAGTGAAATGAACCCCATGTGACTTCTGTGATACTGGGTGTGTGAAAAGAAGGCCAGTAGAGGCTCAGATAATTATGATCTTTAAAAAAAAAAAAGATTTATTTATTTGAAGGGAGAGGGATAGAGGGAGAAAGAGAGACAGAATCTGAAGCCGACTTCCTGCTGAGCAGGGAACCCAACACAGGGCTCAATCTCACAACCCCAAGCTCATGACCTAAGCTGAAACCAAGAGTCAGACACTCAACCGCCTGAGTCACCCAGACACCCCAAGGCATAATCTTTTGACACTGTTTAAAATGTTGCAAGGAAGGTCTTGGGATAATAATCTTGGATCTGCCTCTGACACTAATTGTATTTTGTAAAGCTTTTGCTACATTGCAACTGTTACCACTCCCCAGCCTAAATTCCCAAGAATATTTCATTCCCCCTCCTGGTGAAAGTTAATAAACAAGATGGTAGTGTTCCCACTTTGATAGAAAAGGAGAAATATGAATTGATTGGGAAACTTTTCTCTGGAAAGAAGAAGCTCTATAAAAGAAAGACTTAACAGAAGGGGTGGTTGTGATTGTCTTAAAAAGAAAGTTATTATACTTTATAATTGCTTAAAGGATATAGTCTCAAGGGTCAAAAGGCAGTGGTCGATTGACTCCAACCTTGCAGTGCTGGAAAAGCATTCTCTGGGCCTCTAAGCTTAGTCAACACTCACACACTTCCAGGATTATCTGTTTGATTTTCCCTGCCAATTTAGGACTTCTTTTAAAAATGAATATTTCTGGATCATTTAATCCCTATTGTTAATGCATGACCTCCCCATTCCTATATTTCAATTAGATGTTGTAGACAATGTTGCAGAGGTGTGCACATCATTGTAGAACCAGAAGAAGAGGCCATAACTCTGCAGAGAAGAATGATGTTTGCTTAAAAAGCATAAAGCATTGTTAAGCCAAAATAAATGAACAATAAGTATGTGACAAGGAGTTAGATTATATACAGTGACTTGATCACCACATGATCTTATACAATCTTATACAAGGAGTCTGGAGTAAACAGTTGTACACTGTGTGTCTACACAGTTGTGAGTGTGTATGGGCCCCCTAGAGTTTTAGGAATGAAAGCACCGTACATTCAAAATAGCACAAAGTAAATACACAGGAAATGCTGCGCTTTAGTCCCCCAAATTTCCACTCCAGTCCTTTCCATTCATCATCGAGACCTTTACAAGGTAACTTCAATCTCAACCCACAGGCCTTTGCAAATCAGAGTCAGTTGCTAGAATTTCTAGGGAGAGCTGAATGGGGCCAGCATTCTGCTCTGGCACGTTCTACAAGTAGGTGAGCAGGAAGCCAGCTGAAAGAGAATACTGTAGGGTGTACTCTGTTGGATGGGGCTATAGGAGATTAACAAGAACCTGATAGTGAGTTCAGGCCATCCCTCTGGTTTTACCCTGAACAATATACCTTCATCATAGGTTCCTCACAGACCTATACAATCCATATAAATATGCATTACAATTCAATCACAAAGAGACTATCTCCCTAGACACCAAACAGAACACAACTCCTAGGATGAGTCCATTTGGCTTTCTCCTTCCTAGATCGAGGTTCAGGCTTCAAATCACAACTTTAAGTCAACTTGTGAGATCACTGTATCTAGCACTTGTTTTACTTCTTTTGGGGCTGCTGTAATACCCAGACTAGGTGGCTTATAAGCAATGGAAATTTATTTCTCATGGTTCAAGTGGCTGAGAAGTCAGACCAAGATGCTGATAGGTCAATCAAGTCCAAGATCAATGTCTGGTGAGGAACTACTTTCTGGTTCATAGATGATAATTTCTCACTGTGTCTTCCCACGGTGGAAGGGGCTGGGGAGCTTTGCAGGATCTCTCTTATAAGGGCACTAATGACCTGATCATCCCTCAAGGGCCCCACTATTTTTTATTTATTTATTTATTTATTTATTTATTTATTTACGATTTATTTTTTTGAGGGGGGTGGTGGTAGGGGCAGAGAGAGGGAATCTTCAACCAGATTCCCTGCTGAGCGCAGAGCCAGATGCAAGGGTCAATTTCACAACCCATCAGATCATGACCTGAGCCAAATAAGTTGGACGCTCAACTGACTGAGCCATCCAGGCACCCCATGGCCCACCTTTTAATACCATGTCCTTGAGAATTAGAATTTCAACCTATGAATTTGGAGGGACATAGACAGACCACAGAAGCACTTTCTGAAGTCACTTTATTTTACTCTAAATGTATCCCATGAGTACAATGAGTATAGCTTTTCCTTTCTCATCTCAAAAACTCCTCTGCTTAACTTGAGGTCTTGATGTTTTTTTCTAGTGTCTGCATATATTAAAAATATATCCAGCCCCTTTAAATTGCACTTTTTGAGGTATTGCAACAGACTAACCCCAAATCACTTCCAGGTTTTAGGCTTTCCACTGAACTTTTAAAGAGGTGCTATTTTAAAAAGAAAGCCCTCTCTCCATCATCTGAGAATGAATGGAAATAGCAGAGAAAGAGAAGTTTTTATAAACATAAAAAAAGTAAATGCAAAGAAAGTTCTTTGTTGTTTTATACTTCAGAATAACCTGGCATTACCCTTACCCTGAGCGTGGACGACTAATCTCACAGAACTTTTATTGCCCCGGGCTTTAGGACCATGGTTGTAGAGGTCAAATGATTTCTGAGGTTCTATAATAATTTTCAAAACCTTCATATTCCCTATCATTTGTAGAGCTGCAGAATATCAATGAGGGACTTTGTTATGTCTTTGAATAAGTTTCCTACCTCTTTACCACTGGAGCAATGGGTATCTGCCTAGGCTCTGAGCTCTATGAAAGAGACCATCATTTCCTAATCCACTCCATCTTTATATTCCCAATTCCAGAAGAGTGCCTAGGATTATTTTATAAATAGTAAATATTTTTTAGCAATTGGAAAAATGAAACAATTATGGAAATGGATACTAACTGTAAAAAAAAAAAGCAAGTATAGACATTCTAGGATAGTAAAACCAAATAGGATTAGAGAAGGTGGCCATCTTAGAAAAGTAGATTTTGTGATCAAGAATAGGGAGTTCCCTACATTCACTTCCCAGGAAGTTTCCTATGTTTTGGAATTGTTTTAAATTTCTTGTAATAGAAAACATCTCTCCTAGTATAATACTGTCACTTTGTTTGTGTAACTCTGTGTGTGTCAAGCCTCACTTAGTTGAAACTTCCTTCAATGAGCCTAAAGGAGGAAATTGCTACATTTTTGTCCTTTTTAAAATATATTTTGGGATCCCTGGGTGGCGCAGCGGTTTGGCACTTGCCTTTGGCCCAGGGCGCGATCCTGGAGACCCGGGACCCAATCCCACATCGGGCTCCCGGTGCATGGAGCCTGCTTCTCCCTCTGCCTGTGTCTCTGCCTCTCTCTCTCTCTCTGTGACTATCATAAATTAATTATATATATATATATAGTTGTTGTAGGAATATTGTTTTTTTTATACTTGGTGTTTATGACATATTCTTGTGTGTCATCAAGAAGAGTCATTGTTTAATGTGTAGTCTGATCATTAATAAGAATGTTGATGAAACTCAGCTGGTGGTTGAACTGTAGTTCTCAATCTTAAGTTGTTCATATTCCTGAAGCTCTGTCTGGAGAGACCGTGGGGAGTGCAGGGATGTAGTAGACTCATATCTGCAGTGAATCATGGATCAGTTTGTTGTTGCTGTTGTTAATGGCCAAGCTAAGGATTGAATTTGGCAGGCTGTGGATGTAAACACGCTATCCATGGTCAACTTCATGACTTGGCCGCAACTAAAGCCTTTTAATAGTTAGATTTTACCGATTTTTTATTTTACCTACTATGGAGGAGGAGTGGATAAGAAAATGTGTTTACCTGAATTATCTCACTTTATTCTAATGCTACCACATTATATATAAAATATATTATTATTACTATCATCCAACTTTATTTTTTAGATTTTATTTATTTATTCATGAGAGACACAAAAAGAGAGAGAGGCAGCGACACAGACAGAGGGAGAAGCAGGCTCCATTCAGGGGGCCTGTTGTGGGACTCGATCCCGGGACGCCAGGATCATGCTCTGGGCTGAAGGCAGGTGTAAATTGCTGAGCCACCCAGGGATCCCCTTATTATCTCAAATTTAAAGAGGTGAAAACTGATCCAATTATCAATTTTATCTAATTCAAAATTTTTTTAATTTTTATTTATTTATGATAGTCACAGAGAGAGAGAGAGAGAGAGAGAGGCAGAGACATAGGCAGAGGGAGAAGCAGGCTCCATGCACCGGGAGCCCGATGTGGGATTCGATCCCGGGTCTCCAGGATCACGCCCTGGGCCAAAGGCAGGCGCTAAACCGCTGCGCCACCCAGGGATCCCAATTTTATCTAATTCAGATAACTGATTATCTGACTCTATTCAAATGCCACCACATTATATATATATACTTATATATAATATAATAATATATATTATATATAATATATTATTAATAATATATATTATTTATATGTTTGTTTATATGTTTATATGTTATATATATATATATATTTATATGTTATTATTATCTCAACTTTAAAGAGGTGAAAACTGATCCAAGATCACGGTGTGATAACAATTAATTAACAATTAATTCCCTTTTTTCTTTCTCTCCCTCTCTTTCCTTCCTCTACCCATCCGTCTATTTTTACTCTTCATTTTAACTCTCTCCCTTTACTTTTTCTGACTCGCTATACCTCTCAACTCTTCATCTCTCTCTCTTTTTGTCCTATTCATTCTCACTCCATTTCCCTCTTATTGTTTTTCTCTGTATCTCTCATTATTTTCCTCTCATTCTTATCATCTCATTATTTTCTTATAAAGGAATACCTGAAATGGGAACCCAAACCAGAAGGGATCTCTCTCGTCTCTGCCTCATTTCTTGGGTAAGAGAGTAGTAGACTTTTTAAAAAATATTTTATTTATTTATTTAAGAGGGAGAGAGAGAGAGAGAGAGAGAGAGAACACAAGCAGGGGTAGCAGCAGAGGGAGAAGAAGAAGCAGGCTCCCCACTGAGCAAAGAGCCTGAAGTGGGGGCTGATCTGAGGACCCTGGGATCATGACCCGTATCAAGTATCAAAGGCAGATGCCTAATCAACTGAGTCACCCAGTTCCTCTGAGAGAAGCAGATTTTGGACTTTTCCTAAAAACTGCTTTTACCCTTAGAGGAGAAGAGGCCTTGGGTTTAGGAAATAAAAGCATTATCATATTTTAGTGTGAATCATTGTTTGTAACTGCCTTTAACTATCACCTTTTTTTGGGATGCCTGGATGGCTCAGCGGTTAAGTGTCTGCCTCTGGATCAGGGAGTGATCCTGGAGTCCTGGGATCAAGTCCAACATCAGGGAGCTTGCTTCTCCCTCTTTCTGTGTCTCTGCCATTCTCTCTCTCTCTCTCATATATAAATAAAATATTTATTTAAAAATATTTTATTATTTATTCATGAGAGATACACAGAGAGAGGCAGAGAGACAGGCAGAGGGAGAAGCAGGCTCCCTGCAGGGAGCCCAATGTGGAATTCAATCCTGGAACCCAGGATCACACCCTGAGCCAAAGGCAGATGCTCAACCACTGAGCCACTCAGGCATCCCAAATAAAATCCTTAAAAAAAAAAAAAAAACCCACAAAAAACTGTCACCTTTTTCTTGGCATTATACTTCCCAAGAAGCTTCCCTGTAAGCCATGGAGAGGTACAGTTTGGATGGTGTGACCCATACTTAGAATATCAAGAGACTTGGATGTGATTTGGTGTCCAGGATTTTCAGTTGCCAAACTGTGCTCTAGTCAGAAGACCTGGGCTTGGGGACTGTTTTACTTGGTCCCCTCTCTGGGTCTGCATTCTTCTGTAACATAGGCATGATCTCTCCTCTGCCTGCTTCACTGATGTGTTCTGAGGACCAGATAAATAGGGCAGAAAGAGCATTAATTATAAAAGAAAAATATGATCATGGAGTTATATTACACTTGACATAACAACAAAAGAAGTCATTAAGAGAGAGAAAAAGCAACCCTCAATGGGGAGAACTTATTGACTACACTCCTATCCAACAAGGACTCTTATCTAGCATATATAGAGTACTCCTAAAAATCAATAAGAAAAAAGAAAAACAATGCAGTAGAAAAATAGGCAAAATGTGAACATAACTCCTCAAAGAAGGATGTCCAAATGACCAGTGAAAAAATGAAAAGGTGCTAAACTCTATTAATTATTTGGCACTTCACAATATCCAAATGATAAATAAATGTATGAAAAAGTGATCAGTTGGGTCATGTGATCAGTTGGGTCATTTAATCAAAATGTGATACCACTATATTCTTATGAAAATTGCTAAAATAACAACAACAAATAATAATAATGCCATAAAAACTGCATGTTGACGAGTATGCAGGGCCACTGGAATACTCAGCATACAATAATGGTGATGGTGTACATTTCTACAACCGCTTTAAGATACTATGTGGTAGTGTACCACAGTTGAACATATGTATACTCTAGACCTCAACAAATCCACTTCTGAAATTTTCATACAGAAATTCACTTGTATACTCACCAAAATACATGGACAAAAATGTTTGCAGCAGAACTATTCATAATGCTATAAATAAGTAATTACCCAAATTTTCACCAACAGAGGAATATATAAATTGTGGCTCATTTACAAAATGGGATGCTATCCAGTAATGACACTGAATGAAATACAACTCCATGCAACCATATGGGTGACTCTCAAATGTAATGTTGACTGAAAGAAGAAAGACATAAAAGAATTAATATCATGTGATTTCATTTATATAAAACTCCAGAGCAGGCAAATTAATTGTTGCTAATAGAACACAGGATAATTATCTACTACCTCCTTGGGTGGAGGGTAGTGATGGTTGAAGGGCCATGAGGGAGATTTCTATTGTACTAATATTCCTTTTCTTTAGCTGCATAGCTGGTTACAAAGGTGTAAAATTCTGAAAATTCAGCTGGCTTAACACTTATGATGTAAGCACTATTCTGTATATCTATTATACTCAATACAAAGGTTAAAGATATTATCCTGTAAGTTATCTTCAGATTCAGAAATGATGAAAAATTCTTCCAGTAGAAACACATTCTATTTGTCAGAAATTCTACGCATAGGAAAGAGAAATTATGACCTGTTTCTAGTCAAGGGACAAGTTTAGACTAAGAAAAAATTGATATAGATTTGAATTCAATGGAGAAGAATCAAGGAATTAAAGAAAGGAGAATATTTATGGTATAATCCTGGATTTATGTGTAAACAAGGCTGACTAGAAATTGGAAAAAAAAAAGTGGCTGGCATGAAGTCCTGGTAAAGCTCCAGTTTAAAGAGTTTGTTCTGAATTCTGAGATATTGAAAGTGTTTGATTTCTTACCACAGAATAAAAAACAGGTAGAATGACAGAAGGGCTGGAGGTGGGCTATGAAGTCCAACGTGGAATGAAGGGGACAGGTGAGATGAAAGAAGGAACAGTTAGGCACAGCAAATAAAGTCTTTGGTCACGAAGGTACTGAGACCTGTAAATTCTTTTTTATTTAACTAGATTATCATGTGTTGTGACAGAAATTAAAGTCAACATCTGTTCTAAGGATTCTCACAGAACTGGAACTTCATTATGAGTTTTTGTATTTGTCCACATATACCATATATATTTACAGTGAGTAATCTCAACTATCCTCACATTAATATGTGGGAAACTATAATTTTTGTTTTTAAAGCATCGTTAAAAAACCTGGCGATCTTCTCTTCCTTCTCAGCCAAAGTGGAGTAGTAGATTGCGCTCCATTTATGAACCGGCAGTACGTTAACTTGCAGCGTGGGTAGGATTACCATAAATTAAGGCAAAACTACAACGCTAAGCAAAAGAACAGAATGTGTTTGGCAATGGGCTATCCTTGACTTTGTAATCATTTGTTTTAGTTCTAATCTGCACACTCCAGTAATCTGCCAGCCAAAGAGGCTTGTGAATTAGCAAGGTTTAGCTGTTTATAAAACACATGCATAAATATATGCGGGGACTGTGTTTGCATACAGGGTGTGCGCTTCTGTGTGCAGATGCATCTGTGTGGGAATGGGCACAACTCTAGATGTCGTAGGGGAAATGTGAATTGTGTGGGTCTGTGTCTCTATGTGTTGAGTGGGTATGTATGTCAATGTGTGAAGAGAAGTTGGAGTTGTCATGTACACAGTTGTGCTGGCAAGAATTTTCTCGTGAGGGACTGACACAGCCAGAGGTTTGTAAAGTTGCTCTCTAGTCTACTCAACCACAATCAGTATCATGGAGCAGATGGGGATCTTCGAGATGTTCTATGGAAGAGATCACAGCGAGAAGAGATGGCATGCTCAGAGTCACATGCATAATAGAGATCTCCTTTAAAAAAAAAAGATTTTATTTATTTATTCATGAGAGACACACACACGCAGAGAGAGAGAGAGAGAGAGAGAGAGAGAGAGAGGCAGAGACACAGGCAGGGGGAGAAGCAGGCTCCATGCAGGGAGCCCAATGTGGGACTCAATCCCAGGACTCCAGGATCATGCCGTGGGCTAAAGGCAGACGCCAAACCGCTGAACCACCCAGGGATCCCCCTAGAGAACTACTCCTGAAAATAAGTGCAGAATGAAGGATTTTCTAAGTCCATTGAGTAACATTGGGTCTGAGAGTTGTAATCAGAATCAGAAGTCAACATTTGGAAGGTAGGCAGTTCCACTTTCAGTGACATTTTTCAGTGTCACTTTCTTTATTTGCTTTGGTGTGGTAAAATGGTGGCCATTGTCCCACTTGCTGGAGCTTCTGGAGACTAAAGACTGAAAAATAGGGGGATCGTAAAAAGATATTTAAGTGTGTTTATTTAACAGATCTTGGTAATTACAGGGTGTGCACATACCAGGGTACCTATGTGCGTATCCATGGCTTTAAGTATACAGAAACTAGGTAGTGACAGTGTACTATGAGGTCAATAAGTGGCCGTCTTTTCCATGCTTACTTATGTATTAAATTCTCTTAATAAGAAGAAACAGCTTTTTCTTTTCCACATAACAAGGGTTAGCAATTGATCTCCCTAGGAAGCGTGGAGTCATCTGGAGGGGTAACAAACTGATTAGAAACCTTCCCCAAAACAGAGCTGAAAACTGGACAAACAATAGAGTGTGAAGATACCAGGAATAGAGGAAGTATAAAAAAAGAGAAGGGCTCATGAGCTAAGTTTCACTGGGTCAGAATTTGCTGAGCATTGGCAGTCTGTGGTGTGTGTGTGTGTGTGTGTGTGTGTGTTGGGCATGTACACACATGAACACATATTGAATATATAAATTACCAGCACATTTTCTCTGTTGTGAAGTATTTAAGTGCCAAGATATAGGTAGTTCTTGGAAGTACTTACAGAACATATGCTGTGCTATTCCACCATCTGTAGCCTAGGACTTTGGACCAGATTCTGTTGCTTTGCTTTGGGGCAAGGAGGAAGGAAATGAGCAGATTTCTCTCTCATTTGTGACTCCTCTACCCAACCAACTGGGTCTTGTGACTCTAGTTCATGCCTCTCCTTGGGGTGCACTTGAAACTGGATCTTTCAAGTTAAGAAACAACCCTGTTCTCACTTAAAGGAAAATTTTGCCCTTGCAGACAACACTGTGGAAGCAATTGTACTCAACAGCTTGTTTGTCCAAATTCTTCAAATACACCAGGTTTTTTTCCTTCCCTCAGGACTTTATGAATTTCACTTTCAACTGCAATTGCCTTCCTTGCCTTGATGATGTAGTCTAGCTAAGACTAATCTTATCACTGTCTACCCATAGCTTTTGCAACAAAATCTAAACTCTTAATTTAGCTACGTAAAACTGTTCATGGCCAGATTCTGTCTACCTTTGCTGACTCATGTCTCACTACCATTGTATCTGTTCCGTTGTCCCTACCACTTAGATTTATGTGAGGTCACACCAATTTGCCACTCTCTAGGATGCCAGGGGTGTTATTTCTCCTGCCTGGAGGGATGAGGGGCAGTAGCCATCCCTCCCACAACCCCTGCTCCACCAAGCCTTCCATTTCTGATGCCACCACACCAGGGTCTTATAACACTGTGAGTGTTCAAGTTCTCCTGGCTGAGCCATAGAAGGAGAAATCTTTCCATTTGTCCTTTAGAGATAAGGAGACTTTTTTTTTTTTTTAAATGAGAACAGCGAGGGAAAAAATAGAAAGAAAAAAAAAGCATGCGACAAAACATAGATTTTATTAAATCATACAAAATGGGTTCCTTATTAAAATATCTTGCCCCAAAGGACCTAGCTATCCTAGTTTTCTCCAATCCTGCCTTGGCTGAACCAGGGAATAAACAGATTTCTTGAGACCTTGGCCAGTATTCTGACACTGTCTTGGGAGGTTTTCTCCTTCACTCCAGGGGACATTGCTGATTCATATTGCTTCGTTCTGGAAATTTGGAAAGAGCAATCAGACGTTACACTGCATGATTTTTCATCTCCATGCTCACACAGAGGGCTGCAATGAGGGCATTGAGTGAGGTGACCTCCAGGATTAGCCCTCCCTGGGTCTCTCTCCCTAGCATCCTCCCTTGCAGCCCTAGCTGAATTTTTAGACTTTGCAGCTGAAACTTGCTTTTCACTCATCCTCAGGGTGATTCTGGCATGACCAAACCTGGAGTAGAGGAAGCACACTTCGTAATTAATTACGATCTGGGACCTCTTAATGACGCAGCTTGTCCGATGGCAGCAGTGATGTGAATGGAGACTTGAAGCACCACTTGTGGGGTGATAAGCTCCATTCGGCTCTTGGCTGTCTCTTGGTTGCCATGGTAACATCCTTGCTCTAGGGCTCTGTGACTATGTGAGGGGTTGCAGGGATGAATTTATGGCAGCCTTTGGGAGTCAGTCCTGAGGCTGAAGGACCACTCCCCACCTCCACCCCCCCTCCCCCACCCAGGGACAGTGCTTTCTCTACTCTATTGGTAAAAAAAAAAAAAAAAAAAAAAAGGAGAATGTGGCATTGCCATTTTGAGGCTGTTGGTTTGTATGGTTCAAAAGCATACTTGAATGCTGGGTTGTGAGGACTTGGAAAGCTGAAGAGCAGAACAGGGGTTCTTGGCTGCTGAGGACTGGCATTAGTGGCAGTGAGGAGTGAGTTCCGGCTTCAGATGGTAAATGACTTGGGAAGCTTTGATGCACTGAGGCATTGTCTGGAATGCTGGATGATGGAGCAGTGCTGGCTTTTTAACTCATGTTTGCTCTGTGCTGGTGGTTCTCAGGATGGGTCCTGTCTTGTGCTCACTTTTATATGTTTATATGAACTCTGTTTCTTTTTCTAGACCATAGGAATCCCCACAGCATTCCAATTACCAGCAAGGCCATGATTTCTAAGCCGGCGTTTTTTGGTTTAGCTTTTTCGAAGTACAAGTGACAAATTAAAATTATATATGTTTAAGATGTACAGCCTGATATCTTGATACACATACATGTTGTGAGATGAAGTCTGTGGGAAGGCATGCTGAGTGTGAGTAATTTGCCTGGGTATGGAGTGGCCTCTGAATCTTGCTCCCACTCATTGTGCCCACTCTCCTAATGCAGGATGTCTGTACTTAAAAATATTTAGATAGACAACAGTTTATTTACCTGATTCCTGTTAGTGCATTGTAAGAATTTGGAAAAATATCTTAAGTATTTTGAAATGAGAGGTGGTATCCAACAAAGGGGACTCAAGCGAAGGATGGTATTGGAACAGGTTTTTGAGGAGAATGACAGCTGCTACTTGGAGGGCATTAGTTTCACTGAATACAGTGAGATAAGGAGGGAATGAGGTCAGTATTTGGACAGAGATGAATTGCTCCACACACAGCAAGGAGAAGAATTAGAAATTCAAAGACATTCTAGAATGGAGGCAAGAATTGGATAGTAATCTAGATGATAGAAACAGTAATGTGTGATAGATGATAATCCCACTCAATGCTTCCTTAAGATTAGTACTATGTTCTCTTATTAATTAATCTTTGGCATATTACTCAGTGTACTTTTCATAAGCCAATGTAGTAATAATTACACCTTCTAAATCTGTATAATGTGAAGTAGTTTCCTTGCATTATTTCACTTACACTTTCACAGGTCAAGATGATTTTGTCTGTTTTCTAGATGAAAACACATTGGGTATGTTTTCTAGATAAAGACACCTAATTTTATCAAGTATTATTTCCCAGTAAAGTGATCGGTTTACATGGGAAGTCTCAGACATAAAAATTACATTAAATTTACATATAATTTATTTATTCAGCAACATATATTCCTTCTTAAAAGAATAAAAGTGCCTAAGCCTAAGATAGCACATAAAGATTCAGGTGATAGGGCTGTTTTATCATGGAAGTCAAGAATCACCTTCCATACAAGGATCAGCTTTGACTCTAGGGTGGAATTTATTGGTGTATCCCTGTTCTTCTTCTGCATTCAAACACTGTGAATCCTATCTTCTTGATCACTGTCAGTCCTAGTCTGGAATTCTTATTCTGGTCTCTTCAAGTTTCAATCAGTATTTTCTTGTCCTATAATTAGGGAAAGGTGATGTGTAGTTCTTACTCTCAGAGATAAGGTCCTCGATATCATAGATTATTTTGTTACTCTTTTCAGAATACCTATTGCTTTTTAGAAAGGAGTTTTGGGGGAAATTATACTGGAGGCAGCTTGCTGCTGAGAGAATATGAGTCAAATTTTAGACTTCCCCACTTAGAGTTCAGTGACTGGGTGGTCACTGCACCCAAGAAGCTTGCCCTAAGCAGTGCCATTAGGTTTTAGACATCATTTTAGAACAACCTTATTTGCTGGAAGTTTTGTATTTACAGACAAACTTACTTTTGGGTTCTCCAAATAAGTTACAGATAGGGGATTTCAAAGTATCTCTCAAGGACCACAAAAACTCAAATGACTTCAGAGTCTTTTAGGAAGAGGGCAAGTGATAGTAAGGGCAATGACTGTGGCACATTTGCACATAAATTTATATATAAATATATATTATACACATAAATACATGCATATATGAAACACTGCACCTTCTAAACTAACAACTCTATAGCCATAAGAAGTCCAAAGGCCTTGTATCTAAAAACCTCTGAATATTATTGGACTAAAAAAATAATGCCAAAGTTGAAAAAGAAAAAAATCAGGGATCCCTGGGTGGCGCAGCGGTTTGGCGCCTGCCTTTGGCCCAGGGCGCGATCCTGGAGACCCGGGATCGAATCCCACATCGGGCTCCCTGCATGGAGCCTGCTTCTCCCTCTGCCTGTGTCTCTGCCTCTCTCTCTCTCTGTGTGACTATCATAAATAAATAAAATCTTTAAAAAAAAAAAAAAGAAAAAATCAGAAAGGGCCACAGATGAAGAGTTTAGCTTTGATTCTTTAGTCTGCAATAAATCGTATAGATGTATAGATGTATGCTCAGTACATTCTGGTAAAGGTTCATCAGCCCACTGAGACCCCAGTGGGAACCTTGAATCATATACTATCCAAGCCAAGGATCAGAATTGGGCATCCCAGGAAGACATATTTCTGTCGCTGAGCCTCTGGTCACCAGGAAGGGAAGTGGCCTTGGACAATGACATTGATAATTGAAGGTCAGAGTAGAATCAATTCCTTACCAGTTACTTGGTATAGCAATAATTCAGACTTTAGATCAGATTATTAAAAGAATGGCTTGGGGTAAAATATGTTTTGTGTCTGAAGATTGTCTTACTGAGTCTTCAATGTGCTGATGAAACAAGTCATTTTTGAACCATTGGATTTTTCTTTTCCACATTTAGATTCATACCTTCAATATGGTACATTATAGCTTCAACCCAACTGCTATCAGATTCTGCATTGGGAATTTGGTTGAGATAAGAGGTTATCAAGTAAACAATTAGAATCATGAGGGAGTAGAGGAGGTGTTCTTCTAGTGGTGTTGCTTCAGGGAATATGTTTGTTAGCACTTGGCTTTGTTGAAATGTGCACATTATATATGGGAGATCTTGAGAGGCTTTTTAAAGTTTAATTGCTGCAAATCTCTTGTTATCGTGCTTTCCTGTGAGATTTACACAGCCCTAAATGCTTTCCAGTATGAAAATTATTCTTTCCCATATTGTTTTGCCTGGAAAAGTAGAGTGTGATGAGCTATAGGAAAGAATAGCCTTCATTCTCTAGAGTCAGTAAAAGTGTGTGTTAGTTTGCTCCAACTACCATAATGACATACCGCAGACTAGGGAGCTTAAACAATAGACCATTATTTTTTCATAGTTCTGGAGGATGGAACTTTGGGTCCAAAGTATTGGCAGTCATGGTCTCTTCCAAGACCTTTGTCCTTGGCTTGCAGATGCCTGCCTTTCCCTGTGACTCACATGGTCTTTATTCTGTGTGTACACATCCCTGGTATCTCTTTGCATGTCCCGATTTGCTTTCCTTGTAATGACACTAGGCAGTTGGATTAGGGGCCAACCTAAAAGCTTTGTTTTAACTTGATCCCCTGTTTAAAGGTCTTATCTCCAAACACAGTCATATTCTGAGGTCCTGTGGTTTAGGGCTTCAACAAAATATATTTTTTAAAGATTTTATATATTTATTTGAGGGAGAGAGAGATTTTGTGCATAAGAGCAGCGGGAAGGGGGAGGGAAGAGAGAGAAGCAGATTCCCCGCTGAACATGGAATCAGATGTGGGGGGCTAGGTTCCAGGACCCTGAGATCATGACCCAAGCAGAAGGCAGATGCTTAATTGACTGAGCCACCTAGGCACCTCCAACAAAAGAATTGCAAGGGGATGCAGCTCAGCCCATTAAAAGGTATAATTGCTTTCAGGGTTAGACCAAATGATGAGTAAGTTCTCTTTTTAGATATATAAGTGTAGGATTCTCTGATTCTGGAACTTGCTTTATTTATGACTTCTGAAAAATTCAACCTTCATAGAAAGTTGATTTTCTGTCTCTTTCTTGCACTGTGTTGGCCAGATAGACCAGCTTCCCCCAAAGAATCAAGCTCAGACATGACCTTCTGTGCTTTTTTTAAGATTTTATTTTTAAGTAATCTTTATACTCAACATGGGGCTCAAACAAAGATCAGGAGTCACATGTTCTACTGACTGAGCAAGCAAAGAGACACGATGACCTAAGTGTCTCCCCACTCTCAACACAATCCCCATTCACAACCTGGTCAAATTCTTCTTTCTTAATCAGAAAAAACTATCAAATATGGACATACAAGTTGCTAAGGAGAAAGGAGGGACTGCTAAATATTGTTTCCTTTAAGGGAACAATGTCTGTTGACACATCCTCATGAGAAACAATGACTGAAGAACAGAAGTAAATAGAGATTTAAGAGAAAATTCTGGGGTGAAATTCTATGGATTTGACTTCCTATTAAATATGGTACAGGGAAAATGGAGACATCTAGAATGTCTCTATGAGTTCTGGCTTTTCTGATTCTATGGAGGGTAGAGCCATTAACCAAGATCACTAATAAAGGAGTGAAGTTATTTTAAAAGTTATTTTAAAAAGCACACACACACATATATATATTTCCCCACCAACACTTTTTAAAAATATATTTTATTTATATATTCATGAGAGACAAAGAGAGAGGCAGAACTTATTAAACTCAACACCAAAGAAACAAACAATCCAATCATGAAATGGGCAAAAGACATGAACAGAAATCTCACAGAGGAAGACATAGACATGGCCAACATGCATATGAGAAAATGCTCTGCATCACTTGCCATCAGGGAAATACAAATCAAAACCACAATGAGATACCACCTCACACCAGTGAGAATGGGGCAAATTAACAAGGCAGGAAACAACAAATGTTGGAGAGGATGCGGAGAAAAGGGAACCCTCTTACACTGTTGGTGGGAATGTGAACTGGTGCAGCCACTCTGGAAAACTGTGTGGAGGTTCCTCAAAGAGTTAAAAATAGACCTGCCCTACGACCCAGCAATTGCACTGTTGGGGATTTACCCCAAAGATACAAATGCAATGAAACGCCGGGACACCTGCACCCCGATGTTTCTAGCAGCAATGGCCACGATAGCCAAACTGTGGAAGGAGCCTTGGTGTCCAACGAAAGATGAATGGATAAAGAAGATGTGGTTTATGTATACAATGGAATATTACTCAGCTATTAGAAATGACAAATACCCACCATTTGCTTCAACGTGGATGGAACTGGAGGGTATTATGCTGAGTGAAGTAAGTCAGTCGGAGAAGGACAAACATTATATGTTCTCATTCATTTGGGGAATATAAATAATAGTGAAAGGGAAAATAAGGGAAGGGAGAAGAAATGTGTGGGAAATATCAGAAAGGGAGACAGAACGTAAAGACTGCTAACTCTGGGAAACGAACTAGGGGTGGTAGAAGGGGAGGAGGGCGGGGGGTGGGAGTGAATGGGTGACGGCACTGGGGGTTATTCTGTATGTTAGTAAATTGAACACTAATAAAAAATAAATTAAAAAAAAAAAAGAGAGAGGCAGAGACCTAGGCAGAGGGAGAAGCAGGTTCCTCTGGGGAGCCTGATGCAGGACTCAATCCCAGGACCTCAGGATCATGACCTGAGCCAAAGGCAGATGCTCAACCACTGAGATACTCAGGTGTCCCCACCAACAGATTTTAAAATATGCCAGCTAAGCAGAACTTCTGCTTTCTTTCAAGGAAGCCTAGTCACAGAACTGAACTTATTGAATGGTTAGCAGAATTATATCCCTAGACTAAGGTGCCTAAGAGCATTTCTGTTTTAAATGGAAAATGGGTAAGAACAAGAACTGGACCATCTGTAAACACATGGCATTTATATCTTAGACAAAATAATCCATGTTGAAAAAAAAAACCACATAGCCAATGATCCAGCATATAGAATTAAATAATATATGTATTAAATCAAAGGACTGCCAATCTGCAATTCTTTAGTTCTTTTGAAGAATTCCTTTTTATCAAAAGGATAATGCTCACTACTCCTCAGTAACTAATTAACAATAAATAATGTGTGGAAAAGGTTGAGAAATAAAACATTCATAGCAAGCATTTCATTATGTGATTAAAGATCATTAGATGTATTAACTGCTTTACTAATGAATGCATTGTTAATTACTTGTTAGCATTTTGTCCAGGCACATTACTTAGAATACTGCTGACTCTTGTGAAGGGATATGTTGGCAGTAAAAAGTGGAAATACTGGGTAACTTTTAGAGAAATCGCAAACCTATCAAGTTCCCCTAACCTAAATGATATCAGTATTCCTTTCTAAATGATTATGCAAAACCATCAATGGAAGTTGACTATTGATAATTAGATGCAGTAGAAGCAGAAGGTGTGTTGATTTTCTCTGGCCAAAAAAGATGAATGTTTTCTTCATATGTGTTGTGCTTTACTGCTAACCAAACTTTACCCCTATTCTTTATTCTGAAAGATGGAGTTCAAAGGCTGTTGATACTAAGTTTCAATATTGCCAAATCCACAAGTAGACCCCTCAGGGATAGTATAAGCTTAAGTGTGGAATAATCCATATCATCCAACATGTATAGAACATTTGTTCAAGAGTCTGAGAAATTTTCATTGTTGAAACATGATGACGTTGATAACTACAGAAGATGCCTAACCAACCTTCATATAAGCAACTCATCAGAATAATTTTGTCAGAACTCTATTTGTAAATATATTAAGCAGTGTCCAGGCAAGGCAATCTTATCTTATAGCCCACAGGCTCCGCACCCCTGTTCCTGTGCCTATCTGTTCCTGCCACTGGTGCTAAGCTTATCACGAGTCAGTAAATATATTTATGCCAGTTGCCCTTGCCATTGTAATTGCATAACTCAATTAAATATTATGTAAGTCAATGAGCCATGAGTGCAATGAAAAAAAAATGTTTCAGATTGTTTTTCTGTGAAGATGAGGTGCTCAAAATTGTTATAAAATTAGATGTGGTTAGACAATTATAAAGATAGAGGAAATTCTGTTAAAATTCTAGAATTCCAGGCTCAGATATGCTCTTAAGAAACTTTGCATTCTCAATCTCACTTGAAGATACCAAAAGAATGGAATTATAGACCATGCATCATAAATGTGGCTTTTGTAAGAAAACTGGAATTCTAATGAAAAGACCTGAACACAAAGAAAAAGCCTTGGCCCTACAACATAAGCACAGCTAATGAAAGTATACTTATATATGTTAAGTGAAAACAAAATGTTTAAGCAAGGAACATATTTTATAATGATTCTCTGCTTTACAAATATTTTTTACAGATTTTTTTTTGATTAATTGACCAGTTACTGACTCTTAATATACTAGATAGGAGAGCTTTGATTGTATACGGGGAGTCAAGAAAGCAGTGTAAAATATGTTTGTAATATAATCTAACTTCCAAAATTATATGTGTAAGGGTATATATCTGTAGAGAAAGTTTGATAAGAATATTAATATTTAATGTTGAGTAATTATGCCAGGTTTTTATTTTCTTTGTTATATTTTTCTGTATTAAAATTTCTTGTAATTCATTCCCATTACTTTTATATTGAGATGACAAACCACTAAATATTTCTTTTAAGGTTTTATTTTTAAGTAATCTCGATACCTGATTTGGAGCTCACAACTCACAACCCCAGGATTAAGAGTTGCAAGCTCTACCAACTGAGCCAACCAGGAACCCCAACCACTAAATGCTTTTTTAATGCACTATGTTTTTTGCTCCTCTCTCTCCATTCTCATATCTCTTCATATCTAAGCCAGAGTGAGACTGGTCTGGGCTTCTTCCAAGATGACACAAAGGGACTTCAGTGCAGAAAGACCCCTTTTAATTTGTCTTCATTAACATGGTCTCTTCTTAGTCCCAGGGACAATTTAGAAGTAGTTTATGTGTGTTCCGGAGATAAAAGTGCTCCCTTTTCTTTGTTTTAGTGAGCCATGAGCACCATGATTTAGCTGAATAGTTGAGGGGCTGTAGAAAATGGAAACATTCTGAGTCTCAGCAACATTTATAAACATTTCAAATAGGTAATAGTTTACATACTTTATCTCCTTGCACCCATGTTATGAAAAATTATTTTAGTTGAACCTGTACTGTAAATTACACATGTGGGTGGTTTTATTTTTTTTTGTAATTGTTGAATAAATAGGGGGAGAAATGACTTGTTTACATCAGGAGGACTAAGCAGATATAAGGTAAACACCTATCACTAAAGCTGAAAACTCAGAGGAAAGAAGAAAAAACTCTAGAAGGGTATTAAAAGAGGGTAACACAGAGGCTTTGTTACACTGGGCCCATGACTCTTGCACCATAAAGCACACAGGGAACCAACACACGGAAGGCAGTATGCAAGGAATCCAAAACTCTGCCCAGAGTGTTCCAAGAGTTTGCCAGTCACTGGTACATAACAGATGGATATGTGGTTATTTTCAGAATGTTTTGTCTGATTATGTTTACATCTGAATTTATTATTTCAGTTAGATAAAGTTTAGTTTAATCTTACTTGTTCTGTCATGTGTTGGCATTTTTCTTTTGTAGGGCTCTGGTAACATTTTTTTTCCTATGATCCAATATCATGTCTTTGAGTCAGATTGTCTTATAATCACTGAATATATAGATCAGAGAAAGCAAGAAGAGCAAGGTCAGGAGTCTAGATTACCTCACAGTAGTTCAATCTGTGCTCCTTGGGTATACTAACGCCATCCATGGGACTCCTCACCACTTTGGTGTGGGCTTCAGTCTGTGCAACAGTAGGTTCTGTATGAGAATAAAAGTGGTACTTAAATGTATTGAGCATATATGAATCCCTAATTTACATATGTTCTCTTAGAATAATCCTCACAATTGAGAAAATTGAGGCTGTGCGAATTTAAAAAATCAATTGTCTTGTAATCACACAGCTAAGAAGGGTGATAGCCAGGGTTTGAACTTAGTACTGTTGTGGAGGTTCTAAGAGACTATTTGCACCTTTGAGGGGGTTGCTGCATCTATCTGGACCTATCCCTTCTTCATACATAGCCAGATTGTTCACAAAGGGTGGGGAGAGGACAAAAAGGTCAATCATATACACCACCCCTCAACTTGCTATCTCACTCTCCATCTACCCCCTTTCTTGGGTTTTTGATGCTACATATTAGCTCTCCTCGTTTATTGCAAACTATGAAATATATTGTCTGGTAGTATTTTTTGGCATTTTTTTTTGTTTTTCTGTTTAAAAAAATAACAAGATATAATTTATGTACATATTTGTACAAAATGTACATATTTTGGGTATACAGTTCAATGAGCTTTGATAAATTTCATAACCATTTAAACACTATCCTAACAAACATATAAAACATTTCCATTGCTTCCAAATATTCTTTCATGCCACTTTGTAGCCAATCCCCACACTCCAGTATCAAAACTTCTTTCTGATGTCTAGCACCATGAAATGGTTTTGCCTCGTGTAAACTTCATTTAAACCAGAATTGTAGAGTGTATAATTTTTGGTCTGATTTATTTGACTCAATACAATATCTATGAGACTCAAGCATGGTGTTTCATGTCTCATTTTCATTGCTCAGTAGTTTCCTACTGTACAAATATATATCAATTTGTTTATCCATTTTTCCTATCAATGGACATTTAGTTTTCCTAGTTTAGGGCCATTATGCATAAAGCCACCATGAACATCCACATAGAAGTTTTTTTGTGGACATGTGATTTCATTTCTCTTAGGTAAATACTTAAGGATTAAATTAGGTCATGGGGAATGCATATTGTAAAACTTACAAGAAACTGTGCTGCTTTCCCACATGATTGTACTATTTTATATCCCCACAAGCAACGCATGAAGGTTCCAGCGCCAGATTCCACATCCTTGCCGATACTCAATTTTAGAAATTGTTTTCAATTGTAGATGTTCTAGTTGGGCACAAAGAGGTATCTGATTATGGTTTGAATTAACATTTCCCTGATGTCTTACGAAGTCCAGGCACTGTTCATTTGTGTATTGGCCATTAATATATCTTTTTGTTGTTAAAATGTCTGTTTAAGACTTATCCTAATATAAATTTTAAAAAGTTGTCACTGTTTTCAGAGTTCTTTATATATTTGGGATTCAAGTCCTTTGTCATGTATATGTACTGTGATTATTTTCACCTAGTTTGTAGTTTCTTGACTTTGACCTTTTTCTCTTTAATAGCCACCCTCCAGCCCCATCATTGTGCTGCCCACACACAGTGAGCATTCTCAACTCACACAACTCCTTCCTCCCCTGAGTGCTCCCTGAATAATGCATTGGGTTTGCTAGTAACACTCAAGAGAGAAGTACTTGTTCCAGAGAGCATCTGGTGGCCACAAAGTCATGAGCCCTCCTCTTGCACCTCTTTTTCCTCCCCACCAGGAATCTGACATGGTCTTAAAATTAAATATGGCTTAAATATTTCAGATCCCTCACTTTTTTCTCCCTTTACTTTATGATTTGCTTCCAAATGTCAATGATAAAATGGTTCCTATCTTGAAGATTTTGTGATAATCTTTGATTTTTTAATAACTACTTCTGCCAATCTGATGACTAATACCACTACCGGAACGCATAGTACATTTCAGTTCATTTATGCTGCATACCTATAATAAGCAGAGATGAAGCCATAGAATTCAGGAACAATAACTTCAAATATAGGAAATGATTTGTCTGGTGAGTAATATCAGATTTGGCTATATTTTCCAAGGTGGTATGAATGGTACTATAAGTAAAAATTGCATTTTTAGCAGGAGGTTGAGGATTTTTTTGGATGCCTGAGGAAAATGAAATTGTCAGTTTGAAGTAATATAAACAGTTTGAAGTTGAATGATCTATACGCCTTTCACCAATAGCAAATAGCTTCTGGTAGAGGATATGGTACGATGTAAAATGTAGAATATAGTGTCATTTTTATTGCAATTCAGAAGCAATGGCAACAACATTCTGGTGTGCTGGAGACTGTTTCAATCTGTCCTAGGGTTTTCTGAGTTTCTTTGCTCTATGTCCCCTCCACTTATCCACAGGTAAATTGGATCAGTTCCCACATGGGCATCAAGACTTACAAGACTAGTCTTAGTGATGGGGCAAGAATCCCCAAATGGATCCAGGTCACATGGACCAGGCTTTCGATGTCAATGGAGAAAGGCTAAACTTAGTGTCTTTTGGGGTTCTGTCCTCTTTGGGACTCAGTGAGTACAGAATATATGGAGATTTCGGTAGAGGTTCTGTATGAGCTATCAAGCTGAACTGGAAAAAAATAGGGAATTTCCAAATTTATCATAGGAAACTCTGAATTCAGTGGAAGGATCTGAGCTAAAGATTGGTCCCTAATTCATAAAACATATTTCATGGAATTAAAACCTCTTGAGTCAAGGGGTATCACTGTTCCTTCTATGTGTGAGTAAATGGATCCATAGTGTATGGAAAGACAAAGAAAACAGAATCATTTTCTAAAAGATGCAATATTCCATATTGGACTAGTTTTCAGCTTAAGAAATTGTAAAGCCTTGGGATGCTGTGAAAATAAAAATTATTAGTTCTGATTGTTATGCTCCGTATACAAAAGGGCTAGAGGATCATGCAACAAGCAGTGATGGATCATGGCAACATTAGAAGTGCAAAATTTCATCTTTCACCTGAACCCAGAGTATTAATGCTTGTGTTTACAGTGGACTTGCATCTGCATGAAGGATGGCCTTGTTTCAGCAATCCTGACATCTATGGCTGCAGTTGGGCTGCATCTATTATATAGCCTACATTTCTTTCTTGACTGATGCCTTCAATCCTTTTGTCACTGAGACAGAAGAATGTCACATTAACCTTCTGTTTCACTATGATAACTCTGTTTTGTTCAGAATTCAGCACAGTTACATAAAACCAATACTCTATCCACAGGTTTGGGGGGGGGGTCATTAGTAGCTTTGGCTGCCATAATTATTGAATGATCCATCATCTTGAAAGCCTTATCCTCATGGTTCTCCTTTTATGTAAATCCTCAGCTGCAAGATATGTCTTTCCTGAATTGTAGAAACCAGTCTTATGGCAGTAGCTGCCCTGTCACCCTCTGTAGAGAAGGGACAATCCAAATGTGATATAGCACATTGGAAATGACAGCCAAAAAGTGGTATCATCTGTGCCACAAAAACAAAACAAAACAAAACAAAACAAAAATCAGAAAAGCAGGTAAAAGCAGAGATTCCCCCACCCTAGGTACACAAGAAACTTAGTAAACAGTCATGGATCAGGGATAGTAAGTCATCTTGATAGAAACCTGCTAATAACCTGATTACCTCACCCATCTCGCCGAGAGACATCTGTGGAGTCCAGTGGGGGTTGGTTCTCTGGGTTCTTATAGCCAGAAGATCAGCTAAAAAGAATCTATAGTTTCTACAGGATGGCTCTAACAATTATTTAAACCAAACATTCATGGACAAAGGGGTGGGAGGATTAAAATATTTTAACAGTAGGTAAATGTACTGCCTGAGTTTACAAGTAGAATCTCAGACCTTCAGAAGTTTAAAATAAATGTCCTTGAATTTAGAGTTAGTGTGCCTTCTCAAAGAAGAAGTTAATTATGTCTCTAAGAACAAAGATTTATCTCATCAGAAACACTGCAATATTTCTCACAACTTGTAGCTGTTCTGTCAATTATAATGGAAATAAAATGTTATTATAACCTTTTATTTAAAGTAAAGCACATATTTTTAATGATTAAGCTTTCTGGAATTTAAAAAAAAGTATTATTTTTTTTTATTTTCACTATCTCAGAATGTCAAAAGTACTGAATTATAACTAAGGATGCCAATCTGTGAAAACCTGTTTGTTACAACCTGTTTACTCAGATAGACAGGCAGGCCTGGCCGGGCAAGCCTGGGGATGGTGCTGCTGGACAGGCTGAGAAGCAGCTCCATCTGGAAGAGGTGAACTCAGGGAAGGTGGGCAGAGGGAAGCAAGGAAAGAGGCACAGAAGAAAAACTAGCTCTGGAGCTAGTCTGGAACTAACCAGATCACACTGGTATCTCTGTCTCCTCAAGGTACCAGGCCAATCCTGATTTTCCACTTCCTTTCCATTGAACAAACGTGTGTGCATGTCAGAATCTATGCTGGGTGCTTGAGATATAAGCCATCAGTTAAACATGGTATTTTTGTTCTCCAGTTGCTCAGAGCATTTGAGGATTACAAACTTATTAACTAAATATTATCACTTTTATTTTTCCTGAGGTATTATTTAATTTTTGTTTGTTATCTTTTCTTTGCATAGGTAATAGATGCTTATTGGAGAAAATTTTGTAAAATTCAAAAAAATATTCTTTTTTTTTTTGATTGTAATGTTTCCTTTTATAGGCAGAATTTATTGATATGTACTCGGTGGTGGTTTTCTCCTTACATCTTACTTAATGAGAGATCTTTAAAAATTTTTCCTTCCGGGTCTAGGCAGAAATAAGCCTCTGTTTTGGATGAGGCTTTCTTGCTCAGAGATGCAATAGGGGCTGACCCAAGTTGTAGACCACAGGCAAATTGTCAATACCTGACCAATAATTTCTGAGTAGACTACAGGATCAAATCATGAACATAGAGGGAATAACATGTATTATGCAAGATGTAGTAAGGAGGATAGAAGTCACTGTAGATACTTCAAGCAGGAAAGATTTAATATGGGAAATTATCTACTTAGAAAACTTTGCAGGAAAGATAGGGAGCCATGAACCAAGGTCAGTTCAAGCATTTGATTTGGCTCTGTGGTAGTCAGGACATATAAGACTTATAGGGATTTCCACACATGATCTCAAAGACCTACAGCTCCAGAGGGGGTGAATTATAGGAGACCCAGAATGCTCTGTGAACCCCACTTCTGCCTTTTGCCCTTTCATCTATTTGGAGAATGAGAAGGGTGGCTTCTCTTTCTCTTCGATTTTTTTGTTTGTTTTTTTGTTTTTTTTTTTTTAGGTGAGTTTCATTGATGGACTCTAAATTTGAACCTTTGAACCTGGGAAAGGTACTTTCTAGACATTGCTAGTACAGCTTACAGCTGTGTGTGTGTGTGTGTGTGTGTGTGTGTTTATTTTTTTTTTTCTGGGGCATATGCTGAATACCAATAGACAATCTCTAGAATATAATAAAAATATAAATAATAAAAGTAACAGGTACAAAGCATCATCTTGTTCTAATCCTCATACTAGGGATTTTACATGTATTCTCATGGGAGCTAGGAGAAGGAGTCATTAATATTTTCTTTGTTTTACAGGTCAAATTTACTGAATTTTAAAAATATTAAGGAAATTTATCAACTCCCCCACCCCCATCACCATGTAGCAGAACTGGCATGCAAATTCAGGCCTATTTTATTCCCAGGCATGGACTCTACCTAACATTGTATCTGGCTTCTACTGTTTGATCAGCTAATGACACAGAGATACTTACTTCTGAATAATTAGATACATTCTGTATTCACTCTCTTGCCATAAAGCAGAAGTCAAAAATGACAATTCAGAGAGTTCATCAGTTTCCCAGATCTTCACACCTGCCTCTTTTATCTAGCCATTTTTATTCCCTCAAAACTTTATCTGTGCTTTGGTTAGTAGAAATTCCCCCAGGGTTTTGGCTGAGCATTGAGAAATTTCAAGTTTCTAGTGCTGTTTCCACTTGGTAACGCTTGTGTATGTGTTTTCATAAATGTTACATCAGGGCCACAGCTGAGAGGCATTCACAGATCTTTTCAATAAAATATATGTCCATTAATAGAGATATGCATTCAGGGCTACAGAGAAGGAAGGAATATGCATTGTATCTTTTTATTGTGCTAACAGAGTATTTAAAAAAATATCCCATATCCTGATGTTTTTATTCAAATCACATGGTCACTATAAGCATGGACAGTAGAAAGAAGATGTTTAGCTATAGAGGTGATAAATATTAGCACTGGACCAGATGCTTCCCAAACATCCAGACCTACCTAAACTATCCGGCTTGGTTTTTCTAAATTAGGTGAAACTAGCTTTTCATACTTGAGATTGTAGCTAAAGAACAAAATGGAATAAAATAATCACAAGAATTATGTACAGTTATTAGGGTTTTAAGAACTGTATTTTTTTGTTTATATTATATCATTTGATCATTTTAATCAACCTAAAAGTAGTTAGAACATATAATATATCCTTATTTACAAATGAAGAATCTCTGGTTCAAAAGCATTAAAAGTGACATCATGTGTTCAGTTAATGCCTGCCTAAATTTATCTCCTGTGAAGTTGGCATTGTGTGAAAATGAAGCCTGTTGCAACCCCCACTCTCAAGCGTTTAACTTGGGGATGCATAGCTGATACACAGGATCTGTGAAATGCCAATTAAATACAGAATATGGTGTGGCAAGCTAGATATGTAGAGTGTCCAAATGAGTCGTGTAAATATCTAGTGCTCATTGTGCTTGGAAAAGGGACAGAGGCATGCAGAAAAGTATTGTCAAGAAAGTTCCCTTGGGGCTCTGGGCAGTGGATAGGAAGCAAGTAAATGAGATGTTGGCCAGAAACCCATCATGAGTATATTGCCAAGGCAGGAGACAAGAACTTTCCTTAAACCTCTGCTATACTCTAGAAATCATACTAGTCATGATAACATTAGTTTTCCATTTAAAACCCATCAGAGACCTGTGATTTAGGTAAAATTGTCCCGTTTAAATACACATGCACATACACACACACATACATGGAAATTAAGAACATGAAGTTGGGGATCCCTGGGTGGTGCAGCGGTTTAGCGCCTGCCTTTGGCCCAGGGCACAATCCTGGAGACCTGGGATCTAATCCCACGTCGGGCTCCCGGTGCATGGAGCCTGCTTCTCCCTCTGCCTATGTCTCTGCCTCTCTCTCTCTCTGTATGACTATAATAAATAAATAAATAAATAAATAAATAAATAAATAAATAAATCATGAAGTTGAAGTTACTATTTCAAAATCACAAATTTTTATGTAGTGAGGACAATATTTGAATACAGTCTGTCTGACTTTTAAGTCCAAATTTGGGGTTTCCTCTTACACCAAACTAGAAAGCAATGACTACGTTTTATCTTTTTTTTTTAAATATTTTTTTTAATTTTTATTTATTTGTGATAGTCACAGAGAGAGAGAGAGAGAATGAGGCAGAGACACAGGCAGAGGGAGAAGCAGGCTCCAGGCACCGGGAGCCCGACGTGGGATTCGATCCCGGGTCTCCAGGATCGCGCCCTGGGCCAAAGGCAGGCGCCAAACCGCTGCGCCACCCAGGGATCCCTGACTACGTTTTATCATTTTAGTTACCCACTCATCTCTTTTTTTTTTAAAGATTTATTTATTTATTTGAGAAAGAGCATGAGAGAGTGGTAGAGAGAGGGAGTGGAAGAGAATCTCAGGCAGACTCCTCACTGAGTGTAGAGCCTGATGTGGGGCTCGATCCCTCAGCCCTGAGATCATGACCTGAGCTGAAAACAAGAGTTGGCGGCTTAACCTACTGAGCCACCAGGTGCCCCAGTTACCCACTTATTTCTTCAGCATATGTTTAGGAAGCAACTATTATGTTCAAAAGAAGAATCTTGCCTTTTAGAATCTTAGGTGAATGAGAAGACCCAGAAAATGATAGCTGGATAGTGATGTAGTGCTTTTTATGTCACTGACCAGGTAAGTTGCCAGTATAATAATATTCCATTTGGGAATCTTCTATTTTAGTACAGTCTTCATAGGGTTTAATCAGGGGATTTCCACAAAGATTATGACTCTTTTTTTTTTTTTTTTTTTTACTTAGAGGCATATTAGACAACATACCAAAATCACTAGAACCTCTTGCTCCCCTGTGTGATCAAAGATATTTTTGAATACTTTATAATGGGAATGTGCTTTTCCCTTTCAGGTCTAGAGTCCCAAATCACAGGGCAGTGGTGGTTGAAATGACTTGGACATGAATTTAAGGTATAAAGTACCATCTGTTTTAAGCAGTTAGGATAAAGATAATGTGAGAGACAGTTTCCAAGATAGATGGTTATTGGAAAACAACATTTGGTTGAGGAATTACTAAAACAGCACACCCGGGTCATTTTCAATCCACCCAGCATTCTATGACAGAAGGAGAACAAAATGGTGTGACAACAAAAATGGTGCCATTTTCCCGCCCGGTGGTATAGCTCAGGAAGTGAGGTCTGTTGTGTTATATCAAGAGGAGACATCACAAGGCAATCCACAAGCATACTCTGTGAGTCTTCGGTAAATAAGACTAAGAGCCAGTGAGAATGCAGCTCTCTGCCTTCTGTAGTCCTGAACCTCTGACCTCCAACAGCATGAAATCAGCTTTCAAGGTGTTGCAACTGGACTTCAGGGATGGAGTTTCTGCATTTTACAAGACAGTGTCCACAAACATCTTCAGTAGAAGATCAAATAACTGAGGATAGCCAGTGTCCTAAGTAATACTTATCTGAGCCGTGTTAATCAACCTTTGCTCTGTATTTGTGTATTCTCATTTCAGCCATTTTACTCTTGCCTTTTTTTTTTTTTTAATTACAGCGATGTAAGAAGATTTTATTCTTTTGTTAGGCTGTTCCTCTTCTATTCATCCCCTCTGGTATTAAATTATGTGTGTGATTCTCTCTCTGAATTCCCTAGCATTGGTTGACCTCTGTTTAAAATACAGAGACCCAAAGTAAAATGGTCCTGCAGATCTGACACATCAGGCATGTAGAGGCCTTTTTCTCTTTCGCCTAGGTTAGATGAGAGCTTTTTGTCCACAGCCCAAGTGATTCCTGCATGTCTGCTCCCATCTCCTCTTGGCAATGTCTTTATGATGAAGCGTCCACTTTCACCAAACCCTCGTGGTCCCTGCTGCTCTGCTTCCCATTAACCGTGTGTGTTTCTGCTTGTTTGTCTCCAGATGTATTCGTTAGCATTTTTCCAGTTGAATCTCATCCTGCTATTTCTTGCTCATATTGCTAACCTCTCCAGGGGCCCATATGCTTCCACAGCTCCTGTGCCAAAATCACAGAGCATCTTAATACAAACCTTCCTTCAACGTCTTCACACCAGCCAAAACCACAGGCTCAATGGACTGCTAGTCTGATTTGCAACCAGCTCTGCTGCAGCGTAATAGAACGGGCGTCAGGTTTGGAGCTGAAACATAACCATGCTATTTCCTAGTTCTGTGACCTTAGGCAAGGTGGTTCCACCAATGAACCTCAGTTTCACTCATGCCCATTCTAAAAATGGTAACCCTCTTGCATAATCAGAATATGAGATGATGGTTGGCAAGTACTTCCTATATTCCTTGGCACACTAGGGGCACCTCTCTGTCTCCAGGGACAGCAGAGAAGAGCTGAGATTTTTGGTGAGCACCCAAGAAAAAGGAGGTTGTGGCACAATAGTCAGACAAGGCTAGGGCATTAGTGACATGACTGCCTTGAAAAAATAAACTGTGAGGGCAAATTGGTATAAAATAATTTAATTGATAGGCACAAGAAACTGACATTTGGGCCAAGGTCCTCCTCCTAATTCATTGGGTTTTTGCTTCTTGTGGATAGACTTCTAGTTCCCTGAAGACACTGTGCTTGTCCACACCTTCATACCTAAATAGCATTATCTTTCTATAGAATGCCTGTACTTTCCCACATTTTTCTCATCTAATTTCTATTCAGCCTTCAAGAGTCAGGCCAAGCATCTCTTCCTGCAGGAAGATGCCTTAACCTCCCTAGGCTGAATTAAACACTTACAGTTCTGCACTTCTATATTAACCTCTGCAAATCTCTCAAAGCACAAATCACATTACTGTCTGTTCACTTCTACAAGGCAAGGGCTACATTCTACTTTTCTCTGTATTCCCCGAGCCAGAATTTTGTTTGATATATTAAACAAATGCTAATGAAGGCATGTGTGAATAAATGAGTGAATGAATGAATGAACAAACGAACACAGTAATTTAAAAAAAATCCATCATTTTCATTCAACTTTGGCTAATAGCAATCCAGAATAACGATTTTCAGACTTGGTCTTAGGATCAGAGAAAGAGTAAACTCCATTGAAATGTCCTGCACAATGGCTGTCCACCCCACTACCATCAGAAACAGCACTTGCTATGCCCTCTTTCTACTGCTAGGAACAGAAGAAATCAGACTATTCTTCCTTAGAAGTGATTTTTGACTGTTTAATAAGAACAGGTCAGAAATTGAGGAAGCTAAACAGCAAGACTAGCTCTGCTTTCCCTAGTCATGTACGAAAGGGAATTCAGTCAATTAGTACAGGGGGAGTTCAGAATGGGCTCACAGCTCCAGGAACGTATAGACTGTGTCTTTCCATGTTTAGATACACAATGTTAAGCTTATTTATCCTTGGAAGTCTTTCTAATATCTAACCCTTTCTTTGGAATGCTTTTTCCCAGATCATCTCAGGGTTAAGAGTGGGCTTCTTTGACCATCTTTTATAATGTGGCTCCCCATCTCTCCACTCTGTATAAGAGTATCAGTGTTCATTTTCTTCCGATCATTTATAACTTTATAAACTTACCTTGTTTACTTACCTACATCTTTTAACATTACTCTATGAACCTTATCCCAGGATTCTAGGTCCCATGAGGACAGGGATTTTTTTTTTTTTTTTTTTTTTTTTACTTAGTAGATAGTTAATAAATATTTGAAGATTTACTGATTCATTTCTCATGCTGCAACATTCTTCCTCTTCTTTTGCTTATTCATTTAATAATTAAGCACTGACTGTGTGCCATGCATTGATGTAGTAGTGGGGCGTGATGTGGTTAATTTGAGGGAAATTAACTTAGAGGGCTTATAACGGAGAAGGGTCATCTTTAAAAATCAACTATCTCTGAAATTGTAAGGTAGGACAATAACATAAAGTAATGTATGAGAAGTATGCATTTTTCAGAAGTCCTTAGATTTCAACAGATGGGGATACAATAAGGTAAGAGCAAAGCTAACTATGTAGCGACATTTCTACCCAACATAATCCATGGTTTACAGATGAGAGGTTCCCTGCACAACCCATGTACCTATTTGTCTAGACTACCCCCTAACCCCTGGCATATATTTAATCTGAACTAGATGATAAACTCATGGGAAAGATCAGAATCTCAAGTTATGGATTCTTAACACCCTTAAACTTGTAGGTATTGGATTCTTGGGCAATGAGAAGCTAATAGCCATTTACTACAATTGACAGTTTTTGCTCTTTTAAATTACATGAATTTAGAATGTAACCATGGATAAAATAGGAAATCAAACACTAATTATCCATCTCATATGTGCTTTCCAAAAAGGCTTTTTTTTCCCTCTGGAGGCTAGGAAAAATACAAAGGAAAATTTGAAGTCAGTATCTTGAGGAAGACATAGCATTCTGTCTTGGAATGGAATCTTAAGGCAGGAGGCCATAAATATGAATGAAGAATATAAGAATCAGAATGAATATACTCAAAGTTGGGTGATGTTCCATTGTCAGAAGCTACTTGAACATCTGAGAGGTGGAACATAGAGAGTGACAATCAGGCAATGATATGCAGAGTTCTGGGCAAATAAGGAAAGGGGAATGGGTCCTTCACTTCTGGGTGGTCTCAATGATCAGAGAAGTGGATCTATAGATCCTGAGGTGAAAGGTAAACCATCAGTGACAAGCATCATGAGTTACATAAACAATTTAGAGCCTACCTTTTTATGAATTTCATTTTATTTTTCTATATATTCATAATTATAGACATACACTACTCACACACACACTCTCTCTCCCTCTCTGCTTAAAATAAAGTAACCACACCTAAATGAGATTCTTTTTAAAATACAGATAAAGCCAAAATTATTTACAACATTTATAGGGTTCTGATACAGGTACCAGTTAGAAGGCCAGCCAATGTGGTGAGGGAATTTTATTTATTTATTTATTTATTTATTTATTTATTTATTTACTTACTTACTTACTTATTTGGTGAGGGGATTTTAATGTCAACTTATTTTATCTTTCAATGTCTCAACTTCTCCCTTTCTCATCATGATGCAACCATTATGAGATCAGTACAGGGAGGGACATATCCAGAAGCAGAAAAATGCTCCACTCAGAAAGTCTACTCTTAAAGCTGCCAAGACAGGATACTATCCCTAGATTTGAGCTGCTATATGCCTACTTGAGGTAGCAGGAAGACTCATCCCCATATGGGGTGGAGGGTGATGGACAATGGTAAGGGTTTCCTCAGCCAGTTCTTCCATTGTTCCTAACTGCTGGCTACCTCCTCCTTACTATACTTGGTCATCCATTCCCTGCCACTCTTGTCAGGCTTGGCCCTAGTGTTTAATTCTTAACCCAGAACCTTAACAGGATAGAAGAAATAATCTTTTGTAGAAAATAAGGAGAGAGACCAGTGACTGCACTTTACAAAGCACTTCATTCACTCAGCTGATACTCACCAAGTACCCATTTCATGTTAGGTATTGTGACAGTCTCAATGATAAGGGCTGCTTAGGCTCTGACCTTCAGGACTCAGTCTAGGGAAAGATATAGAAAAATTATTGGCCAACCAAAATGAAATATGATTATACTGATATTAAATCTGTCTCTGAATTAGATTCATGCAAGATATTTCATATAAATCCAGATTTCTTGCCCCCTACCCGTTTTTTAAAACTAGATCTCTCAGGATGGAACCTAGAATTCTGCATTTAAAAACATGAAACCTTTTTCAGGTGATTCTGATGGCCTAGTTCACGGACTTCCTTTGGGAAACACCACTGTAATAAATGTATGCATCATGGACAGTAGGTAAACAAAAAGGTGGTGTTTTCTCAGTCTCCTGTTTCCTCAAAGGTTCTCCTTCAACCATCTTTGACTTTATAGGTTTCACACTTTCTATGCTTAGGGAAACTGTTTTACTTTTATTTGCTATCACTAACAGAATGCCTCCAAAGGGTGGCTCCTTTTGTCTGTGTAATATTAGAAAAAAATTACACTATGTACTACACATCTGTAGAAAAGTCTTCGACTTTTATGTACTATGGATTTCAGCTCATGTTTTGAGCTTAATAGCAATGTGCTTTAACACCTGGTCTGTGATATATTTTGGAATGCATTCAGGAGCCTGCTACTTCCTATGCATAATTTAAAAATATAGGCACCATGTGTCGTTTAATGGAGGAGAAACCACCAACTGCAAACTGACCTTGCTTGCTCTTCCATTCAAGTGCTCTGCTAAGTTAATTGTCAGTAAGAACAAAATAACATTTTATGAGAAACCATTCCCTGTGATCAACCCCAAGTCCCCATCTCATCCCCTGCTAATTGACTTGACCAAGACCTTTTTGATGAATACATTGTGTAAAACTGGCAAGGAATTTTCTGTCTGAAGCTCTGTTGACTCTCAAATCTAACGTTTCAGCAGAAAGAAAATTGATTTTGTTACTCTTTTTTTATGCCAAGAAGTATTTAATATAGATAGAACCAAAACTGCTCTGAATACCCTGGTTTGTACTTCTTTGCACTTTATTTGGAGAGAGTCCATGATCTAGGTGGGGCCCTATTTTTCCATCTCTAAAGTAAGGAGGGCTGCATTCATATACTTAGAAGAAATTTTGAAAAATAGGAAAAGGAAAATGACTACAAATCTGATTCTGACAGCATTATCACCATCACTACCACTATAATTTGCCCCACCTAATAGTTTAGAAATTGTATATCTGGCCGTATGGGAATCAATACATTTCTTTTAAGATGTTATGTTATGATAAGTCTCTGAAGGGGTAAAGTTTATGTCCTACTTCTTTCTTGTTTTTCCCCTGCATAACCTAGAGCCTATATCTACTTAGCAAGTATGTAGCATCCACTTAATAAGTCTTACTGATATTGTTTGCTTGGTTATGGTCTTATGGTTCAAAATCTTAACTTTGAAAGGTGCCATTCCATAGTTCACAAAGTCTACCCTCATGCAATACCTCGCCACCCCAGGAGCCCTCCTATGGAAGGAGATGTGCCATGATAGTAATAATATTACCATAGTGATACTATAAATATACTATCCTATAAATACTAATACTATTTATTGACTGCACCAGGCATTGTACCTAAGAAGCAGATGCTAATTGCCCCTAATTTTACATATGATGAAATTGCAGCATTATAGTAACCATGACTTGCCCAAGATAAGGTTGCAAAGTCAGGAAATCTAATGCCAGAACTGCCATCCTAATCACTACCCTCTCTGAAGTGCAGGTATCATGTTGCCCATTCACCTCTCCAATACTTTGCAAGCTCTAATTAAACAGTATAGTTCTGAGTTCATTAGTTTTATGTATTGAGTCTTTACAGGCTATTTCAAATAAAACTATTGGTGCATAAACCACTCTTGTACATAACAGAGAAAAATATCCTGTAATGTATTCATAAAATGTCTTTTCTAGAGCTTTTCTTATGCTTCAAGTAACATCATAAAAACTAGTATTTTAATTCAAAAATGATATAATTTAGAGGAAAATGCAAAGAAATGCCAATACCTGGACATAAATGAGTTTCATTCATCATTTATTGTAAGCTAAGCTTTGTGTAAGGTACTAGGTTTAGACTGAGCTACCTGTGCTTAACATTCTTTGTGGCTGAATGTATTGATGTTCTAAGTTAACTAAGCTACAATGATGAGGCTGTCATTTTTATAGAATGTAAGACACTGTATATAGCAAGATGTATCATTATTTTATGTACCATTAAGAAGAAAAAATACAATTGTTAACTGTATGATGACATGCAACAAATGCGAGATGAATTTCATTTCAGACATCTTAAAAGGTGAAAATATGCATTTAGGAATTAATTAAATGTAATTACCTTCAATTCTCTTGTGAGGTTGCTAGTCTTAAACTTTTATCTTAGAAGAGTAATAATTCAACCTCTGTAGATACAGTTGTGGTTAGGAAAATGAACTCTGGATTTGAACTTCATAGGTTAGAATCCTGACTCCACCTCACATAGCTTATTTTTGTGATTTATTTTCATTGTTTATAAGTAGTAATGAATAATATTATCTACCTCATGGCATGGTGAAAATGACACAGGTAATTTACATAAAATTATTTGACACATAATGAGATTGCTCGGTGCAAAATAGATATTAAGTATTTGTAGTTTACAATTACATATGAAAATAGTAAAGATTATGAACATTTTCTTCAAAGGTAAAAAAAATGACCAAAGACTTTGAAGTTCCTTCTATCAAAAGGAACTCTTCATTTCTCTACTCTTTGAATATGAGCTTGGCCATATGAATTTCCTTAGCCAATGGGAAACCAGCAAATATAATACAAGCAGAAAGGCACCTGTGTGGTGTTGTCACTTAAGCATCCAACTCTTGATTTCCAATTGGGTCATGAACTCAGGGTCATGGGATCAAGCCCAGCTTCTGGCTCTGTGCTCAGCATGGAGTCTACTTGAGATTCCCTCTCCCTTTCTTTCTCCCCCTCCCCCTGATCATGCTCATTCTCTCTCCTTTCTCTCTCTCTCTAAAAATAAATCAATAAAATCTTTTAAAAATAATACAAGAGGAAACTTGAAAAGTGTTATTTTCCACTATCATGTGAATTAATTATTGGATGATGAGAGACATGTAGGCATCATTCCAGCTGACAGCCAACCATCAGGCACATAAGGGAAGTACTACCCCCATATTCACAGCTTGCCAAATACCAGAAATGTGTGTGAGGCCATCTAAGACCAAGGAGCCCTCATCTGAACTGTTGTCTGACTGTAACTGGGTAAATCAGCTCAGAAAAGCATAGCAGGAGGACTGCCCAACCGAACTGAGCCCATGTTGTTGATCCACATAATTGCCACCTCTTAACAATTGCTATTCTAAGCCACTAAGTGTTAAAATAGTTGTTATGCATCACCTAACTGATACAACTGCAAAAGAAAATATTTCCCTGTGACAGTTTTTTACAGTTTCTTTTTTTACAATGTGAAAAAAAGTCCTATTGGCCTTACTGGTCTAATTTTTATTTTTAAATGAAGGTCAACATGTGTAAAATCCTACTTTTAGTCTACTAAATACTTTAGCAAGATCTGAGAAGCCTTCAAGCTTTTTCATTATTTTTTGTGGTGGAAACAAATTTCAATTCCTTTGGAGTTATAATTTTTTAATTTTGAAACATTCAATAGTAAAGAGATATTTCAAATAGAGGTATACAGTAGTTTCTCCACATTTCTGATTTGGAGTGTTATGAAAAATAGTAATAAAAACATGGGGCATGTAGGGAAGCATCATGTTGACAGTTCACTATTTAAACTGTCTATGAAAGCCTGTTTATTTTTTTTAAAGCAATAACATACTATTTAAGCCTGGCCACAATTAAAAATAAATCCATGGGAGAACCTTGGGCATGCAGGAATAATGCAAAATCCCTGATGGTGTCAAAGAACAGCAAAATGAATGTGCTATAAACACAGACCCCAGAAGAAGTGTATTTAAAATGCTAACATCTCAGAAGACACTACCCTTCTAGCACCAACTTAAACATCTCAATCTTTCATACCATTGAGAAGTCAAATCAGTCTTTTTCTGAAAGTCCTCAAAGTCCATGGAGAGCTGAAGAATTGTGTGCTGCCTTTTTAGGCAGGCCAGCCTTAGTGAAGTTACAAAGTTATATTCATTAAAAACATTTTTTAAAGAGTATTAAAACCCCCTGGCCTCACAATGAACAGGACTGAACAATGACAAAGTAGCAATATTGTCTGATTTGCTGTATACTTGCTATTGAAAAAAATTCTATGAGATTCATTTTAAAAAATGTATGTCAGCATTTGAAACATTTCATTAATATAGAAAACTATTCCCTGAAATTGGAGACAGCTTCAGAAGTGTCTGCCTTGGTGTTGGTTTTATTTCCTACAGAGTTTACTGCAATGTTCATTTTATTTAAAAAGATAAAAGATATTTATGTGGAATTATTCTTATAATTGTGGAATTATTATAAAATTATTATTATTAGACATACTAGTAGCACTAGTAGCATGTGAAATTATCATATAAACATGAGTTGCTTTCTCCAGTACAGAGTTTCTTCATGGAGGGGTCAAATCTATGCCTAATATACTTTGGACTCCCCTCACCTTCCCCAGCCCATGTCTTTTGGTACCATCCTTGTCCTGTTGCAGGTGCAGAGTAAAGCTGTTTCTGATAGACAAGTTTTTAAATATGTTTGCATATGTGCTTTTACAGAATATTTTCCTTGCTTCTTTTCCATCTTCATGGCCAGTATAGCGCTGAACATAAAGAAGGTGCTTAATGTAATACACTAGCTTTGAGGATAATACATTCTCTGAGGATGATAATGCCAGCTAAGAAATTATTTTATTTTTATTCTCAACATTCTAGATTTTAATGCATGTACTGAATCAAAAAGAATACTTCCTTCTGGCACCAATGACTTAATTGGAAATTATTAATACTCCTTTAATAAAAAAAAACTAATTTGAAGAACTCTGGAAAAACTAGGAGACACAAATTAGGAATTCTCTCACAATTCTCTTTGCCTTCTCACGTTGTCAAATGAAAATAGCAAGGAATTTTCAGACTCAAACTTTATGATTATTGAATAATTAAGGAAAGGACAGATCTGAAAGTCTATGAGGTTCTTCCAAGAACCATCTCACTACTTGTTTGTTTGTTCTTACCACAGCAAAGAAAGTCATTTTTTCATGTTTTGCACCAAAAAAATAGGTTAGTGATAAGACAGTTGCCATCACACTTATACATGTTTTTGTAATATGTCATTAAATATTTATATACCCTTCTCTTCTACCCATCACTGAGTTATTCTAGGATGTATACTTCTACCTTTTATCTTTTATGACTGGCATAGTACCAGTAGCATAATGCTTCAGTTATCTATTGCTGCAAATTTAGAGCCTAAAATAACAGCAGTTTCTTTGTTTTTCATGATTCTGTGAGTTGATGGGTCTCTACATTCTGTTGGGAGCTGAGCTGTGGCTGAAAAGTCCAAGATGGCCTCATTCACATGTTTGTCTAGCAATGTTGGCTGCTGGCCGGGCAGCTCAGTTATCCTCCACATGGTCTCTCTTCTTCCATTAGTGTAGACCAGCTTTCCTAATGTATGGTGACTAGATTCCAAGAGAATAAAGCTCAAGCTGCCAGGCTTCTTCAAGTTGGGCCCAGAACTGGCACAGTGTCCCATCTGCTGCTTTCTATTACTCAAAAAAAGTCACAAACCCAGATCAGATTCAAGTGGAAGTGAAACAGAACCCATCTCTGGAAGGGAGGAGGAGCAAACCAATTCCTGGATGGGAAGAGTTGTTGGTAATCATCTCTGAAGGCAATCTTAGTTTTTTTTTTTTTTTTTTAGCTTCTAGTAAATATTTGTGGAATTAACAACTGAGTAGTAGGAAAACCCAGTCAGGATGACAATCAGAATTGAGAAACATCAAATACTGGAGAGAGAACATACATATTTTTGTTTTCTCCTCTTTCCCTTGTTCTCCTCCACCTCTCTCTTTTTTTTTCACTTATTCGTAAGTTCTGAATAATAAATCTGCATTTGCCTGAAAAAGAATGAAGTGACTGACATTTCAGATAGAGGAAATTCCCTATTCAAAGAGCTAGGGTGATGAGATTACATAATGGGTCTGAAGAACAGCAAGTAATTGGACATGGCTAATAAAATGAGATGTTTGTAGAGGAGTGAAGGGGCATGAAGATGAAAATGTATGAGGAGTTTGTATATTATAGAAGATTAGCATCTGTTCTTTAAGCAATGTAGAATTTGAGGATTAGAAATAGGATAACATCATGAACATCATGGTGAGTTTTCCTAGTATGTGTCTAAAATAGATTATTTATGGACTCTATTGAAAACAAAAGTCATACATGCTTTATTCTTTGCTAGGTCTTCTCTTCTTAAAACTCTGCCATAGTGTACCTACCATATGCTAGGTAATGTTAAATTAACTTAAGAAGAAGGTTGAATACTTGATTATTAAGTGAATGAAGCTATCATGTGCCAAATTGTTCAGAAAAAACTAAGTATGAGGGAGCTCATGCACAAGATTTTTTGCCATTAACTGGAGCCCTAGGTGATGAACTTTGCATACAGGCTTTGAAAGTCCTGATGAAGATGAATGGATCAATGTGAGATCTTGTTCAACTAACCCTTTCAAAAGGAAAGCTTTGCATAGATCACATCACTTTATTTATTTTATACCCAAGACATATTCTAAGTAGATATTTCCTGTTATTTATATAATTAAATGTAAGTTACCTCTATTATTTTAACTCATTATTTTACAATAACAAATATTTTATTTTTGTCATTTTACTTGTTCTCTTTATCTCTTTGAATTTTGGCCTACCTGGAATAAAGACTCATTATATTCTTTGCCTACACCATGTTATGATTGGTCTGGAGGGAATAATGGTTAACAGTTACCTTTTCACAGTTAAAATTTTCTAGGTACATAAAATTTTTTGTACATAATTTAATTATAATATTGATCCCCACTGCAAGTATGTGAGATAGGTTGTTTGGGTATTAGAATCCCTTTTACAAATCCAAAAGGACAAAAGTGTGCCATTTTGATTGTTTTAGTAACTGATGGTAGAGAACCTATGCATTTATTCTGATTTTGGAGAAATTGCTCCCAATGAACCATATAAGTAGAAGCAAATAAAAGATGGACTCAATGAAATTTGGAAGAGACTGGAACTACTTCTTGTATCTGACATCTGGGTTCTTTGCTCTGTGACCTGTGGCTTGTTGATTTCATGTTTCTCAGTAATTGCTTATTTAATGCCTCAAGCTGAATGCCTCCTGGGTGACCAAGACCAAGAACAAGTACACATTTCTCCTTCAGATCACCTGACCATTAGGGCTACAGGCCAAGTCCAAATTTACATCATTCTGTAATATACAGGAGTACCCAGTTACCATGCTTCAGCATACACAGGGCTCCAGGGACATGCCTGTGGCTCTGCCTTCAGGTTCCCCGACAGCCTTTGGACACAAGTTGGAGAGCAGACTGTGGATTTTTATAAAGTCTTCCATATGCATTTGGAGCCTGTTATTCTATAAACTGAAAACAAATTCCACTAAATATTAAAAAAAATGAAAATTTGGCTCAAATTTCCTTAATAGAATGGTTACATTTATGGAAGTAGTGGTAAGAAGATAAGTTGATGATTTTTTTCAAAAATTCTCTCTTCTAAAAAGGGAGTGCTTTGTAAATAAGAAATGAGCAGGTACCTTCCTGAGTTTCATCAAGGATGTATGGAAAGAATAAGCTCAAGTGGGCCGTTCCTATAATCATTCTTGCTTACATCTCTTTCTTCCTCCTCTGCTTACCCTAGTGTGTTCACTTTCACATTTCCCACAGCCTTATTTATTCTTTTATTTTTAATCATATGGATGGACCCAGGATGCTTTTTAATTCAATATATTCAGACACAAATTCATTCTGGAGATACTGCTGGGTAGCATTGGAATGCATTAATTCTGGTATTAAACTGTCTTCCCTCTGTCTTTCTAGTATCAAGAATTATATTGTGAATGAATTCATGATCACATTTTTAAAGATGTTACTTGGGAGGCTGATCAAGTTACTTGTAGCTGTCTGAGTATCCAATGTTGTATTTTTAATGTCCTACTATGGGCCATCTAGATGTGAAATTACAGGCTCTCATACACACCTATTCACACACCAACACATACACATTCCTTTACAAACTGGCCACTACTCACCCTGATTTCTCATTCACAAGTAATGCTATGTGATGTCCATGTGGATTGCTTATTTCTACTGCTCAGGTTTCCACTGAGAGAATTTTTTCCTTACACTTCAAGCTTCTTGCTCTATTCCCTCACTCCTTTCTAGGAAAAAAGGAGTGTATTCTAACTGATGCTACAGGGAGTAGAAACTAAAGATGTGAAACGGGGTGCTCCCCCTTTTCTCTTTGGGATATCTTGCTTGCAGAGAGCTTACGCTTTGGTCTGTCCTTGGGTGTGTGGTGTGCTGACCTGCAGGTGAGGCCCATGGTTTCCGAGCATTGCTTGCAATGTGATAAGTAAATTCAAGGATGTAGTATCCCTAAGTCCACCTAGTTAATAGTCTTAAATCCTTATCCTGCAAGCCAGCCTTTGAAAGCCATGTATGTGATATATTTATCTCTATCTTCCTGATTCATTTCTCTTTCAATGTGATCAGAACTGGGATAGAGAAGCAAAGGTGCAATTGATTAGTCCCCTTGAACTCTAACATCTATGACTGAAATTTTTTTATCTATAGCTCGTTGTCAGGCTCCTCTGAATGTCCTTCCATGTGATGAGAATGATCTCGTTATATCCTCTTTTGCTTCAGTTAGTAAGCCCATATTAATTCCCTCCATAGAACTAGGAAGAAAAGTACTTTGCCTAAGACATGTATGGTGGTGAATAATATAACCATAACTGCTGACAAATATGAACAGGACTGTGGAAGCCCAGAGGCATGCAATTTATTTGGAACTTTCCTATAAGACACTGTTTTTTCTTGAATGAAGGAGAGGTACCAGAGTAGCATGTGATCGTTTTTAATTTTTTTTCTTTCATCAAAAGAATCCCTTTGTTTGAAGATTTATTTTAGTTCAATTCGTAGAAGAGGTAAAAATGATGCCATCATAGACAAAATGGGGTGAAAGTCCACAGTTAGATACTACCTCCTTTTCCATTATGATGCCTCAATAATACCCTTAGAATATATGGCTGGAACTCATTTTTAAGACCAGAGAAGAAAGATCACTGCACTGGAAGTCAAGCATATGAGAATTTATGTCCATAAACACCTAAGTGAACAAAGAACATTTGAACTGGTCCATTTATTTTTTCATCTCCTGTTGGAGACAACTGGTCTCTTAAAATGCCTCTGGCTTATAGAATTAAAGATAATATTTTTAAAACTAGAAGATGACCCAGTTTCTGAATTCCTATGGTACCACATTTCAACATTCCATTCTTTAATTTTCTACAGTGTCTAGAATAGTACACCTAGTGCAGAGCTGATAGTGAATGTTTCATGACTGAATGAGTGAATGAATGAGTAAATAGAAAAAGTTGGGGGATCCCTGGGTAGCTCAGCGGTTTAGTGCCTGCCTTTGGCCCAGGGCATGATCCTAGAGTCCTGGGATCGAGTCCTACATAGGGCTCCCTGCATGGAGTCTGCTTCTCCCTCTGCCTGTGTCTCTGCCTCTCTCTCTCTCTCATTAATAAAAAAAATAAAATCTTAAAAAAAAAAAGAAAAGAGTTGATAGCTGTCCTTAGGAGAAGCAGAATGCAGGAACCAAGCATGTACTATGTAATAAAGAATCTCATTCAGAAAGTTCTCTATTGACTTTTCAAAGATCAGAAATCTATAGACCTAAAATTACCTTCTCCATTTTCAAAGAGAAGTCCCTGTCTGTTGAAATATACCTCTCACCTGCTGAAAACACCTGTTCCTGATATATTTTGCTTCTTTATTCTGCCAATGCATTGTGAAGAGATTACCCATAGGCTTCTAGAGCAAAAACAAAACAAAACAAAACAAAACAAAAACATTGTTTCATTTAGTGGCAAGACTGAATCTTGATGAGAAAAATTCTTTTTCACGTGTATCTAAGTTTCTAATTTCAACCGCCCTTTTTTCTTTTCCTGTAGAAAATAAATGCCAGGACTTTAAAAAAAAAAAAAAAGTATTGTCTCCTCACCCTCATCCCTGTCACCTTGTACCTCTAAACCATAACTATTGACATTTATAGGAAGACTGTGAATGAGAGGTTAGTATCATTCTTTTATATCTGTGGATCCCAAAATGTTTGCTAAAGTGCTCCAGAGCACTGTGGCAAATTCATAGGAGGCTTTTAGGATAATTTAAATGTTTGGGTGAAATAAAACTTTTGTTGGACATTGCCTAAACTACTACCTAAACGTGATTCACAGTTTCAATATTAGATTAAGCTACTTTCCTTCAGATGGTGTCATATCTTTACATGACTGGACTTCAGAGGATTGCCATAAAAAGAAAGTTCATAGGGTTCATTTCTTCTAGGAGTTATACCAGGGATTGAGCCTGAATTGCTCTTTCTCATGAACTGGTGAGTTAGTATTTCCTATGTGACATCTAGTTACTATCATTCATAACCACAGGAAAGAAGAGTTGCAGAGAAGACTTAATAAGGAGAAAATTGATGCTTAGATATCTAGAAATTAAAGAGCGTGTGCCACAGCCAGTGGCTCTATTACCAAAGGGAGAGGTTATAGGTAAAATATATAGGAAAAATTGTGCAGAACATTGTGTGAATCCTGCATGAGCTACAGTAGTGCTTCAGAATTCACCGGGAAAATGCAACACAGAGATTGGGAAAGGACATAAAACACAGTGTGCCTCCTGCAGAGTGAGGCTTCAGAGGAGCATCCTGATGCTGGGTATCTCAATGGCTTGCAGGTTTGGCACACTGGGTGGAAAGCAGAAGGCACCATGGAGGGCACCTCTCTTTGTTCATGAGGAAGAAATTCCTTAGTTGGTTGGTAAACAGTGAACATGTGAGGAAAGCAGAATCAGAAGGAGTAAAAAGAACATATTAGAGACTCTACCTGGGGACTCCCAGAAATATCTGAGGAGACTTCATGGAGGGGGGTGCTGTTACATCAGCAAGTTAGGGTGATTAATATGTTAATATGAACACCATTATGGGGCAGCCCCGGTGGCGCAGCGGTTTGGTGCCGCCTGCAGCGGAGACCCGAGGTCAAGTCCCACATCGGGCTCCCTGCAAGGAGCCTGCTTCTCCCTCTGCCTGTCTCTGCCTCTCTCTCTGTGTGTCTATGAATAAATAAAAATAAAATCTTTAAAAAAAATATGAACACCATTATGTCCACAAACTGCTGGGTATGGAATTTTTCTTTTTGCACATTCCCAATAGAATTTATTTCTTCCTCTACTGTGCGTTGGCTTTTTCCCGTTATCTGTAGAGGGTAGAAAATGGAAAAAAAGCCATACGGCCATTTCACTTCTGTTTCCAGATGCTTTTCTCCCTGACTATACTATAAGCTCTTTGAGGGCAGGCACCATGATCTTTCCTGTACTTTTTATTCCCTCACTGAATACAGTGCCAGGAAAAAGAGTAGATGCTCATTAATGCTAATTAACTAGAATTGAATTGCGTCTGCAACCTTAGAGAAGACTAGATGACTGAAGTATTATTTTCTAATTTGCAACTAAGAGGCAACTAGCAAGCTTCCTCATAATCAAAGAAGTGATAACTATCAAAGCACTATTAATCAAAATGTGTTTTATTTCCTACCAGACTTTACTCATTAGGAAAATGAGGGAGGGGATTTATGTGCAGGCATAAATCAAAGTTTGTGATGCTAAAAGAGCTGTGTGCTGCTAGAACCAGACAAATGACCCCCAGCTTAAAAGAAACAACATTTAAACCTCTCTATGCATAGAATTCTCTCCAAGAACATTGCAGCTTTCTGTAACTATGGGAATGTTGAAACAAGATTTAATATTGAAGGAGAGAGATTTACTTATACATTGAAGCATTGTTTGTATCTTTTCTATGTAATTCCAAAATTATTTGGGTTTTCTTTTACACCATGTTATTGAAGTGTCCCTACAATTTATACACTTCAATAATAGAACTAGAAATTGTGATGGAAATAAAAATAAATAAAAATTGCTTTCTTTCTATTGATAGTTATGAAAAAAATGAATATTCTTGTTAACTAAACGTTCACCATATTCCAGGAAGGAGCTAGGGCATCACAATATGGAAAGACAGGCAAAATCTGCCCATGCCTGGGAACTAGGTGCAAGTCTCAGTTATCACTGGATGCCATGATTGTATTGTCTGCAACAGTGAACATAGTCCTGCCTCTGGTTTTACAACTATAGATAGAAAGGTTACTGGCTGGAACATCCCTTACTTGAGGCAAAAGTGAAGGTAATCAATAGAAATGTAGGGAGAAAATTTGATATGGCATATATGATCTCTGGGCTTCAGTTTTTGGATTCTTGCCCTATAAAACAGAAGGGAAAGGAGAGTTTTGTAGATGCCTTAGATAGAATAGATAATTCTTAAGGATTCATTTGGTGATAGCCTTAAACCCCACTAAAATGTCCTTTATACTCTCAGATGTTCTGGAGGCTCATGAGTTTCATCCTAGGTTCATTTAAAAATGCTCTTGAGTTCCAGCCTTGTAACAGTATATTGTTACTATACCACTTTCTGTTTGCTCTTTATACACATAACTCATTTGCTTCTTACAAAAATCTTATGAAATCAATAACATTTTACCATTATCTCACAAGAAACCTAAGTTTAGGGAGTTTAAGAAATTTTTCCAATCCTTCATGTGGCTATATAACATAGCTGGATCTTGAACCCATATCAATGAATGAGATTGATTCACCACTAATTATATTGCAACAACCTCACAGAAACAGAATATGACTTGTAAAAAATCAACTAATTTAAGTCATCAATAAGTGATGATAGAGTCCTTTCTAGATGGATTTACAACTTTCTGTGCTAATTTCTATAATTCAAATTTTCTATATAGATTTCTACCTCTGGGCTAGACAAAGATGTATTCTCTTATTCCAAGAAGGTCTTAGGGGAAGAAACATTTCTAAGTTTCCAGCCATGAAATACCATGAGAAGTGCTATAAAGAGACATAAACACAATGACATGAGAGGTTCAAAAAATGAGAGATTAGCTCTGAGTTAGAATATCTACTAATTTTACTTTAATTCAACACAGGACCTGGGTGGAACAAGAGACCTTGAGAGAGAGATGGAAACGCTAGATCTTATAGGCAAAAGGGTAGCATAAACAAACGTGTGAAAGCAGTGAATGAAGATCTTGTTTCAGCATAAGATATTTTAGGTAAAGAGTTGGGACAGGATATAAAGAAAGGGAGGTGTAAGATAAGGCTAGGATCTTAATAGATGTAAAACAAGTTGTTTGATATAATTTCTCCTTTCCATTTAACATATTCCTGGAATTTCTAACATTAAGATTTAATTACCATACTTGAGAGAGATTTTGATCAAAAAGGAGTGCATCTAGATTTAAAAACTTTTAAAAATGTTTAGAGACTAATGTCCAGCATATTAAAGGTAATAAGTAAATATTTCTTAAATGATTGAGTAATCACACCATTAGTGGCTATCTAGAATTTGTGATGAGTTTTCAAAATCACTGATTTTTTTATTGTATAGGCAATGTGAATTAAATTGTAATGAGTTTTAATTTAAACTTGTTCCAAATGTGAATTTTTTTCCATAATAAAGTATGTTCTAATTATTACCAGAGTAGTTCATATTTGGTAATGGCTGGCATTGCTGTTGGGTAGTCCATTAAATCATGAAGTGATTGATTTTCTTTTCCTTTTCTACTTTCAAGGGGATTATTTCTACCAAATATAATTGCCCTTTAGTGAACAGTGTTAGTTTGATGTACTGTGAACTTCCTTGGGGATGATCAGCCTCTGTGAATAGTAGCATTAATCTAATACAGAAACATTAGTGGCTTGTAAGGATTAATTCTATTTTAAGAACCTTTTACGAACCTTGAGTGTACACATGCTCCATAATAACTTGTTCCCAATTTCTCAACTGTCACATCTTTAATTTGGTTATTCACATTGTTTCTTCACAGTTGTTGATTCAAAAATCTGCTATACATTCTTTACATAACATTTTCAACCACTTCTTTCTTTCTGAGAATAAAAAATGGATGACAGAAATGCCATTGGTGTTTAAAGCACATGCATCAAAGGTAGAATGGGTCTTTCGATCTTCCTTCCTACTGTAGCAAATAAATAGCCCAGGTTTTTCCTGATTAAGTTCTGTTTCTTATATGTTGTCAGCAGAAATTTAGTTTTAAATTTTGCATTCAAATTTCTAAAACAATTATCACTTCACCTGGGCCTTCCAACAAGTTAATCAGTGGTTGAACTGAGATCATCATCACCTCATCAAGCAATTGCACAGAGTATCTGCTAATTCAGTTCCAGTCAATTAATCCTCAGTGGAATGAAGCTGCAGAGCAGATGGAGATGGAGGGAGTTTCTCCTATCCAACTCATCATTGGTCCTAACTCATCAAGGAACCAGTAAGCTTTCTTTCTGGAACTTACAGTTGATGCACGAAGGCCATATCATTTTCCTATTTAGCATGATGGATTATAAGATTCTCTGGGAAAATATTTGCATTGTGTAATGATCATAGGCAGGAAATGTTTTTCTTTAGAGAGGGCTATTCAACAGCAGATAAGGGATGCCTGCCTGTTTCTGGCAAGAGAATTAAAAATAAATAAATAAAAGGGAAGCATAGTCTAATATTATGCCTGGGATTAATTCTAATTGATCCCAGAGAATTTAGAACCTAAGTCTGGAGAGGTTAACATATGAAGTAAAGCTCCTTAAAAATAAATGACTTTTCTATTGACAGTTTGATGGCTATGACATCTCTGGGCATAATAGCCTTTTTATCCTGAAAGATCCCCAAATTGGGGGAGGACAGAGCTGAACTTTGGCTTATTATCATTTGTCACACCTCAGTTCCTGTGGATGACAGTATTGTTTACTAGCATACTAGAGTGGCTCTAAGCACTTAAGAGAGTATACATGTCATTTGGACATAGGAAAGCTTACTTTATAACCTCCCACTGGTAAATGTTTTCTGGCTGAAGCCCAACATAGGCTAATAGGAACATGGTAAATTAATGAACCATTTATTCTTTTTTAAAAATAATTATCTATGTTCTCAAGTAAATCTTTTATCTGAAAGGATATAGCTTTTGAGGTAGGAAGCATCCACAATTTGAGAAATTGAGGGAAATGAGCCTGCCAATGTATCACTGTGGCTGGATCCAATTATTCACTTTTTCACCTATACGACTCTTCAATAATTTTGACTAAACATATTTCATGAGGATAATGCTGTGAAAAAACAAAGCTTGAATGAGAGAATTCCTTTATGCAAAAAGGTTTAAGGCCATCATTCAATGAACTATGATGGCTGGTTTAATGTTACAGGGGGAAAAAGAAGAATAAAGAATTTAAGCTCCAGCAAATTAAGCACCATGCCATTTCTCAGACACTTTTTTTTTTTTTTTTTTGGCTAGCATAGGGCCAAGCATACATCAGACATTTGCCCAAAAGCTAAAAGGATAATGGTAATGCCAGAGTCATGAGTCTGAGCTTTTCTGTGCAGTGATCCCATACTTCTCTCGTAGTCATGTAGGTGAACTGTAGATGTTTCAGGATAATAATGCCTTTGTTTTAGTCAGTAAATCCTTTCTTAGCAAGCCATTGGTTAAGGTTGGGGTGGGGGTAAATGCTCAGTAGTTAATTTGAAGAACTGTAAATATTTGGAGCAAGCCAGAAAAATGGTGTAACTTTGTGTATGTTGCTAATTTCTAAGTCTCGCTTTTTATTGCTCTAGAAGGACATTTTGAAAGTTAACAGACATCATGCAGAATCCTCTAAGTGATTCAATTTTTTTAAAAGGCAAATCTGTTAAAAAAAAAAACCTATCTGATTAATATTCTGCTTTGTAACTTACATAATCCATATTCAATTGCTTAATGAGTTTTTGATTGTCACAATGTTCCTTGTATGTACTTGAAGGTGAATTGAAAACAAAAGTAGTGGAAAAATATACTGAATTCTCAAATGCTATAGAAAAGCCATTCAATTAATAATCAATATTTGATATTTGAGATATATATTTGTATATATTTAATTATTAAAATAATATTAAGCTTGAAGTCAGATTCAAGAAAAAGTATATAACATGGGCTTTAAAAATTGTGTATTTATATAAACTAGCAGATCCAGACTGGGAAGAAACAATGCATTGATTGTCTATATACAGTTATAAGTAATGTGGTAGAGATTTTCTCCCAAATCCCTAACATGCTAACATATCCTTAAATAATATGACCTGATTTTCAGATGAATTACAAGCATGGTCATCTGTCATGACAAAGAAAATCAAGAATCCTCAAATAGATCATTCATAACGTCATCGTACATACCATTGTTTAATCATTTAATACATTATATTATGATTGTATATTTTCATGTTTCTATTTCTTATAAGACATTTGGGTCTTATCATTTTAGTTTTGTAGATTCAACTCCTTACACAGGTGCTATAAAAGAAAGAAGTATTTATTTGATAATTTATTAGATATTAATAACATATTAATTTGCAGAACTTACCTTATTCTTTGGTTAGTACTACAAAGAAAAAAAAAGAAAATCAGAACATTTCATTATTTTGAAAAAGAGTGAGACCAACATTACAAAATTTATTTTTGTCTAACATTCCACAGCATTAAAATAAGCAAACATTGAATTTCACCAAATATCAGCTAGGGATTCATTTCACAATGACTTGTTCTGGAAAAAAAGATGCATTCAAAATTCATATGTTCTATACAAGCCATTCTGGGATGGCAGACTAGTTGCTTTAAATATATATATATATATATATATATATATATATATATATATATATATATATCCAGACCCTGTGGTCCATCTCTACTACACTATGATGAAGAACTGAGAGTTACATACTTGGGCAAGGTATATACTTGGACAAGAACAACCTTGGGGGAAAAAAAGTGTTCCTTTGAGTATGACATGCTTATAGGATGTCCTTATAACTAGTCAGGAAACGAAGTCTGACTTTTATTTGCATAGCTGAATGTTAGCTTTGCCATCTGGTCATCTTATTGGTCAAAGACAAAGATATCTAGAGCTCAGGATAGGATATTGAATTGATCTTGACTGGATAGTTATTGAGTTTCCAAATATTTTCTAGAATATTTGTTTTTAGTTATTCTATTTTAAATATTATTTTATTTTAAATTACCTCAAAACATTCTTAAAATATCCACAGTATATATTATGTCCATACAATGCTCATATTTGTTTATGTGACAAGATATATGTACCTAGCTATGCAATTTTTTTTTGTATGAATACCTACTCATGAAATTTTGAGACTTTAATAAACTTTTTGAAAGGAAAGAGATAGTGGATCTTGAAACATGGTTAGGATTTGGATATACACATATTTATTCAGAATTTTATGTGAGATTGGCTGGATCCTCTCTTATTCATGGCAGAGCAAACTAGTCTGGATGACTGTGTAGTAGAGGTATAATAAAATAGAAATAAGGAAAAACATTTTTAAGATTATTTATTTATGGAATCTCTATACCCAACATGGGCTTGAGCTCTTGACCCCAAGATCAAGAGTGGCATTTTCTATTGACTAGCCAGCCAGGCTCCCCAAAATAAAGAAAATTTAAACACAGGCTCCAATAAATGGGCTTTAAAACTAGATGTTCTTTAGTATCTTCTTTTGAGGTCTTTCTCAGCTTGTTGATTTACCGAGATGTTTTAAGCATGATCAAAAAAATTAAAATAATCATTATAGATAAAGTAACCAGAATTTGGAATTTAATTATTCTTTCACATTATTTTTACATTGTTCCTTTTATATTTGCTATCTAAGATTTTGTCATAAGCTTCTTTCTGATCCTGATGGATAAGTCAATGATCTACCATTTAATTCCCATTTATTTAAGGCTATTTCTTAAAGATGATGTTTAAAATATGGTATACATATAATTTACTCTGATTCCTACTTGAGGAGTTCTCTTGCTAACTTAGTAGCCTTTATTGAACCCAGAGAAAATTGCTAGTTCAGTGATTGCCGGGTCTTAATTAATTACAAACTGCTTTGCATTACCTGTGACCTATGGATTTATAGTTAGAGAGGAAGCATCTTGCAAAGGATCTTTGGGGCAGAAAGATATGGAAATAAAAATCCATCTCTCTGTTTTGCCTTTGTAAAGAGTGGATATTGTCAATGTAATTATGTCTGTGTGTTAGTAAGGAAGCTTTATTCTCTGCTTCTCAAATTAACATGTGGAAAGTCTTCAATTAGACTAACTGTCCTGGCTTTTCTCTCCATCCTCCATCCCTATAAGAGGAAGAATATGTTATCAGACTGATGAATTTAAAAGGATAAATTCACCAGGCTCAGCTCAGCCCGTTTGTTTCTCTTCTCTTGGATCTTTTTGCTGTGGAAGATACATTATGATCTGCTGTTACATTCCAGTAAAGGGACTCTGGCAATACTAAATACTAGATTCTGGGGAAATAACTTGGCTTTGGATAAATCCTTTAGTTAGGATTGGTCTGTTTGGTATGCATGCTAAACTGAAATTCTTTATATTCTTTCATGATAAAGGCACATAAGAGACTTGGTATTGTTGAACCAATGCAACTTATATATTCCCGAAAGAACATTTTTCTACACTGGTGTCTGGAATTTGTCCAGTTTTGCCAATAAGGGATGAATAAGGCTGTTTAATATTAAGACAGTGAGTGTTAACCAACTCTTTTATTGGCAGATCTAAAGTTATATTATAGAGCTTTTTTTTCTACCATTAACGCAGCTAATGTTTTCTTTTCCATTTTTCTGTCTTATATGTTGCACAGTTGGTTCCAATCTTAGGAAATAAAGAAACGGGTAATGTTTACCAATCCTGTAAAGCCCAAGTCATATGCCTATCTAACGATAGGTAGCAATCAATTTTAACACCTCCTATCAAACCTATTTCAGGTATGAACATAAGCACATTAAGGGTACTTTCTACGTGACCAAAAATTCTGGCCCCTTTACAATAGTTGTAAAAAAAAAAAAAAAACCCACTGTAGTTAATCTTAATCCCTACACTGAGCTTCTATCTTATCTTTGATCAAAGTTAAGTGTATCTAGAAATTTCTTTATGATATGGATCACAGATAACTGTGAAAACTTATGGTATATTATATTATTATTCCCAAAATGTTTATTGCCATTCTCTATCACATTTGTCATTTCAGGGCCCCACCCTTTGGGAGGAATGTAAACCCCACCTTCCACTGGTGTTCAGCTTGGCTCTCTGACTTGTTTTGTCCAATGGAATGCCAGCAGAAGTAAGGTAGGCCATGTATGAGAAGTTTAAAAAGCCGTCCTCAAATACATCATTGCTTCTTTCCCATGCTTTGAAGTATGCATGTCTCAGATGTGGGCTGGCCACTACTTCAGCCTGGATCTCAGCTAATAAAGGTAAGAAATAAACCCTTGTACTCATAAACCACTGAGATTAATTGCTTCTGTACATGACACAGCCTGTCACATGGTGGGTAATATGATACAGATTCAGCAGTAATCATCTACACACATATTTTCTCATTTCTCATTCTTGTGTTTCCCTTTATCATTATATATATATAATATATATCATTTTATATATCATATTATCATTTATATCATATATCACATTATATATACATATGATCATATGTATATATATGATCCCTTGTCCTTTTCTCCTCCCTATTTTATTCTTCCTTTAGATTTCTGATTTTCTGCTCATTTGTGTCTGTTTGTTGGTTTGACCTCCTCAACCCCACTTCTTTTTTAAAAAGGCTCTGTCAGAAATCTGGTCTTAGCCAGAGTTGAAAAAAAATCAATTTTCCTAAATTGACTCATCTGGGTGGGGTTTATATCCAACTTATTGTATTTTTGAAAAGGTCTATGAGAAACTTTTGACATTGAACATTTTGAAAAATTTTACTTATAAACATTCTTTGGTCTCTTAGCATTGTCATACCATGGAAAAGAAGAAGGAGGACATGCATAAGATTTATATAGCTGACAGAGATTTCTATGTACTGTGTGCACTACATTTATATTTTCAGCTTAAATCATTGAGTGATTATTTTCTGAAAGAATTTCGTCTTTCTTGGGGGAGGTTGAAAATCATGTCTACTCGATGATTTATTAAGTGAATAAGTAAGTGAAAATGAACAGACTGGTACTGATTTTTACCATAGGCAGCAAATTATGAATAATGATTCTTCCATGCTTGAACTCCTTTGCAGTGATTCTGCAAATAATTCTAGTTTTCTCAGGTTGTTTCAGCCAAATGGATTTGCATAGGCAGGAGAGGCTGAAAGACAGCAGGTTAGGCTTGAAGCACTATGTCGGGGGGCACGTTAGAATTTTATTAGAAATATGGGCTTTTGTGCCATTCGGTGCCCTGCGTTTATCACTGTCATATGCTTGCAGCTCTGTAACTGAATGGAAGACTAGAAAACATTTAGAATAGGGTGATAGATAAACAATATATGGGTTAAAGAACTTTTAAAATGTACTTAAAATACTAAAGGTCTTATAATTAAACTGAAGAGCTTTAAGAAATCTGTGGAATCTGTCACTGCCTACCTTTATAAATAAATACTGTTAACTGGCATTCTTTGAGAGGAAAACTGCTTCTTTTTTCCAAGGTAGCACTTTTAATATATAAGACTGAACCAAAAGTCATTTCCTTTTTTTTAGGTCAAAAGTAGTTGAAATTTGGCAATTTCATATTGTTCAAGCAAATAACTTAAAATTTGCAGTCCAAGTGCACCCCATGACAAAACGTCCATTTCTCAGTGTGCACATTTGAATCAACATGCAGAATGTGCATTTGTAGATTTATAACGATCAATTTCTATTATAACATAAATATTTTATACCATAAGTATTTTGCTCCTACTCTAGGAGGATCTCTAGAATACGAGATTTTTATTGATATGTCATAATTTATTAAATTATCTTAATATTGAGCACATAGTTGTAGTAGCAAATTTTGTTTGCTTTTGCTTCAATAGATTATAGTAAAATACCCCTCTCCCAGTATATACCATGTGTACATACTACATATGTTGCATGCTTTTCTTTTTCAAATATGTCTATGGTTTCTTTATTTTATACCATTTTGCTTTCCTAAAGTATGAATTTAAAGTAGGATTGTAAATAGTTAATTTATCATCTTTAATTCCATTACATAATTATAATATCCTTATCTTCATATGTCAATGTATGTATAATCATTATCTCACTTGCTAGAATTTGAATTACTACATTTCTAGTGAAATCTAATGTTTTAGGGGGTAAATTATCTATTAATGTTTTGGGGTCATTTTTTCTATTGCAGGCTTTCATGTTTTCCATGCCTTAATAATTTTCTCATAGATACATGCAGAGATGTTTGATAAATGTGAGAAGGCGGGGAGCAAGGGAAGTCAATGTGCAAGGAGAAGCAAAGGTGACCCAGAGAGAACATGACTGGGAAGGAGGAGGAAATCTGTCAGAGCAGTGCAAATGTAATATGAAGCCTCAACAATGCAGAGTCAGGATAAAGTGTGGAGATGTGTCTGATCTCTTCGATTTTTTCTTGTCCCTAAAACTCCCATCCCCTCACCCTGCCATTCCCTGAATTTGTACCTTTGTAAAGTGAAGGCTGCATTAGAAAGGCGAAAGTCAGTTTCATTATGCTGTGAACCTCAATGGGAAGAGGCAGTAGGCAGGATTGTGGTCTGGAGTGTGTGATGACAGGATGTGTGCTCTGGAGGCACAGGTCCTCAAAAGGGGACCCCACATGAGCTGGACTAAAGCAAAAGGCAGTGGTGCCTTGGAGGCAGGACACAGCTTCTAGTGTATCTGAGTCCCTTGAAATCCCATGTGGGGACACAGATGAGAACTCAAAAGGAAAAAGCAGAGGTTCCTCCCCAAATATACTTAAGCTTTTAATTTGTTCATATTTCTTATTTGTAGGGAATCTGATTTAGAAAAACAATTATTTTTTGGCATTTAGTGAAATCTCAAAATATTCTTTTATGTTTTACATTTTCACCTGGGAGATTTAAATGTTCTTTTATTCAAATCTTTAAAAAACAGTTTTAAAACTTAGTATTTTTCTCTTTTCTTAATAATTTAATTTTTTATGATGAAATATGTCACCCATGTAGAAAGTTTATAAAATGCATATGTAAAGCTTCAAGAATAATAAGATGATTACTCAGGTAGTTAAAAACTAGCTTAATGAAAAGAATATTACCAGACTTAGAGCCTGTGAGAGTGGCCCCCACAGACTGCATACCCCTCTATCCCCCTGGGGAAACACTGTTCTGGATTCTGTGTTCATCACCCTCACAGTTTTATTAAAGATAGTCTATTTTCTTTTTATTAAAGATAGTCTATCTTCTACCCATGCACACCTCAACAATATATGGTAGGAATGTTTCTTTGATTTGTCTCTGCTGCAAAATTATGCTTCAATTTCTCATCCAAGTGGTTACAAGTTTCTGAGTAGTGGAGGCATAGTTCACATTTTTATTCCTATAAGGACATCTTAGAATTTATATTTACATTTTACAATTGATAGACATTTGGGTTTTCTTATTTTTTAAAAAGATTTATTTATTTGTCTTGAGAGAGAGGAGATAAGGGATGGAGGCGAGGAGTAGAGGGATAGGGAGAAAGAGAGAGAATCTCAAGCAGAGTCCCCATTCCAAGCTCAGTGGGAAATCTGATGCAAGGCTCAATCTCATAACCCTGAGATCATGACATGAGCAAAAATCAACAGTCAGACACCTAACTGACTGTGCCACCCAGGAGCCCCTGGCTTTTTGAATTCCCTTGAGTGAGTCTATTTAACATAAGAGTTTAATAATTTGTCTCTTATATGAGACACATATATCTTTCCTATTGTAGAGCTTGCCATTTACTGACTTTATGAAAACAGAATTTCATGAATCTGTGATATTTTCTTTTCATGTTCAAACTTTTTACATGTTGCTTAAGAAATTTTTCTAGGGGCAGCTCTGGTGGTGCAGCAGTTTAGCGCCGCCTGCAGCCCAGGGTGTGATCCTGGAGACCCGAGATCAAGTCTCATGTCAGGCTCCCTGCATGAAGCCTGCTTCTCCCTCTGCCTGTGTCTCTGCCCACCCCTCTTTGTCTCTCATGAATAAATAAATAAAATATTTTTTTAAAAAGATAATTTTTTCTATCATGAGATCATGAAAAAGTCTCTGTTGTTTCCTAAAAGTTTTATTGTTTTTTCCATTTAAGTTTTTAACCCACTCAGAATTGATTTTTGTAGGGTATGAGAGAGGGATAGAAATTAATTATTTTGCATGATAACCAATTATTTAAGCACAGCTAGGTAGATTGTTCTTTTTCACTGATCTGATGGTCCAGTTCAGTTGTAAACCACATTTGCATACCATGTATGAATTTTAATGACTACAGTTTACAATAAATCTTGCTAACTATTAGGGGAAGTCACCCCATCTTGTTCTCCTCTAAAAGGACCTCGCTCTTTTTCATCTCTGGTGTTTTCATATAAATTTTAGAATCACTTTGTCATTTCCATGAACAATTCTGTAAAGATTTGGTTTGGAATTTCATTGAAGTTAAAAGTATATGGAAAACATTTACATCCTTGGGATATTCACTCCTCTTGTCTTACAATATATCACTTACTTTATTTAGATATCCTTTAATACCTTCAAAAGAGTTTTTAATTGTTTCCTTAAAGAATTGATAAAACTTCTGCTAGCATTATTTCTAAACACTTTGTTTTTCCATCATAAATAGCAGTCCTTTCACCTTTTAGTTCTTAAAGTCTTTCTGACATTTTACCTTCATTCTATCTCCCATCCAAGTTATCACGTGTAATCACATATATTAGTTTTGATAATTTTTAACCTTATAATCATACTTATGCTGTACACTCTTTTGTGTCTGACTTATTTTTTTCAAAAGTATATTGGTGATAGTGAGATTAATACTAAATAATGAAAAAATAAATAAATAAATAAATAAATAAATAAATAAAGTATAAAGTGTAAGTATTATTCCATTCTAACAATGTATTAATCTTTATTGATGGACATTTGATGTATTTCCAGCTTTGTGTATTAGTTAAAATGACACATACAATATTACATACTTATAATAAATATACTTATGAATAATTTGATGAACATAAGTATGCATTCCTGTTGGGTGTACATATACATTTAAGTGAAAGTATGGTGTCATAGTCTATGAATATGTTCAGCTTTTATAAATATTATCAGTTTTTCAAAGTGGTTGAAAAATTTTAAAATTATCCTTCCATAGTAATATATAAGAGTTTCAGTTTCTCATTATTTCTACGTCCTTGTGTAATAGGCTTTTTGATTTAATTTTTATTTTTTCTGGTGGGTATTTAGTAGTTGTCTCTCATTATGGTTTTAGATCATATTTCTCTGACGTCTAGTGAGATTGGACACTTTTTCATAATGTCTATTGGCCATTTGATTTCTTCTCTTGCAAAATGCCTGGCTATGTCTTTTGATACTTTTTAAAAGCACAAATTGGAGTGCCACTTATTTTCACTTTGAAATGTATAAGAATTTTTCATACATATTTGATAACAGTTTTCTATCATATGCAATTTAAATATTGTCTCCCACTTGGCATTTGCCTTTCACATTGTTGATGGTGTCTATTGATAAACATAAGTTCTTAACTTTGATTTTTTTCTTCATATATTTCCTCTTTACTATTGTCTTCTTCTAGAGATTATGTCAGGAATTTCTTATACTTAATTCTGTACATCTTTTTTTTATATCTTAGCATTATCAGGTTGCGTTATATATAACTTCATCAAATGTGTTTTTCATTTTACTAATTCTCTCTTCAGCTATACAAACTCATAGTTTTTTTTTTTTTTTACTTCTTGATGAAGATTTGCCCTCTATATCTAAACTCAAAGGAAATAAAATTTCCTTGCTGTTCTCTAATGTGTAGTAAGTAGGTTTAGAATTTGTTTATTCTTGCCATATAGGTGTGCATTATGAACTCAAATTTATGTGAAACTTTCCTGATACTTCATCTTGGATACTTTCAAGACTTAAGGCTTATTTTATATCCCATAAATTTGTGTGGCTATAAATTTGAAAGCTCAAGATCTCCAGGGATTATTAAAAATCTTCAAGGTGGATACAAAATCAATGCCCAGAAGTCAGTGGCATTTCTATACACTAACAATGAGACTGAAGAAAGAGAAATTAAAGAGTCAATCTCATTTACAATTGCACCAAAAAGCATAAGATACCTAGGAATAAACCTAACCAAAGAGGTAAAGGATCTATACCCTAAAAACTACAAAACACTTCTGAAAGAGATTGAGGAAGACATAAAGAGATGGAAAAATATTCCATGCTCATGGATTGGAAGAATGAATATTGTGAAAATGTCAATGCTACCGAGGGCAGTTTACACATTTAATACAATCCCTATCAGAATACCATGGACTTTCTTCAGAGCGTTGGAACAAATTGTCTTAAGATTTGTGTGGAATCAGAAAAGACCCTGAATAGCCAGGGGGATATTAAAAAAGAAAACCATATCTGGGGGCATCACAATGCCAGATTTCAGGTTGTACTACAAAGCTGTATTACAGGGAAGCTGTAGCCATCAGGGATACACAGATCAAAACCACAGTGAGATACCACCTCTCACCAGTGAGAATAGGGAAAATTAACAAGGCAGGAAACAACAAATGTTGGAGAGGATGTGGAAAAAGGGGAACCCCTTGCACTGTTGGTGGGAATGTGAACTGGTACAGCCTCTCTGGAAAACTGTGTGGAGGTTCGTCAAAGAGTTAAAAATAGATCTGCCCTATGACCCAGCAATTGCACTGCTGGGGATTTACTCCAAAGATACAGATGCAGTGAAACCCCGGGACACCTGCACCCCAATGTTTATAGCAGCAATGTCCACAATAGCCAAACTGTGGAAGGAGCCTCAGTGTCCATGAAAGATGAATGGATAAAGAAGATGTGGTATATGTATAAAATGGAATATTACTCAGCCATTAGAAACGACAAATAACCCCACGCTTCCACGTGGATGGAACTAGAGGGTATTATGCTGAGTGAAGTAAGTCAATCCGAGAAAGAAAAACATTATATGGTCTCATTCGTTTGGGGAATATAAAAAATAGTGAATGAGAATAAAGGGGAAAGGAGAAAAAGTGAGTGGGAAATATCAGAAAGGGAGACAGAACATGAAACTCCTAACTCTGGGAAACGAACAAGGGGTGGTGGAAAGGGAGATGGGCGGGGGGTGGGGGGATAGGGATGACTGGGTGATGGGCACTGAGGGGGGCATTTGATGGAATGAGCACTGGGTGTTATGCTATATGTTGGCAAATTGAACTCCAATAAAAAAAAATTTTCAAGGTAAAATCTATTTTGGGATATGACTTATGAACGAAAGTCTGGCTTTTACTTTGATTTTGATTTTGGCCTCTGCAGGTAGCTTCAATTTTTCTAGATCAGCAATGTGTTCTTAATGATTGATTTTCTTTTAATCAGCACTTTTATTTTATCTGTTATTTAATTTGTAGTAAGAAAGGCCATTATCTGGTCTGCCATACAGCTAGAAAGAGAAGTCTAATTATCTTGATCACAAAAACTCATGCACATCAAAATAAGTGTATTTTATACCTTATTTTGAGAAAAAATGATTTTTTTTGTTGTTGCATCCATTGCTTTCATTAAATAAAGTTACTGAGGATTTGTCCTGTATTTAACTCAACTATCTTTCCAAGTATAGTATTTTTAATGGATTTATTTCAACTTATTTTTAACCAAAGTGTTATGTTATTCATAAGTATTAACTTTCGCTGATTTTCAATAGCATTTTCATAAAATTATGCCTATAACATTAAATAATTTAAACTTTTATGTTTTGTCAACTTAAAATTGGTTTTCATTTGTATACTTTTGAATTATTTTTTTAAGATTTATTTATTTATTCATAAGAGACACAGACTGAGAGAGGCAGAGACATAGGCAGAGGGAGAAGTGGGCTCCTCACTGGGAGCCCGATGTGGAACTTGATCCTCGATCCCAGGATCATGACCTGAGCCGGAGACAGGGGCCCAAACACTGAGCCACCCAGGCATCCCTTGAATTATTTTTATATAAGCTCTCATAATATTTGTATACTGTTTGCTTATCAGAATACTTGTTTGGTTTTGTAAAGTTTCATCTTGTATCTATTGAAGTAAAGGCTCTCACTCCTAACATCTTCCAATGAGTCCCATTTAGAAAGTTATTCCTAGAGTACACAAATATACACTAATGGTTCTTGAAATAAAGTAAGTGAGCAAAGGAAAAGAATTCTCAAAGCCAAATTTGGAACAATTTTAACAAGATAAATGAAGTAGCACTAGGTTATTACCCAAAATATAAAATATATACCCATGAATCCATATTGATATAAATATGGATAAATAATGCTTGAATAAACTTATAAATGGAGAAGAGACAAATTTCCCAAGCAGAAGAATTCCAAATAAATCAAAAAGATACTCTACTCTTAAAGAAAGGGAGCTCAACTCCTGACCTTTTAAATTTGGGCTTTGCATAGTGACTTCCTTCCAAAGAGTAGAGTATGAGAAGGGGAAAAAGTGTAACTTTGCAATATAGAAATCTGACAACCATTACTTCAAGAAATAGATGATCAAGGTCAACATTAACCATAATAAATCATATTAATACAATGTATCCTTGACATGATATTATGACAATGACATTTTACCTCTATTATATTCCTCCCTAAAATCCATAACCTCTGTCTCACCAGAAGAAAAATATATCACAAATAGCAGTAGTGGGGCATCCCCCAATATCTCTAACCATCACTCCTCAAACTCCAAGTCATTGAAAACAAGGAAACTTTGAGAAACTTTCATAATGAGCCTTAAGAGACATGAAAACTCAATGTAATGTGGATAGAATTCTAGAACAGAAAAATGAGATTAGGTAAAAATAAGAAAATCTGAATAAACTATGGACTCTAGTTAATAATAATATGTTATGATTGGTTCATTAATTGTAATGAATGTGACCTGCTTGTGGAAGATGTTAATTGTGGATGTGGGACATATGGGGACCAACTGTACTACCTTCTTGATTTTTCTATAATTCTAAAACCATTCTAAAAAAGTCTATTAATAAAATAAATAAAGCCAGGGAAATGTGTAAAGCTGAGGTGCTTTCAGGGAAGTTGCTTTCAATTCAATTCCGAATATTCCTTGATCCAGATATATTGCCATTCAATGTATTTTACATCTTGAATGCAGTGACACTCCTGATTATCAATGATTGCCTGTAAGTTACTTTGGAACCATTGCATCCAAATGAGTGAGCCTTGTCCAATTTGTAGTACAAGTGAACATCTTTTTTAAAAAAGGAGCTAGGTAATTGAAATAATAATTATCCATCATCATTTATTATAGCCTGTGATGGGAGCTAGTGCTCCAACCTAGTACACTTAGCAGAAACATGAACTTTTATAAATATTGAATGATAATTAATCAAATTGAAATACTTTGCTCCAAGACATAAACCTTAATTCTTTAGAAAATTAATTGAATTTAAAGTAATATTTTTGTAGGTTTGGGTAACTATTCATTAATACCGGGGGACATTTACAATTGCAAGACTTTAAGAACATTTAATAGAAATACAGACTCATAGAACTAGAAGGGAGATCATCTGCTTCTAGTCTCTCATTTACTCTACTAAGGAGAGAGATCAAATGACCTGGTCAAGACTGCTGCATTGTTTGTCACAGAGTGCTTAGAATTTATTTCATTTTTCCACTGAAGCTTAGAACTTGAACCAAGGGATTTGGATTTGGGTCCTGAATGTGTCCTTCAAAGGCTATATGAAAATAAGCTGGTTCTTTAACTTTTATTTTTCTAAATATTATTTTTCTTTATTATGAAATGAGGTTAAAGATGATGATATAGTAATCATTCTCTGAGTACTTCATAATGCTCTTTAAGGTTTCAATGGCAGCTTGTCCTGGAAGGAAATTTTAAAGCTCTAAAGTAAAATACAACTTGTTAATATTGTTCTTATTTTTAAAAATTTTAAAAATTTTAAAAATTTTATCTGTCTTTAGCCTCTGATTTTCCTTTTCTAGATGGATACATTAGTAACCAAGCCAAGAAGCCCAGTCTTACAGAACTGTTGAAATTTTACATATACTTAGGTATGGACAGATTGTACACTTTTCATCAATTTCTGTATATCTTTCTCTCTTTCTTTCTCCCTGTCTCTCTTTCTTTATTTGCCTGTAGCCTGTTGTGTGCTTTAAATTGTTTTGCTAAGCTTTATAGTACTAAGAGTAGGAGACAGTGTTCCTCTGCAGCCTTAGATTGTCTTCATCCTTTTTCCTTCTTATATTCTCTTTTCCAGGGATTTCTACAAGGATACTTCTGCCCAGTTTTCCTTCTACTTCTTTGAACACCCCTTGGCAATGTTTCCTTCCTCCTGTGCCTTAGACAGTAATGTAACTCTGAATTCTATAGTTAGCATCCTTGTCTTTTCATTACACATATTTTTCTTGGATAACTTCATTTAACTTCCCATGACCCCAAGTTTACAGTATGCATCAGTGAACTTCATATTTCCTCCTCTAGCTCAGACCATTCTCTTGAGTCTCAGACTTATAAAGCTAACTACCTACAGATACTTCTCCCAGAAAATTTAATAGTCACATTGAATTCAAAATATCCAAAGATAAAGCCATAGCCCCAACCCTCCTCTAATTTTTCCATAACCTTTTCTCAACTTTCAACTCGTATCTATTGTACGCTTCAGAATTCCAGAAGTTATCTGAAGCATTTCTTCTCTTAACATTCTCATTTCTAATTGTGAAAAAAATATCCTGTTGAGTTTATTTCCCAATAATTAACTAAATATGTCCCCTTTTCAGCTTTTCCACTTTCTCTGTTTTGGCTAAGGTTTCCATGATCTCTCCTCTATACTCTCACAATAGTCTCTTAGCTAAGGTACTTGGGATTCAGGTAACTGAATCATCCTTTTTTAAAAATAATTTTTTAAATATTTTATTTATTTATTCATTAGAGACAGAGAGAGAGAGAGAGAGAGAGAGAGAGAGGCAGAGGGAGAAGTAGGCTTCATGCTGGAAGCCTGACGTGGGACTTGATCCCGGGTCTCCAGGATCATGCCCTGGGCTGAAGGCGATGCTAAGCCACTGAGCCACCCAGCCTGCCCTAAATCCTCTATTTAATTCACATTTCCCCAGGTTTCTAAGTTACATGTATGCCATGTGATTTTACTGTTTAAAACTGTTTGTTGGTTCCCTGTTGATAACATACACATTGAAGACCAAATTTCTTAGAAAGTAATGAAGGATCTTCGTGAGCTGAGGATCTTTCCAACTTCATCTTAGTTCTCCACATAATATGCTTAAAGTCCCAAATGAAATGCCTTAAAATTTTTTATTTACTCATTTGAGAGATAGAGGTGCATATGAGTGGGGGGAAGGGCAAAGGGAGAGGGAGAAGGAGAGAATCTCAAGCAAACTCCTCACTGAGTGCAGAGCCCAAGGGGCTCCATCCCACAATCCCAAGACCATGGACACAAGCCAAAACCAAGAGTCAGGTGCTCAATACACTAAGCCATCCAGGAGCCCCAACTGAATGCCTTTTAATGAGTGTTCACTTTATGTAGGATGTGTTATATGTAGTTAGTCTATTGTGTTCAAGATCCAAGTCAAATGTTACTTCTTATAATTCTTCAGACAAGGTATAGCAATCCATGTCTCTAACAATTTTTCATGGCAATGAAATTGGTTAAGTATATACTTTTATGGTTAGGCTACAATGCACCATATTGTTCTATAAGATAGAATAGTAATCCAGTCCTGGGTATTCATTTGACAAAGTTAAATTAGAAGTATAAAGTGGTAGAAGATTCCCTTTGGTGTATATCACATGAATGATTCTAACGTAATTAATAAATATCTAAATTGGTGGAAACTGGATCATTTGAGTATGATCAACGGCCATTGGTTTTCAACACTGAAGTGAAAGGGATCAATCAGTATAGGAGTCCTTGGCCCAAACTCCCTTCCAATAAAAAAGGATTTTTTAATTTGATAATTAATTGAAATATTCTGCTCTGGAAACATTTACTGAAGTGTTGCTTATGCATTTTTCCTATGATGTCTTCTCAGGAAAACTTCTGGTCACTAGTGTTGCCACAAGAAAGTTGTTGTTAAGGTTGGGTCTGCTAATGAACTCTGTAAACACATTCAGCATCTGGCAGACATTCCAAGGTGAAAGCCAAGCAGATGGCTAATTTAATATAATCTAAGTGACTTTGGATCAGATAAAGCAATTGAATTAACAGCACTTTAACTCCGCATACATCAGTTCCCAGCCATTCCTACCATTCCATTCCAATAGGCATTTCTTCAGGATGAAAATCAATGCTAATTGAAAGCTCATATGGTGATGTTTATGCCTGTAAAATGTGTGGTTAAATAGCATATTAAAAACATGTGGGCATGAATATTAGGATTGGGAAATGGGTTTAATATAGAATAAATCATAATGCCCTTAGAGTTGCTCTATGGATTTTAAATCACAAATTGTATCTTATCCATTGTGCCTACTGTATTAATCTCAATTTCTTCCAGACTCTTTCCATTAGATCCACTGGGATTTATGGTTGATTCATAGTGACTTTCAACTTTCTATCCTGTGGGATAGGGCTCTCTCTCTCTCTCTCTCTCTGTGTGTGTGTGTGTTGATAGATATTTTATTTTGTTATTCCATATTATATATGTTTTTAATATATTCACTGCACTTGGCAAAGTATATTTTAATCTTATTTTATAAAGAGAGATTCATGTGCAGCACAAAGTTGTAAATAATTAGTCTCAGGTCACTTAGCCAGGAGGTAGCAGAGTAATCTCACAATTGGTGACTTTTAGCTATAGTGATGGACACAGTAATTAGAAAGACCAGGGTTCAAATTCTAGTTCTGTGACTAACCACCTGGGTAACAGACCAACACTCTGCTTACTGAGAGGACAGCATGGCATGATGCTTGTAACTCATGGAACACAGTATATCAGGTATTTGATAAATATAAATCATTATTGTCAATACCTTCCCATGTTTTCACCTTTAGCATGATAGCCATAGCCATCCTTTAATCAATGTATTTAATAAGCACTCATGTACTGTTTGCAGAGAGCTACTTTAAGTATTAATAATGGAAGAGTAATACAAGGGAGGGAAGATAATAAAGTAAAGTGAACAAAGATGTAGACTTTGAAGTCAAAGTGCATGGGTATGAATTCTGGCATTACCACTAACTGGTCCTTTCCCTTCAAGCAAAGCACTAACACTCCCTCTACTTTAGTCCTTCCATGTTAAGTTGGAATTAATACCAGTACTTACTTCATGGGTGGTTCCTTTAACATGTTTATAGTTGTCTAGGCTTTGAACATTGTTTGGAATACAGTAAACATTACAGAAGTGATAGGAAAATACTAAAATATAAGCTGCATGAGGAAGGAGATTAGTTTACTCTTTTGTTTACTACTTCAGAAAGTTACAAATATTTGTTTAATAAATGGAAAGCAAATTCCTTTTGTTCAAGAGACATAGTAAAGACTTTTAGAATCACACAGATCACAATCAAAGTATCTTTTTGTGTATGCTAAATAAGTTATGCTTACACATGACTCCTGCCCTCTTAGAGGGATTTGTGAGAAGCAAGAAAACCATTAATAAAATATGTGTGATAACTTCACAATTAATTATTGTACCGAAGGCATAGACTTTTGTCTTTGGATAATTCAATGAGAAAAGAGAGAGTTCTCTTAGAACTCTCTAAGTTAGAGTCTGATGAAACTTCATTGATGCCATGATCTCTCTGATTAGGGATGATGCCATTTTACACTCACAGCTCAAGAGTACAGTCGATTTAAAACCATGCCTTTCTCTCCATTGCCCAGCACTCTCCAGTTCAGCACATCTTCTCTCATCACTGGTGTCTCACATCAAAATGAGCTAAAGGACATTTTATAAGGAAATATAGGGGAGCAACCTACAAATATGATCCAAACTTTCAATTCACAGGTAATTTTATTACTTTCTTGTAGGACATTGACATCTTGTGATATGTAATACTCTAATAAACATTACTTTTCACACGGAAAGTTTCCAAGATAAGGAGCTATTAACCATTGAACTGCTCTTGATGATACTTTGGCTCTGTATGTACACACACACACACACACACACACACACAGTATCCTTTAAGTGTCTTTCAGGCAGGAGAGATGATTGCAATAGAACTTGGCTGTCCCATATACCCCACAAGCATATAAGCTATGAGAAAGATCATTTTTCAGTTTTCACCTGGAAGTGCCAGATTAGTAGCTTCTAGTTTTAAATGGCAGACTCTTATGCTCTCTTCTCTGTGTGTCTCTCTGGGACTCTCCAAGAAGATACATGAGCAGTCCCTTTATTTATTCCTAGGTGTGGTGTGTACTTTTACTGCTGTCTTCTCCCCTATAACTCTCCCTCACTGTAGACATCTGTCTGCAAGTCACCCACATGATTATCCCACTCCTAACTTCTAAGGCCCTTGGCTTATCTGCTTTATTTTCCAACATTCTGTCTAATGGAGAAAATGCCCTTTGCAAATCTCTTGTTTTAAAATATGGATCTCAGGCAGAGTATATCAGACCCCTAGATGATACAATATTTTGTACATTATTATACCAGCTTTTCTTTCCCAAACTTTAGTGCTCACTCTCTCTTGGGCTTTGTTGCTTTGCTTTTTTTTGGGTTCCACCAACTGCTCACTCTCTGTTTGGGCTTGTTGCTTTGCTTAAATTTGGGTTCCACCAACTGCTTTATTCCTTTTCTGTGTCTTTCCAAACTCCAATTGAAAATAAGTTTCAAATTTTTCCTCCACAGTAACTCCAGAACCATGAAGCAGGGGATGTGACAGGACACCTGTAAATGTCACAGGCTATTTTACCATGGTTATCCACTGGGAGACATAAGTGACTCTAAGGGGCCACATGCTAGCTAAGTCCATGGTGAGTGTACAGAGACATGTGAACACAGCACATCACTGCAAGCTATGTTGAGCAAGTAGAAACCATTGTTTCAAAAATAAATAAATAAAAATAAAACAAATTGGGAAGATGAATGAAAGACAGGGGTTTGAACCATATACAGCAGGCCCTTGCTTTTAAGTTGAATGTCCAATTTAGCTCATCCCAATTTTAATTGAGCATTTCCTTTTATAAGCATTCATAAAGCAAAAGACATATTACCATGTCTGAACAAATGTGTAAGAAATAGTATGAGGGACACCTGGGTGGCTCAGCAGTTGGGCGTCTGGCTTTTGGCTCAGGGTGTAATCCCGGAGCCCTGGGATTGGGTCCTCGCATCGGGCTCTCTGCATGGAGCCTGCTTCTCCCTCTGCCTGTGTCTCTGCTTCTCTCTGTCTCTCATGAATAAATAAATAAAATCTAAAAAAAAAAAAAAAAAGAAAGAAAGAAAATAGTATGAGCAATAATGGTGTACGTGAGTCATGTGACTGAATCTAGTTTTAGATCCTATTTAGGTCAAGTCAACAACTTCTTGCTTGTAGTTTGACATGGCTAAAAGCCTCAACACTGTCCGGTCCCTCCCTACCTCTCCTGGCCAATTATCCACAGTGCTCATACCAACTCTCTCAGTTCCATCTATACTTGCCTTCATTTCATTTCTCAAACGTGTGATGTGCTTTCCCATCCCACAGCCTTAGCATACGCTATTCCCTTCCAGACTTGAGTTCCATCATTGTTTCCTTGGGGAAATGCTGCAAGACCCACTGGCTATACCACATCTCCTCATCAAATGCTCTCATAGCACTAACACATGTCAACTGTATTACATGTCGCTTTTGCCACTTTATATTTATCCTGAGCTAACTTGCCTAAATATCTCTGTCCACCTCTAGCCTGGAAGGTTCATCAAAGTAGGAACTCCATCTGTTTTGCTCACTGTCTGTTCCTTTAGCCCTGACCCAAGGATCTGACACATAGTGGCTCATTGAATATTTGTTGAACAGATTACTGATTTAGATTTTGCCTCTTTTTTTCTTCTTCATTTTGTAATATTTTTCAGCTTTGCCTCTGGCCAAGCACTTTCATGTTTTAGTACGTGTATTTTTTCATGTACTTCTGTTATTACTTTGAGAGTTATTTCCTGATTAATTAAAGCATTGGTTCTGGAAATTCTTTAATTGGAGAATGGAGAGGATCTTGATGAACAAAGAAAGGATCAGATCAGATTTTGCAAGAAGGTTTAGAATTGATCTTTGTTAATCAGGAATGAGAAATAGCCATATGGTGAACAAAGAGAAGAGAGAGAAAGAGAGAGTATGAGAGAGAGAGAGAGAGAGAATGTACAACCCAGGGGCCTGTTCCCACTGCTATGTGTCCTAGGAGGAGTGGATGTGAGTATTTGGGATTAAATAAGCTTGTTCTTGGCCCAAAACTTAAAGTACCTGTCACTGCAGCTGGCCATGATGAATTAAGTGGAACCTGTTCTAAACAGGCCACCCTGCATATTAAACTTCTCAAATACACTAACAAAGCACTTTTGGAAGTATTCTAACTAGGTCAGCAATACATTTGCCATATATCACACGAATAATTCTAATGTAATTCATAAGTATCTAGGCTTATGGAAATTGATGTTTTCTGTAAATATTGGAGTGTGAACAACTCTCACTGCCAGTCAAAACAGAATTAAATTTCAGGCTGGGCTATATCAAGGGAAATAATAGAGATTCATAGATTATAGGGTGAGAGGGGTCAAGTGCTACGTATTATCTGGCATAAACAGAAACTTCCAGACTTATAGCTTTTTTTTTCCCATAGAGTTATAGACAATCTGCTCTCCCTTTGAACTATGTTCCTGAAGGCACCTCAGTGAGATTTTCTGGAGTAAATGATTCTATTGCCTGCTTGAGCTTATTTGAAAGGATTCATCCTAATGCATCCTCTGAGCTTCTCTTTCAAATCACTGGCCCTCTTGACTGCCTTGATTAACTTTTCCAGACTTATATCAGTATGATCTCTTCAGAAGCCTCAATAACTTTAATAAGAAATCATCCAAAAATTTTCACTGAATTGTTAACAGTGGTTAACTCAGGATAGTAACATTACACACACGTACACATATCTATTTTCCAAACTTTCTATAATTAGTATGTATTGATTTTATAATGTGTCACTCAATTATTTATTCAGCCAATATTGATTGAGTGCCTACTGTGTACTCTCAGTCTTCTAGCTGATAGAGATACAGAGGAAATAATGATTGAAATAAATCACCAGAGTGTCATGTGGGAAGGTGTCGGTAAGAGCCATGCTAACTCCTGCCATTACATTCTACACAATACCTTTCAGAACCAAAAGAGCAGTCTGTGGCAGGAGCTCCTCTGGTCTAAAACTTGGGAAGGAAAAGGCGTAGCTGAGAGGAGAGGAGGTTCTACTCTTTAGTTAAAGTCCCGAGTTTTTATTTCAGAATCAAGTTAAAATTACTTCCTGAAGGTGAACTAATTTTCTCTTCTATGTTTTTGGAGTTTCCTGTGGAGTGAAGCATTTACTGACCTAATTCTTGGTAAGATTTTGTAATCTAGAGGAATGAAAATTAAAAGAAGAGATGTGTGCTCAGGAAAGAAAGGAAGAAGAAGTCAAAAAGGATGGTTGATCACCACAGATTCTAGCAAGAAAAAAAACAAAACAAAAAAATCTGTTAACTTGCTACTATATTGATTTTGTGTTCAACTTTTTTTGGGGGAGTTGTTGACATAAAAAGTTATATGATAAAAGTATTTAAATTTACTATCCCAGATTCTCTAAATATCTAATAGGCAAGAATTAGATCTTTTAAATACTAGGTTTAGTTAAATATTTATTTGGTGTCAACTGTGTGCTCAGCAATAGACAAAATGCCTAACCTGCCCATAGAAGCTAGTCAGTTGTTTAAAATTTTTTTATATGTGACAGGTAGCTAAGGCATAACATATAGATGTCAGCTGCCATTCTCATGGCTTGCCCCAGGCACCTGTCACTTCAAGAAGCTTTGAGAGGAGACCTGGATTTCCTGCCCAAGGCTTCAGAAGGAACATATGGCTCCAGGAAGGCTGTCAAAGATGATTCTCTTGCTGACCCTACCCTTGATGGACAGCTCTGTCTTTGAGCTGCCTGTCTCAATAGGAGGTTAGCCTGGTTTGTGCCATAGGACCCTTCCTATGACTTATCTTGCGCTAGCCTGGTCCCTGGGAAGATGCCACCCCCCAACACACACACACATTTAGTTCCAGAATTCCCTGTACATATTCAGGAAGTGGGACACATCTTGGGATGTGTATGCTTTTTTGTCAACCATAAATAGTCACTGTGGCTCATATTCAGAACTTGACCTATCATGGATGGGCAACAGAGAGAAACTGGAGAATATGTAGGAAGATTCTTATTAGATGTATATCTCTACTTTCTTTTAATACAGCCTTTTCTTGATACACTCAACATAATGGAATTTACCATCACAGAAATTAGGTGAGCATGCAAGTATGGGTCCACCTTGAGCTCTTCTTTTTCTCTAGGTCTTTTTTCTAGCAGGACAGCTTCCTCAACTGTGGTGCAAACCTCTATTAAGCACATCATACCCACTGTGTTACAAACAAACAAACAAAGCAAGGCACTTGCTAAGGGAGTCTTTTTCTGCCTCCTCTGGCTAGTCTCCATACACAGGGAAAGCAGTCTTTTAAAAATGCAAATGAGATTGTGACAATAAACATTTTTCTTCTTTAATCTTCATTTTTAAAAAAGATTTTATATATTTATTCATGAAAGAAAGAGAGAGAGGCAGAGACACAGGCAGAGGGAGAAGCAGGCTCCATGCAGTGAGCCCGATGTGGGACTCAATCCCAGGACTCCAGGACCGTGCCCTGAGTCAAAGGCAGACACTCAACCACTGAGCCACCTGGGCATCCCTAAATCTTCATTTTCAACATTTTTAAGTGGCTTCCATCACCCTCAGAATAAAATCTTGATTAAGACCTGGACATCCGTGAACTTTCTGGCTTTATTGTGTGCCCTCCGCCTCTTGCATTCTTGGCTTTGTCCACGTAAGTTTTCTCTTAGGACACCTAAAACTGCCACTTAATTTATATTTCCTTTGTGCTTTTGCACATAAGATTCAATTTGTCTAGAGAGAACCCTTTCCCTAAGACTCACTGCCCCATCTTCTAACACATGTTAATGTCTCAGCTTACATACCATTTCCTGTCTTCAAGGCCATGCTAAGTCTTCATGGTCAACATGCCTATATATCCCAGCACATTGTCCACAAGCACCAATGATGCTAACCAGCCTTGCCCAATGTTGATCTTTATGGCTGATTTAGATATTCAGTACAGATAAGAACACTTTCTTTATATCTACATATTTGACAAGAAATAATCAGGGATTGAGTGAATTGAAAGCCTAGAGTTTTCTCTTGCTCTAGAGTCTTTATCTTTCTGGGAGAGAAAGCAAACACAAACATTTTAAATGAGTGCCATACCTGACAGGAAGAAAATCTGATTATGGACCAATAGCTTGTATTTACATTATGGATTGAACTGTGTAACTTTTAATACCATCTTTGTGGTATTTTTTGGCCCTTAAATAGGTTCATCTCCAGCTATATAACACAAGTCAGAAGGGAAGTATGGTTCAGGAAATGGAATCCTGTTTCATGTATTCTCCACAAAACTTAATTCAGGGATCCCTGGGTGGCGCAGCGGTTTGGCGCCTGCCTTTGGCCCAGGGCGCGATCCTGGAGACCCAGGATCGAATCCCACATCGGGCTCCCGGTGCATGGAGCCTGTTTCTCCCTCTGCCTGTGTCTCTGCCTCTCTCTCTCTCTCTCTCTGTGACTATCATAAATAAATAAAAATTTAAAAAAAAAAAACCTTAATTCATACTGGCCCTTGAATCTTTGACTAGGCATTAATGTCAGAAACATAAAAAAATAAACAAACACATACATATATACATACATAAATAATTGAAATTCACAGATGTCTACAAGGTACCCATGATTCTCCCCACTTAAGACACAAGGACAACAAGAAAGTACTTCATCAGCAATTTATCAGTAAGTGTCTTGCAACTTTCCCAAATTTTCTCCATCTGAGCAATCAGGAGCATAATTGAACACAACGAGGTGTTGAAAGCTTTTTCAAAGTAATACAGAACAAGATTAACTATTCAGTTATCCTTTACAAATCTAGAATATCACTTCTCTTGTTTCATAACCTTACCTTACAGAAAATTGTTATGACTCTTTTGAACTCTTTAGTAGTTACTACCCCATCATTATTGGCTGTCATTCCACCCATTTTTCAGATGAAAAGACTAAAGTAAAGAACAATTTATTCTTCAAAGGGCAGCAACAATATAAGTTATCATGATGTGAAAAAGAACGGTGATCACATATTTACATCATTTTTATATAAAACAGAATAACTATGACAAGTATTTTCACTGTACATATCAAAGCAACATCAGACAGTGCTACAGGAGACATAAAATCATACGAAGCAGATATAGTAATTTAAAAACATAGCAGGCTGGGTTATTTATTATGGGGGAAATATGTCCTTTATGACTCACTAGTTTCTGGGTCATTGCTGAGTGACAGTCCAGGATGGTTTGTGTATTTAGCATAATGACCCAGAGTCATCTAATCAATTTGAGTTATTTTTATATCCTTAGGTTCAGGAGTCAGAGAATTGTGTCATGCATTTTTTAAAGATTTCAAGCTTAGAATTGAGGTATAAAAGTTTATTATGGATACTTTGTGCAGTCAATAAACAACATGATTTCAGTGGTAAAATTCAGGCTGGTTTGACTCAGAAGCCCTGACAAGAGGAGCTGCTCCCCTGGGGGCCCCCAGCATCTTGCAAACACTTGTCAGATTCTACTGTAATTGGTTGTACATCTGTCTTCTCAATTATGCTCTTAGCCCCAAAGAGGAAGAATTGAATTTTCTTCTGTATAACACACAGCACCTGGAGCATAGTAGGCAATCCATAAGTGTTTCCTAGAGGAAGGAGACCCACTTGGAATAGTCTGTGTCAGTCTGCATTGGCTGATTGGAGAGCGGCCAAGAAACTCTGAACTTCCAGATTCTTCAAATCAAGTCAGGGAGGAAAACTCAACTCTTTTTTTTTTTTTAACCAAATATGGGCATGTTTATAGTTAGGTCAATATGTATGTGAGGCATTGATGATCAATCATTCAGAAATTTAGATGTTAAGAAAAATGACTCAAAACATGGAAAGGATTACGGAAAGTCTTTTCAAATTGTGCCACTAGACATTATCTCACAGCCCTGCCAAGGGATTATCCAATTCTCTTGTCTTGTATATTCCCTTTGATTTGCTATTTATTATCATTTAGAATAGTTTGAAACTTTGTAAGGATACGTGTTTCCCTGCAGAAAATGGACAGCAATGTAGATTCTATTTTTTTTTAATTTTTTTTATTTATTATTTATGATAGTCACAGAGAGAGAGAGAGGCGCAGAGACATAGGCAGAGGGAGAAGCAGGCTCCATGCACCGGGAGCCTGACGTGGGATTCGATCCCGGGTCTCCAGGATCGCGCCCTGGGCCAAAGGCAGGCGCCAAACCGCTGCGCCACCCAGGGATCCCCAGCAATGTAGATTCTAATCCTGTAGCAATGAGAATTAATTGCAAGTGATTTTTGACTAAAGATAACAGAATTACTTGTTCTTGATGAACTTTAACTTATTTTGCACATGGACTAGCAATCTTTCTCAAACTTTTTTCCTTTTAGCCACTAAAATATCTCTATATCTCAATGCTTTTGAACCAGCTTCAGTGTCCTGGTGATTTCATCAGCAGTAAACTAAATAATCTTTGACATGTGCTTACTTTATATTTGCATATAATTTATTATTTTAGCTTTTTCAAAATTACACTTCGACAAAGTAAGATCTATATATAGTTTGTATAACCATGTTTTAAAGGTACTAAAAAACACAGAAATAACCATCCAAATCCCCCCACATTACATTTTGTATTATATTTAATTTTTTAAAAGATTTTATTTATTTATTCATGAAGGACACACTGAAAGAGGCAGAGACATAGGCAGAGGGAGAGGAGCCCGGTGTGGGATTCGATCCCAGGACCCCAAGATCATGATCTGAGCAAAAGACAGATGCTCAACCACTGAGCCACCAAGGTGCTCCTGTATTATATTTAATTTTTAAAAAAAATTTTTCAGGAAGAGAGAGTGTGAGTGGAGGTGGGGAGGGGCAAACAGAGAGGGGGAGAGAGAATCTTAAGCAGGCTCCACGTTTGGCGCAGAGCTAAACATGGGGTTTGATCTTACAACCCTGAGATCTTGACTTGAGCTGAAATTAAGAGTCAGATGCTTAATTGACTGAACCACCCAGGCACCCCTACATTTAATTGTTTAAATATTGATGTAAGAAACCAAATATGTGTGTGTGTGTGTGTGTGTATGTGCAGGTGCTAATCTATAGATTACAGGTTGGATTTTGCATGCAATTATTTTTTTAAGGAAAAACAAGATGGCACAAGTGAAGAAAATAGATTTTGACAATGAGCACACCAGTGGGAAAGTGATACATTTGTCAATATGGAGTGCAGGCAATAAAAATACAAGCAGGCCAGGAAATATGCCAGTAAGGGAGTCTGGGCAAAGGGGAGGTGTTGGGTGGGAAACTGACAATGTTGAGGCATTCTATTCCAAATATCCTTGGAAAATAAAAATTAAAATAAAAATTATAACAGCATAGTTACATAGGCTTTTTTTAAAAGATTTTATCTATTTATTCATGAGAGACACACGGGGGGGGGGGTGCAGAGACACAGGCAGAGGGAGAAGCAGGCTCCATGTAGGGAGCCTGATGTGGGACTCGATCCCAGGACTCCAGGATTGCGCCCTGGGCCACCACTGAGCCACCCAGGGATTCCCACATAGGCATTTTTTAATGAAATATTTGGTTCAAACTCCATTTTAAAATAGGTTATTGAGGGGAAATTCAGGGACTGATGTTAAAACAGCAATGCCAGTTAAAGCATGGCATATTTTTTATTCAATGCATATGTATATATATATGATACGTGAGATATATATGGTATACATATATACATATATGTGTTATATGTGTGTATATTTTATATCTACATATACATACATATATGTAGGTATGTGATTTACATATATATGATATATATATACTTATATATATATGGGGTTTCTACTATTTGCCAAACTTTACAAAGCACATGACAGATATTTTTTTAAATGTAAATCATGGCCTTTTTTCCCAGTAATGTGAAATTTATTGAGAATATAAGGCATAGAAATGCAAAACAGTGGAAGTGAGAGGAGAAATTAGATACGTATATCAGAGGTTGTGGGGAAAGCAGACTATAAGAATAGCTTCTTCTTGAGTAGCAGATAGTTATGATCATTTCTAAACCCTTCTTGATATTTGTCTTCAATCTTCAGCTTAGGGAAATTCTTATGAACAGATAAAATAACTGAGTAAGTTAATATCATTTTATTAGGAAACGGGACCCTTTCAAGTGAATATAGGCATCATTGACCTGGACTCTTGCATGAGGCCCTCGATCATGTGTCCACAGCACTTGGCTCAGATATGGCTGTGGGCAGTGTCTACTCCTCTGTACATCTCAGGGAGAAAGCCAGGGAACGTGTCCTCGGGCAGCTCTAGTCTTCATTTCTCCTTTCAGTTCTCTGAGTGGATAAAGGGGAGGTAGATCTGTAAATCTCCGAATTTGTTACATTTCCCTTTATTGCACAGATACCCTTAGAACAAAATTTGGTTAGGGAGGGGGTTATGAAAAAAAAAAAAGAATCTCCTCCAGCCTCATTGTTGGGAATATTTAAAATGCTCTATAATTTTTCCAGCTATATATTGCTCTAGTATTTATCCATATGTGAGCATGCTTCTACAGAATTTTATCTGTAGTATTGAAATAGTTATTTTTCCTGTTCATTTAATGCTCTTTCATAAATATTCTCCTTGTAATTATATGTTCATAATTATTTTATATTGCTGCATAAGATTTAGACTTGGTATACTTCACTTAGATGTTTATCTAGTTGTAGGCATTTATTTAAATATTAGTTTTCTATTTTAACTAATTCTGCCTTAAATATGTTTGTGAATATCTCCATGTTTTCATCATATGAATGATTATAAACTCTAAATCCTAAAATAAATATTTTTAATATATTAACTACTCTAAAATCAGGGTATGTTTTACAATCTATATGTATTTAACATGGTTATTAAGTATTATTAACAAGCTGTATTAAATTGATGGCATGTCCGAGAATCAGTATTAGTTTGGAATCTAGAAGTTTAAGTATTTCCTTAGTGTAAATTACTAAATTGGTGATAATAAACATATAGGAGGATATGAATGTGATAAAAATAAATTGTAGGATTTAAGATAGAATACAAAAAAAGAAGAAAGTTTTGAAATGCTCAGTATTATATACATGAAACACATTTTATGAAAATAAAATATCAATATTTTATGAAAAAATATCAATGAATTACAAAATATTTAAGTATTAAGTTTATAGAAGTTGTAAATGCCATTGCCACTTACAACAGAAATACAAAAATAGATATTAAGAATGAAAATAGAAACTAAAGTAGGGAGAAACTATCATAAGTAATTGTATAAAATATATTTTTAAAGATTTCACATTTAGCTAGGTAAGTCAAGAACAAAAATCAGGAAATTACAAATAATATTCAGAAATAGAAAAAAAGACAAATACTAAGAGGTATAGAAGATTATACATGTATCTACAGAATCTTACAGGAATCATTTGGAAAATCTAAATCAAATGCAAATTTCTAGAAAAAACATGTTAATAAAGGTTACCAAGAAAACACATAGAACATAAAGGATGAACTAAAAAAACCTAAACAGACTGATATCCATATGAAGTTTTGAAAAGGTAGTCAAAGAATCATTTCTAGTTAAAATTGAAGGGTTCAGATATGTTTCTAGATAAATTATGTTAAATATCTAAATAATTTTTATATTCTTTATCAACAATTTGTGACATTGAGAATAAATCAATGTATGTATATTTAATGTCATTTTTAAAATATCATTTTGAAAAAGGTGCCTGCGTAGCTCAGTCAGTTCAGCTCCAACTCGATTCCGGCTCAGATTGTGATCTTGAGGTCATGAGACTGGCCTGCATTGGGCTATTTGCTCAGTGGGGAGTATGCCTGGGAATTCTCTCTCTCCCTCTCCCTCTGTTCTTTCCACTCTCTTTCAGAAACAAATAAGTCTTTAAAAAATAAAATGTCATTTTAAGAAAATGAAAAGTAAGCATGTGCTAAAAAGTATAAGTCAATTCATTTAGGAATGCCAATGCAAATTCCAAATAAAATAAATATTAGTAGTTAAACCTATACATAAAATACATGGCTTCTCGATTCAGTAAATTATTTGAGCATTTGATACATGTGAATTACTGTCCTAACACTCCTAAAAATGGCATAAATGAAGTAGATGCATAATAGACAAGGTCTTTAGAGAACTAACACTCCCTAGGGAGAAATAGACAGTAGCCAAATAAATGTTTACCAGTTACTTAGAGATTTTTGACCTATGCTGTAGAGTAACTATAAACAAAGATGAGATAGAAAGTATTTGAGGACATCACTTCAAATAAAGTGGTAGTAGGTGCGTGTGTAAGTAGATGGCATTTGTCCTCAAGAGAGTTTCATTCTAGAATAAAATTATTTGATAAAAGTCAACATTAATTTCTTGTAAAAGCATTAGCAAAATTGAAGTCAGTGGACAGTTCCTTGACTCTCTCTCATCCTCTTCCTCCCTTCTTTCACCACCCCCCAAAAACAATATTTTCCCCCCACCTAATAAAATAAATGATATAAGTAATCCCATTAAACCAAGAGGAAGACAATGGGCTCGTTATTACCAGTATTATTTAAATTTGTTCTGGTAATGCTAAAAAATGTAATTAGATAAAACCACAATGTAAGATATACAAATGCTGCTAAAGAGGTAAAGTTGTCATATTTGTATATTGCATATTATATGGTTATTTATAAAGAGACTGGAAGAAAATGAGCTTAAAAAGATTAGATATAATAAGGTAATATAGCAAAGCAGGTGAAAACAAAAAATCAATTTAAAAGAATCAATAGCTTACCAATGTATATTGTATGATAAAATCTAATTACATAGTATAACAAGGGGGAAAAATCCCTTCACAGTAAAAGTAAAATAAAAACCAACCTTTTAGGGATATATTTATCAAAAATAAATAGGTTTTATATAAAATGAATTCTAAAGAGTCTTCTGAGGACATAAAAGAATTAAAGGAACCACAAACATTGGAGAACATCAATAAAGAATAAAGATAGTCATTTTAAAAAATACATAAATAAATTCAATGTGATTCATTCAAAGTATCAACCATCTATTTCTTAATTTAATGAAATGATATGGAAAGTTCATCTTGAAGAATAAAAGTGCATAACAAAAAAGTTTTAAATATATAATAAAACTTACCATGACTTTATAATACATTTTGATGCCTTGCAGCATTAATTTTCCCACCTCCCACTTCCCATTTTACATCCTTTCCAGATTTGTCCTGGCTAGCCTCACCGGCTGCTTCTTATTCTAGATAACATCAGTATCAGGTTGTTGGTACTAAACCAGAGATACTTACATCACTGAGCAGAAATGAGCACCAATTCACCCTCTGTAGCAATTGACTATACGTTATACTTTGTATTTCAAGTAAGTGAACAACAATGTTAACTTAATTCATGCTATAGGGATAACTGGCTAAATTTTTGAAACCTAAAAAGTGAATTAACATTGATCATCATAACAAAATATTGAAAATATATAAAATGCTTATATGTAAAGAAGAAAACTCTACAAGTGCTTGAAAAAAGTGTAAGTGCATTACTCTTAAAAAATATATATTTTTAATGCTGAAGACCTTTCTAAACATAATATGTTACCCAGAAATTACAAAAGAAGGATTAAAATGCTTCATTGTCTTAAACCTGTTAGGGTGGTCAGAAATATCCTAACTGTGGTTAAAAGACCAATGGTAAGTTGATAACAACCATTTGTAATTTATGACAGAAAATGGCTAATTTTCATCACACAAATTAGTCCAACGAATGCATGGACAAAGTACTTAAAGAAATCCAAGTGACAAGCAAAGAGAGAAAAACACATAACTTCAGTTTTCATTAAAGAAATGAAAATGAAATGAAATATTCATTTTACCTATCATAGTGCCCTGTCTTCTTCCTGCTTTTTTTTAAATTTTTATTTATTTATGATAGTCACACAGAGAGAGAGAGGCAGAGGGAGAAGCAGGCTCCATGCACCGGGAGCCCGACGTGGGACTTGATCCCAGGTCTCCAGGATTGCGCCCTGGGCCAAAGGCAGGCACTAAACCGCTGCACCACCCAGGGATCCCCTCTTCCTGCTTTTTAAAAAAGTCTGACAAGAGCATTTGTATGCCAAGACAGAGGAAAACACATGGGGCTGGTGTGTTTCTGTGCAGAAAGGGTTAACACCACCTGAGACCGATGTTCTTAGAAAGGTCTGCTTGCAAAGAAGGCAGCTGGGGACTTCAATTTCCACAGTTTTTCCACTTTTTCCTAATTGGTAAGAATGACTCACTGTACCTAGACTGTTTATACAATAATATGGTTTCTGCCGAACACTTCCTTTCCTTCTGGAATTTTGATAAATGCCAGATAGAAGATGTCTACATGGGGCACCAAGGTGGCTCAGTTGGTGAAGGGTCTGCCCTTGACTCAGGTCATGACACCAGGATCCTGGAATGGAGTCCAGCATTGGGCAGAGTGGGAGACTGCTTCTTCCTCTTTCTGTCTCCTCCCCTGCTCATGTTCTGTCTCTGTCTAAATCTCTCAAATAAATAAAATCTTAAAAGAAAAATAAAAAGGTGCTACAGGAAGAGCCTCCCCTGGAAACCTCCAGCACTGCAACCCTAATGGACTGGAGAGAGAAATCACACACATGTTGTTGCCTTTTCATTGTTGGAGGGAGAGGGCTCTGTGTGGCTCCTTGTGAGATGGAGAGTGTCTAAGAAGACTACACGTGGGCTCCTCCAGACTCTGCTGCCTGTTTTACCTTTGTGATCTAGCTGTGTGCCCTTACTGTGTGCTGTGATAAACCCCAGCCATGAGTATAATTGTATGCTGAGTCCTGTGAGTCCTTTCAGTGACCCTCTGAACTAGCTCCTCAGTTTCCCATTTGTGCCTCCTTGATGGAAAATGTTTGGCAAGTACTGTCAAATATGCATAATCTTTGTCTCAGCAATCCCATTCAAATATACACTTTTATAGTTGAAAACCACGGGAAGATATGATGGGGCAAATTCCAAACTTAATTCCAGTATAAGAGAATGTTGCATTAAATATGGTAATCCTAGGCAGCCCGGGTGGCGCAGCAGTTTAGCGCCGCCTGCAGCCCAGGGCCTGATCCTGGAGACCCAGGATAGAGTCCCGCGTTGGGCTCCCTGCGTGGAGCCTGCTTCTCCCTCTGCCTGTCTCTGCCTTTCTATCTCTCTGTCTCTGTGTGTCTCTTATAAATAAATAAATAAATAAATAAATAAATAAATAAATAAATCTAAGTAAATAAATAAATAAATAAATAAATAAATAAATAAATAAATCTAAGTAATATAGGTAAATAAATAAGGTAATCCTGGAAGTGTAATTGCTAGGTGAATGTATAACCCTGTAACCATGGCTCTTGATACAGAGTGCTAGATTTGTTTTCCAGAAGGGTTGCATCATGATGCATACAGATGCTACGTTTATTATCATGTTAGCTTATCACAACCTGTCCTTCATTGGTTTCCATCATACATGTATTGTTCCTTTAATAAAAATGTAAAATTCTTTATTTAAATGGATGTTTCTTTTCTGAGTTGAATATTGTTTTATTTGTTGTATTTTTTTTTTCTGAGTTTCCTAATTCTGTCCATGGTTCCAAAAGTGTTAAAATGGGGATCCCTGGGTGGCTCAGCAGTTTAGCACCTGCCTTTGGCCCAGGGCGCGATCCTGGAGTCCCGGGATCGAGTCCTGCGTTGGGCTCCCGGCATGGAGCCTGCTTCTCCCTCCTCCTGAGTCTCTGCCTCTCTCTCTCTCTCTATGTCTATCATTAAGTAAATAAATAAATAAATAAATAAATCTTTAAAAAAAATAAAAATAAGAGTGTTAAAATTCATTTCAAATTATAAAGACAAATATTTGAGTACTACATCAATATTTTCCTTACTGATTTCAATTATTATTGAAAAATTTAAAATTAGCAATTTGACGATATAAAAATTATGACACTAATGTGTCTGTATATAATTCTCATTAGTTTAGAGATAATTTCTGTTATTTACTTTTCACTTTAAAATATCGAAGTATACTCTAATTTGATATACTACATATAATTTTCCTATCCATAGGTCTTTTGATGACTTATCATAAATTTAAGTATTATATAGTCTATAATCTTTCTGAAAATTTATTAGGTGTATATATATATGTGTGTGTGTGTATATATACATATATATATATATATATATAAAGAGAGGAAGAGGTAAATATATAATAAACATGTGATATATAAATACATAATATATATTATGTATAATATATTATGTATTCTATATTTTTCTTCTGCACTCTTAATTACTATTGCTTAATGATTTATTAACTTAAATTTTATTTATGTAAAACAGTTTGTGCATATTGTGGACTAATTAAAAAAATAAAGACAAGGAAAAGGCATTAAGTATCATCCTTAATCTAGCAATTGACAGTTAATCATTAGTCACACTTTGTGCATAGCTTCTAGAATGTTTCCTATGCTAATATGTACTCGTACCGTGTATAATGATTTTTATCCTGTTGTTCATTGGTTTGTTTCTTCTTGATAATCTACCATGACCTTATTTTCATGTTATTATTTTTCTATTACCTAACCTTTAATTACTAAATAGATTTCCATAAAAAGATCTGGCATGATTATCTAACCACTTCCATGTTTTAGGAAATATATGTTATTTTCAATTTTTTATCAACTGTGAGCAGATGACTATTATTGTAAATTAATATTTTCACACATGCTTAATCACTTCCTTAGGATAAATTCCTAGTTGCAAAATTATTGGATCAAATGTTATGATTATTATAATAATCTTTGATACATATCATAATATGGACTCCCAGAAAGATTTTACCCTTTCACAATCTCACCAGGAAGGTATGTGGGGCAAGATACATGTTTGTTTACATATTTTCCAGTATTAGATTTAATATACTAGCCCATCCTTTAGAGGAAAGTATCTTCTCATTAATTAACACATTTATTTTATATGAACTTTCCATAAGTGTATTAGCTATTTGTACTTTTCACCTTTAAAGTTTTGGGGTTGGTTATTCTTTTTTTTTAGATAGTTCTGAAGTTAGCTTAATTTTCTTTGAGATGCAAGTACATGAATCAGTAAGGAGTAAAATAGACCCCTACCTGGCTGATGAAATAATGGAATTAAACATCTATTTCTCTATTGCTTGTGGTATGGTAGAAAAGTGACAAAATTAGGTTTATCTTTAATTTTGTGATTCTTGTTTTTATTTCAGCCTCCACTGTGTATGTGAGGTGTGTATGTGTTTCAGTTGTGTTTTCTGTGTAATTGATCCTGATACCATTTACTAAATGTTATATTAGTTCACTGGAGACAGTTTAAAATTGTTTTCCATTTGAGCTCAGACTGAAAAAAAAGAAAATCCATTCATTTATTTGTTGCTGACTTTGCTTATTTGATCTTCACTCTAGCTTTTTGATCTTTCAATGAGCCAATAAAAACATGTTTCTTCAAAAAAAGAACTTTTTATTAGTCAGCTTAAATTTAGTTATTGTGCAGTGAGAAACAACCCCAAAGTCTCAGTAGCTTTCACATAGTAAAGGTTTATTTCTCACCCGTGCTGAAAAATATTGTGGATTAGCTGCTGCTCTATTCCATGTTACCTTTACTAAGGGTTCAAGCTGTCAGAACAACCTCTAAGACATCACCAGTCTCCTTCCAGATGGAAAAAAGTGCATGGCAAGTCATGCATTGGATTTTAAAGCTTCTTCCTGGAGGTGAAACACATTATTCAATTCACAGTTCATTGGGCAAAGAAGTTATATGGCCAGACCTGATGTTAAAGGAGCCAGAAAATATAATTCTCCTCCCAGAAAGATAACAGCAAATATTTTGAACAAAAATGCTATCACCTTATCTGTTCAAGTTGTTTGCTAATATTTGGCTCTAGAATTATAAAGCCATGCCAGTGTAAAGCCCCTTGTGCATTAATTAGCTCAAGAAATTGTACCCCAGGGCAGCCCTGAGTGATTTAAAGCAAGGGCCTGCAAACTTTTCCATAAAGAGCCAGATAGTAATTTTTTTTTTCTGGGCCATACAGTCTGTTGCAATACGTGGAACTTCTCAAGTCTGCTAATATAGCCAGGAAAGTGCCATAGTTATTGCAGAAACAAATATGTATGTCTGTGATTTAATAAAACTTTATTCAAAGATAGGCTATGGGCTGGATTCGTCTGGATGGTCGTTATTTGCCAATCCCCTAGATAAACCAGTTCTTACCTGGTTAGTGTAGAAATTCAGAACATCTTGTTGGAATCTGGAGTTTTATCTGTTCTTACTAAAAGAAGTTCTACTAACAGATAGAAACTGTGAAATTTTGTTTATGGTAGGTCCTGCTCCAGTCTAAGGCAGGCCATATTTATTTTAATAGCTGTTGATTCTGTGAAAAATATTCCAAAATAGAGACATAATTTGAAACATCATTTTCAATACACTTGCTTTCTTAAAAAAAGGCTTAAAAAAGAAAGCTCTATGAAATTTGCTCGGCTAATAGGGACATGCAAAAAACTGGGAAATATTGTAAGGGACATTGATTAAGAAAAAGATGAGAAATTCTGATTTAATTGTTACAACAGAAATAAAGAGAATAGTTTATTCAAAAGGGTAGACACATCACCGTCTTCTTGGAAATGGCATATTACTATTTAGCATCTAAATAGATACAACATAGTTATAATCAAAATCTAGCCACAGTGTGTGTGTGTGTGTGTGTGTATACATATATGTATACACATATATGAAACTATAGTCACAAAAATAATGAGATCACAAAATATAGCCAAGGATGGTGATGTCTATGTCTTTTAAACCTTCAGAGGAGTTATTATAGGTAAACATAAAAATAGAACTATCTATAGTTGACAAATTAAAACATTATCATTCTATTGGTTTGAGACTTGCTGAAAATATTTAACAAAATTATATTGCTCAATTTTGTTTGTAGAATAGGTATGAAGTTTTCAAATTTCTTTCCCCAAAAATGCAGGCTTAAATACAAAGAAATGTTAATTGATGCATTGAACTTTTGAAGCAACTATTTAACATTTTCAATAAAAAGAAGCCTACCTCTCATCCCAGGTGGTAGCTTTACTAAGGACATACATTATAATTATGCTTCTGTGTTCACTTTCTCCTAATAACAGAGACCGGGGAAGCCTGCTTTCTACATCTGGATTTCAAGTCATCATTCAGACAAAGCTTCATTAAATCCTACCAAACACTAAAGGTCACTGCGGTTTCATATGTTTGTGTTATAGCAACCAAATGTTGCAAAAACTCTATCAGCAGCCAGCAAAATTCCAAAATACCGGAAAATGGCAAGAGTCAGATGAGGACATAGGTGATAAGTTCATCTGTTCAACAAATAGAAACACAGATGAATAGAATATAGTTCTTTTCCTCAAGGAAATCATTCTACATAGAAGAGTAAAACTAAATTGACAATTAGAATATTTCATGTAAATGCAAAGTTGATTTCCATTAAAGAGCTGGCCCGGAAAATCTTTTTCCTATTTCAAATATATAGAAATGCCATTTAAAATATAACAACTGCAAATGTAAATATTTTGCGGAGTTTAAGATACAAACAAGGAAAAAAGTCTCTAAATACAGAGGGAATTCAAAATTGGAACAGTGAATGGAACCTGAAGCCCAGGGCACACAGGCCTTACTGGCTGGGGCTTCGGACTCTGCTAGCCATTGGCAGAGCAAGACATCATGTTGAGGATTAGAAATGAGTTATTGGGTAAAACCAGGATTCATAAAGACTGACCTATTCATAAAATGGAAACTATTTAAATTATTAATAACCCAGGAAAATAGCACAAAAACTTTCAGCCTGCCTGAGGGCATGGACAGAAACAATGATCTGAAAAGAATTATAAACTCAGGTCTTTTCACCTTTTATGAAGTCTGAACTCATACTCTATAATCTACACCTCCAGCTAATCAAAGGAAAATACTTATTAGAGGCACATATTTCTGAAGAGATATTCTCACAATCCAGGAAAAAGAGAACTTCGGCTTCTTGTGAGATGAACTTATTCTAAAAATTACAATGTATGAGAGTCAGCAAGCACATCAAATAGAAAAAAAAAACTGGAGATAATTAACTTAAAGAATTTAAGGGGATTTTGAAATTTTCATACAAAGGAAAATAATACTGTAAGAACAAACTATGATAAAGGGAAAGGCAATGTTGAAAAGCAACTAAATAGTCTAAAAAACAAAACACACAATTGTTAAAATAAAAAAAAAATCCTTCTTTGGATCAGATGATAAGTAGATTGGATATAGTTAAAGAGTGACTATATTAATTGGAAGACAGAATGTAGGAAATTGTCTGGGATAATGTATAATAGACCCTCATAGTATAGAGGAAAAATAATTAACCAAGCCAAACTTTACTTAAGAATGAGGATGAAATGAGGGAATTTCCTAGCAAAGGTTGAGGGAATTTCCTTCTGGCAGACTGATAATAACTACTAAGGATATGTTTCAACAAGAAGGATATTGAAGCCAAAAGAAAGGAGTAAGATAAAAGAAACAGCAAATGTGGATCAATTTAAATAAGCATTGAGTGTAAATAAGAGGACTGACTCAGTTAGAAAGTGAAGAAACTAGTAGATCTGAAATACTGAACAAAAGTAGGAAAAGTGAAAAAAAATAGGAAAAGTGAAAAAATATAGGAAAAGTGAGACTTAGGGAAGATTGTTCTGAAAGAATTCCAATGTTCTTATAAACAAATTCTGAATATTTATGTTAAATGTTAAGTGCTACTAAAACAATACACATAATATGTACATCTTTCCAACAGATAGAGGAAACAAAATATACAAAAACAAAACAAAACAAAAAAACAGGTTATTATACTGGGTGGGATAAACCAGACTGAGAAAAACAAATACTACTTGATTTCACTCATATGTAGAATCTTAAAAAAGACAAAAACAAAGAATCAAACAAAAGGCAAAATCAGACCTATAAATACAGAGAACAAACTGATGGTTGTCAGAGGGGAGAGTGGGTGGATGGGCAAAATGGGTGGAGAGGAGTGGAAGGTACAGCCTTCCAAGTTATTGAATGAATAAGGCAGAGGAATAAACGGCACAGCATAGGAAATATAGTCAACGATATTGTAATAGCGTTGTATGGTGACAGATGGTGACTACACTTGTGGTGAACACAGCATAATGCATAAACTTGTTGAATCACTATGTTGTACACCTGAGACTAACGTAACAGTGTGCATCAACTGTACTCAAGTTAAAACCAAAACAGCAGTAACAAAAACAACAAAAAACCCCAAACACTTGGTCAATCCAATTAAGGGCAGAAAATAAGAAAAACACAATGAACAGTTAAAGGAAGACATGCAATAAGATGATATAAATCATGTACCTAATGTACAATAGAATGTGATTATATTAAACTCATCTGTTCCATTGTGATGTAAGGAATTGGAAAAATAGAATAAATTCAGCCATGTGCTAGTCAAAAGAGCTATGCACAGAGTAAAAATAACTTTGAAAGACTATTATAAAGCAATGAAAATGAGAATGTGTACTATTAGATTAGTTCAAATGTTACATTATAGTTACATTACTGTTTGAAATAAATTTTTTTTTCATGAAGTGTGTTTCAGTGGGGCATTTGATAAATATTTATATTTTATGTTTTGATTTTTTAATTATATTCTTCCACTATGTTTTTCTTTTTTTTTCCACTATGTTTTTCTAACCAATTATTTCCTGTACACATAAATATAATTACTTTTATGTATTTATTTTGTAATCATTTATATTCTTAAACCTTGTTAATCATCTAATCTATACAGAATTGTACATTAGCTTCTTTTTTCCAAGTGATGGAAAAAAGATAAGTTTGTCATATTTCAATGACTAGACTTCCAGAGAAATACTAAATTACATGGTGACGGCTCGTATATGTGTTTTGTCCCTGAATTCAATGGGAATTCTTCTAATATTTCAGTATTAGATATACCATTATTTGTTAGTAAGATATAGTAAGATATTTGTTAGTAAGATATTTTTTATCATATTAAGGCAGATTCTTTATTTCTTATTTTATATAATTTTTTCTTAGGTTAATGATTTTATTATAGTTCATCATATCTAATAATATGGTCAGATAAGTTTTCTTTTTTTCCCTAATGATAAGAATATTAACAGTTTCTTGTTATCAACCATTCCTGCATTTTTAGGATAAACCCTAATTGGTTATAAAGTGTATTTTTTTGTTAGAGTGATTATTTGGGTAGTATTTCATTTGGAATTATTGGATCTATGTTTTTTTTAAAAGATTTATTTATTTATTTATTCATGAGAGACAGAGAGAGAGAGAGAGGCAGAGACACAGGCAGAGGGAGAAGTAGGCTCCATGCAGGGAGCCCGACATGGGACTCGATCCCGGGTCTCCAGGATCAGGCCCTGGGCTGAAGGTGGCACTAAACCGCTGAGCCACCAGGGCTGCCCTGGATCTATGTTTTTAAGTGAGATTATTCTGCAGTTTTCTTGAAAATTGTATTTTATCCTGAAAAAATCCTTTAACATTTCTAAATTCAATAAAGAAGGAGCTAAGTTTGTTTAACATTTATGCTTATTTAACATTTATGCTTAGCACAGTGCTGGGCACATAGCAGAAAATCAATAAATAATTGTTAAATAAGGCAAACTGACTTTTATCAGCAGTCTTCTACTTAAACTAAGCTTTTTAAAAATCTTTTATTCTCTTCAGGCTTTCCTTTCCCAGGTTCTTCACTAGCAAGGTAATTGTCAAAGATCTCTTGTCCTGAAGAAAATCACATTAGGGCATCTGGGTGGCTCAGTGGTTGAGTGTCTGCCTTTGGCTCCCATTGTGACCCTGAGGTCCTGGGATCAAGTCCTACATCGGGCTCCTTGCAGGGACCTGCATCTCTTTTCTGCCTATATCTCTGCCCCTCTTGCTGTCTCTCATGAAGAAATAAATAAAATCTTTTAAAAAAAGGAAAATCACACTAAATTCTTTATAACTCATTTAAAAGTCTAAGGAAAGAGTTTTCTTTTACTTTTTTTTAAAATAATAATTGAGGAGAAGTTTATCTGTTTAATAATTCCTAGTTATGCTTGCCTGCTTTTGGAGATGGAAGGAATGAAATCTCTAATATTTTGAAGAGTAAAATTTTATTTCAAGATGTTCCCTTGTTTCTCAGAAGCACTTTGATAGTAACTGTCTTAATTCTCTGCAAATGGCAATAACCTCTAAGTATTCTATTGGATCATAGGGAATAACAAGAAATAAATTGATCCCCTTTTGCAGGCAGTTTAATTCTTGGTTCCCTGGCCTGTCTAGCTGGAGTACTGGTGGACGGGGAGGGTGCTTTAAGACAGTCTGATGAACATGCACTTCTGGATCATACTTAATAAAATGTTAGTCTGAATTGTTTGTGTGGAGCTACTGGAATATATTGTCAGCACCTTGGCCAGCGATTATTCTAGGCCAATAAGAGCAGGGCCTGGATTTGCTCTCTTACATTTCATGTGGCATTCATTGTTCCTTTTCTCTCTTTATCCTCCTCATAGGGCTACCACTTTCTCTGACTCTTGCAGATGCTTTTGCCATTATGTGAAAATTTTTGAACCAGAAAATAGAAGTTACTGAATCTCTCTAAATTCAGCTTCTCCAATTATAAGCTGTAAGAGAAAATCCCTAACTCAGTAGGTTGCTATAGGAGTGTGAGTGTTCAGTCTTACGAAGAATGCCGTATGGTTGCTAGCATACAGTAGGGTCTAAAAAGAGATAAATGGCTGTTAGTTTCCACCAGTGTCTCATGGTTATATAATGCTTTAAATATGGTTTCTCTTTTATTCTTTAATTATTTGTAATATGTAATACAAAATCCCAATATTATCTGTTGGGAAAGGCAGTCTTGTGTGTGCCGTCTTTCATCCCCATTCAGCTGAATAAGAATGAGCCTGGGGCCTGAAACACTCCTTTACCAAGAGATAAAGAGCCCCCACAGCCTTGTGCTGAGCTTATCACCTTGTGGGGGGCTATTTTTCCCTGTTTCAAACTCAATGTGCACTCCTTAATTCTGTTTAGTGTGTGTGTCATTAAGCACTTGACCAACCCCATTACTGTATCTGAGGTACAAGAGGGTAGCATGCAAGCCAACAGCCCTGTGTTGGCTTCCAGGACTGACTGCTGGCCATGGGGTCCAGCACCCCCTATTAAAACTGATCTTCCCTGTCTCTTCTCCATGTGAGCAAAGCATTGTTCTATTCATTGCTTGACTGCACTGTGCTTTCCTTGATGACTCCAATACCAAGATGCAGTGGGCAGAAGTGTATATTCCTTGTGGTCTTGGCAGTAAGCAACAGATGCCACTTGCTCAATAGTTTTATAACAATTCCAGGGAATTGCTATAGATGTAGAATAAAATATGAAAGTCTCCTTATTAATTCTCACTTTTTTCTCCTGTATCTTACCCAGAGGTAACCGTCATTAAAGACTTAATGTGCATAACACTAGTCATTTTTAATGATTTTAATGTATATATGTATATATGCACGTGTATGGTATCATCAGATAATCACATATCATAATTTTTGTGACTTTTTCTTAATAATATAATCTTAAAGATCTTGTTCTTTCTTTAGAATGCTCATAGAATACCGTGGTATGGCTATATTATAATAATTTTTTCTCTATCCTTTGAGGAGTGTTTGAATTTTACTCTTTTAATTCTGAAAAATATAGCCAATTTTTCTTCCAAAAACAATTAAATAAATTTACACTTTTCCCATTGATGTATGTAAATATCTGCTTTGTGAATGAGCAAATAATTTATTTCACTTAGCATAATCCCCTGCAGATTCATCCATGTCACAAAGAACAGGATTTCCTTCTTTTTTGAATTTATATTTTACTTTTACATTTACAATAACACTCCTTTGCTTACATGTTCTTTATCCATTCATCTGTCAAAGAACATTTAAGTTGTTTCCCAAATTGGCTATTGTGAATAATGTTGCAAGGAACATGGGTGTGCAGATATCTCTTTAAGATACTAATTTCAATTTCTTAAAATACATATCCAGGAGTGGGATTGCTGGATCATATGGTGGTTCGATTTTTAATTTTGAGGCACTGCCATACTGTTTTCCATAATGGCTTTGCCATTTTACATTCCCATTGATAGTGTATGAGTTTCCTTTTCTGCATATCCTTGCCAACATTTGTCTTTTTGATAATAGTCATCCTAACAGATTTGCATTTTAAAAGGATGCTCTTCTGTAGGTTGGGGAATCTAGAGGTATAAGAATGAAAACATAAAGATCAAGTTTTTGTTTTCCTCAAAGAGATGACCAGTTCTCTCAAAACGATATTAAATAATCTTTTTCTCACAAAGTTGAGGAGGTAAAATGAAGCTGATTCTATTGATACCTCTCTTCATTTCTTTTTGTATGTAGGACTATTCTAGTTACCATATGGTTTGAATTGGGCCAAGTTTTACCTCATTATTCTTCTCTTTACACTTCTTTACTGTTGTGCATTTTCTTCCTTATCAATTGTAGAATCAGCATGAAAACATACATTTTCAAAATGTATTGAGATTTATTTATAGATGAATATGGAAGAAATATTACATATTTGCAATATTGAGTCTTTCTAAGGAGGGCACTTTATTTAGGTCTTTTAAAAATGTCTATATCACTTTAAGCAGAAATCTAGTACACTTCTTGTTAATGTGTTCTTAGGAATTTAATGGCTTTTGGAACATTTGTAAGTGGATTTTTTAAAGTACACTTTTGGGGTGCCTGGGTGGCTCAGTCAGCTAAGCTTCTGATTTCAGCTCAGGTCATGATCTCAGGGTCCCGGGATCCAGCTCTGCATAGTGTGGTGTCAGGCTTTCTGCTCAGTGGAGAGTCTGCTTGTCTCTCTCCTTCTACCTCTGCCCCTCCTCCCACTCATGCTGTCTCTCTCTCAAACAAATACAATTTTTAAAAAAATATTTATTCATGAGAAACAGAGAGAGAGAGAGAGGCAGAGACACAGGCAGAGAGAGAAGCAGGCTCCATGCAGGGAGCCCGATGTGGGACTCGGTCCTGGGACTCCAGGATCACGCCATGGGCCAAAGGCAGGCACTCAACTGCTGAGCCACCTAGGTGTCCCTAAAATCTTTAACATGAAAATTACGTTTTAAAAATTTTTACCGGGTTAATTGTGTGTTTTATACAAATGTTTATCTTGTATTCAGAGGCTTAATTCTGTTGTATTATCTTTAATAGTTTATTAGTTAATTCTTTATAATTTTCTTTAGAATTTTCTAGGTAAATACTTGTGTTACTTTCAATGAGTGACTACTTTGAATATTACTTTCCAATATTTCTACCTCTCATTTTATTTTATTTTAACATATTTGTTAGGACCCTCAATAAAATGTTAAAAAATGTTAAAAAGAAAGTTGGCATTGAACATCTTCAGATGCTTTCATCACTAATATAGTGAGACACATGTTTTATCATCAAAGGCATTTTTAAGCCATCATTTAGGGACTACTTACCAATTATTTCGTTTAATCTTCATAACAACCTAATATTGCTGTAATATTAGCACACCACTTTTTGTACGAGGAGACTGAGCAACTTGCCTGGGGTACATAATAGAAAGTTGAATACATAACTTAGAAGACTAACTTTAGAGTGTATGCACTTGGAAAATCTTTTCAGGTTAAGAAAGTTTTCTTCTCTTAGTGTACCGAGGGTTTTATCAAGTATGAATGTTGAGTTTTATCAGCACTCTACTGAGATAATCATATAGTTGTTCACCTTTAATCTTTTAATATACTGAATTACATTAATAGATTTCCTGATATTAATCCATTCATGCATTGCATTCCTGGGATATACCCTAGCTGGTAATGACACACTGGTGTATTTGATTTGCTAATATTTTATCTATGATATTTCATCTAAATTTATAAGTGGAATTGACATTTTTATTTCATTTTACTAGCCAAGATAAATATTAGGATTAGGATAGGCTTTTAAAATGAAATAGAAAGATTTCCATGTTTTCTAATAACAAAATAATAATATTAATCATCAAAAAATGTAGCTAAAATTTTTGATAATATTTTAAAGCTTTGCACATATAACCTCACTGAATCCTTACAATAAGCCCTATGTAATAATAATATAATTATCCACTTATTAAGAGATAACAACAGCTAGAATGTTGAGTAACTTGAGAAGGGCCACACAATTATGGCACAGTCATGATTACAACAACTGAATTTTTATGTCTGCAATGTCTTTATTTCTATGGCATGCTTTCAAAAGGTAGTTTAGCTGATTAAAGAATTTAAACTTGATAGTTTCTCACTCGGCACTTTGAGGATATTATTCCTCTAGGTAGTAGCATCTACTATGCTGATGCTAAGTCAAACTCCTGGCAATCTGACTGTTGGCCTTTGAAGATCTGTTTTCTCTCTCTTGAAGTTACTAAATGTTTTTGCTTATAAAGTGACTTTTTCTTATCATTTTTACAATAGGCCCATGAGTGTGGACTGGGGTGGGTACTTGGGTGTTTTAATCAAAGGATTTGGTATTCAATTTTTTAATTTATTCATTTAATAAATATATATTGGACACTTCTTGTGTTCCAGATACTGTTCTAGGTGTGGCATATAAGCTAGTGAATAAATAAGAGAGAAAATCCTACCCTTACAGAGATTATTGTCTAATCTGGAGAGTTAGGCAAAGGATAAAATAAATAAGTAAATAAAAAAGCATGTTGTACAGTCATAGTTCTATGGGGGAAAATAAAACAGAAAGGGCGATGTGGAAATTCAGGTTTGGGACTAGAAATTTTAATAGACATGATCTTCACTGGGAAGGTGTGTTTGAGAGAGTGAACAATGTGTATGTGATATAAGGAAGACACCATAGTTGCAGAGAAGTCAGAGAAGTCAACAAGTAGGATAGAGATAAGCGATGCAATAAGAGAGTTATCATAGGTCTAATGGTATAGAACTTTCTAGGCCATTTAAAAAGAGCTCAATTTTAATCTGTGTGAGATGGTCAACCACCAGTGCTTTTAGCAGAAGAGTTTCTCAACTGGATTTGTGTTTTCACAGGATCATTCTGACTACTCTATTGTAAATAGATTATAAAAAGGCAAGGGCAGAAAGATGGATGCCTGGAAAACCAGTCATCAAGTTATTGTATTATTTTTAAGATTATAAGAGCATAGAACAGGTGGTAGTAGTGGAGGTTATAAGAAGTAGTACGATTCTGTACATATTTTGAGAGTAGAGCCAAGTGAATTTGTAGGTGAATTAGAAGTGGGTTAAAAGAAGAAAGGAGAAATCAAGGAAAATTTTTTGTCTTAATCACAGGAATGATTGAGATACCGTAAGTGGTCTAGAAAAGACTGGGAGAAGCAAGATTGAGGAGAAATAATAAACCAGGCTGGGATCTATTACATTTGAGATAGTTATTAGAACTCCATAATGAGTAGGCAGTTGGAAATCTGAGTCTGTGGTTTTAAAGAGAAGTCTGATCTGAAATACAATTTTTAGACTGTCCAATTTACGCATGGTATTTAAAGACAAGCAGTTGAAAAATCTCCAAAAGAGAAACTGGATGTAAACAGAGAAGAGATTAGAAGGAAGGACTTTTTTAAAACTCAAAAAAAACAAAGATTGAGACCTGCAGCACTCCAACACAAACAGTGAAAAGATTATTAGTTTCTTTCAGCAAAGGAAACTGAAAATGGTGAATCAATAAGGTAGGAGGAAGATCAGAAGTGTGTGATGTCTGAGAAATTAATTGAAAACATTTAAGAAGCATAATTCAGATGCTACTAATATGTCAAAACTTACAGTGGAGTTTTGGGGAAGGTCTAGTTCAAGTTGGTTTAAGAGAGAATCAGAAGGACAGGACAGGGAGACAGTAAAATAGACATATAGACAGTGGTTTCAAGGACTTTTGCTTTAAAATAAAGAAGAAATATACACTGCCAGCTGGAGGTAGAATTGAAGACAGCAGTGGGTATTTTTTTATGAGAGGAGAAATGAAAAGAGCAATTTCATATGTTGATAGAAATAATTCAGTAAATAGGGGGAGGCTGATAATACAAAGAAGGTAGGAAAAGTTGCTGGTGTGATGTCCTTGATTACATCTTGAGGGGCTGAGAGCAGATACACAAGAGAAAGGCTTGATCTCAGCTAGGCATAGGGAGTTCATCTGTAGTTGCAGGAAATAACACAGCATATCTGGCTGCAGATGTTGGTAATTGCATATGCGGCAACTTGTGAAAGTTATCTTTTAATTGCTTCAGGTTGTCAATGAAGTAGGGAATAAGGTCTTTAAGGAAAATCAAGGATAGTGGGGGAGGTAATATAGGGTTGACAAAAAAAGAAAATGACTGAAGTAGCCTTCTAGGAGATTGGGAGAGTCAAAGCACTAGGGAGATATATTATGATTAATATATATAAAGAGCTCTTATAGATGAACAAGAAACGGATAAACATGCCAATAAAACATGAGAGAGAAGGTACATCCATAATTCATACACACGTACATACAAATACATATGGCTAATTATCATTAACCTCAATCGTGGTGTAAGAAAGGAAAAACTAACACATTGGCTGATATCACTGGAGGGACATTCTTTCTAGAGAGAAATTTGTTTTTTGTTTTTTAATTTCAAGTTGTTATTTAAATTCTAGTTAGTTAACATATACAGTAAAATTGGTTTCAGGAGTAGGATTTAGTGATTCATCACTTACATAGAACACCCAGTGCTCATCACAAGTACCCTCCTTAATGACCGTCCCCCATTTAATCCATCCCCTTCCCACCTCCCTCCAGCAACCCTCAGGTTGTTCTCTATAGTTAAGAGAGCAATTTGTAAAAGAAATAATTTGTTTCAACAATATGCTTATCCTTTCACTTGCCTTAAGGAATTTTTCCTCCAACGAAATAATTGATTATGCTTGAAACTTATTTAATCCTATATTGTTTATCTCTACTATTTCTGAACATTCGTGGGGGAAAGTAAATGTTGAAAGAAGAAAAGCAGATAGGTAAATTGCTGTGCAAGGCAATTCAATTATATTCAACTAGTAAAATATCATTAATTGTAGACGAATATTTAATTAAAAAGTTTATGAGACACATAAATGAATCCATGATGCTAATTATGGTAGTGTCTTCTTTTGAAATTGTGATGCATATATTTCTATTATGAAAACATGAGATAGGCTGTATATGATTTTGTTTTTTGTTTTTTGTTTTTTTGTATATGATTTTGGTATTGGTTTATCTTTATTTGTTATTTTAATTCCATGGAAGTTTTTCTTGATTTTTTTTTTTTGTTGTTGTTGTTGTTGTTGTTTGTAATGATAATTTGTAAATTGGTGATTCCACTGTCATCTTTCTGGGAAGCTCAATTCACTGATTGTTTCTGCTACATCTTGGCCTGATCTGACTTTCATTTTAAAAAGATTATTCAAAAAAAAATAAAAATAAAAAAATAAAATAAAAAGATTATTCAAGTACCACAAGTGGTATGGTTTCGATAAAGAGAAATTGGGCACATGGAGAACACTTAGAGCCCTCTTTAGGAATCCCTGAGGGAGGTAATGAGGATCAGGGATGTGAGCAGTGGGAACAGAGAATAGGGAAAAGCATAGTGGATCTAGATGGGCTGTATGAAGGAAAAGCCCATGACATTCACCTGGAAAACCACAGACCAAAGTGAACATTCAGAGAAATCTACAAATGCGGCAGCATAAGCATGAAGCAGAACCGATTTCTTCCCTACTAAAAACGCCAATCTCTGCTTATACCTCAGCTTTACTATCACAATTTAAAATTATAGGATTATTTTTGTCTTCAGTTACTCCGTCTGTGTTTAATTATATACCACTGTGATGATAGGAAAATAGCAGCTATTTTGAGGACACTGTACCTTTTCAGGCTCTGTATCCCCTCTCCATGTGATACTGGAGTTAAAAAGAAGAAAATGAAACAGAAGAGGCGCAGGTGGTTGTGTTTATGGGCTTCAGGGAGATATGATTACCTCACTCGGCTGATTGCTACCTGAAGGAAGTCAGATTACAATTAAGACTGTCAGGTAAAGCACACAATTAAAGTTCATTGCAAATGCTGTCGACAAACTGGTATTAGCTGGGAAATGCACTCTGGCAAACAGATGTACCTTGGAAAATAGAAAGGGAATGTTTCCTTCTAGAACAAATCTACTTTATCAAATCTGACAACTTTCACTTGAGCTCTGGGTCCTGCGCTAAAAGGAGCTTCTCATTTGATTTAAGCAATTGGCACGTAACATGCAGGTTGAAAATGAGTTGACTCATTAACTTATTTTGCTTAGTAGGAAAGGTAAAGGTGAGAGAAAACATCCTTACATCGCTACATTTTGCTCGTTGCTCTCCAGATTTGCTTAAAATCTAGAAATATTGCATTCTACTATGTTTATTAAGAGGTGAGGTTGTGGTTCTAGAATTGGAATATTCTTATCACAAAATGTTGGAAAAAATCATACCTATCTGTTTTTAAAAATTGGCTTTTAGTCATTCTAATGATGTGGCTATACCTGGCCCATGCATTATCAATCTCTTTAAGTATCTACTTACATTTATATGACACTAATAAGAAAGAGTTCCTATAGACAAATAGCAATTCTGCTATTTGACTTTACCCCATAAGTAACTATATATATCATTTGCTCTTAATAAAGTGGAGTATTCCCTCAGCTTGCACACATCACAGACATTACTGCTAATGGAAGTTATGCATGGGGACTGAGTCGAAACTACCGCTCCTACTCTCAAGCTTCCACTCTGTGTTTTCCTATAGAAATGATATTTTTCATCTAGCCAGTAATGGGGCAGTTGCTCTGGGGAATGGCTATCACAGAGAAATTCTAATCTAGGGCAAAGGGTTTGCTTTTCTCCGTAATACTAGGAACCAATGGTCTAGATCAAACCTCTTTCTATGAGAAGCTGCTTCTGACCACCATGAGAATCTCAGGAAAACACCCAAATTAGAAATGTAGAAAGTAAAGAAACACATAGTATTCTGGTTTAGGATGAGAAGAGTTTTATGGTATAACCACTGTCTTCTCTTTCTCATGGCACATCGCTCCCTTGGGAAAATTAACCTCTCCAAGACCTGGTAGTAAGCCCTCAAGGAATGAGGGTGTTCATCCTCCTTTCCTCAGAATCTTTGGGGTCCTGAGTGCACAGCCATTGGTCCCATGCTCAGTCTTTCTAGAAGACCCCTTCACTACTAACATAAGCTGTAGTGTCTATGGAACAGCCAGTACAAGGCCTGAATCATGTCTAGCTCTGCTATTGGCCACTAGAGGCAGTAAGCCAGTGTGTTCTGTGGAATTCAGAAGGTGCATTGACCTACTATATTCCTTCTAAAACGCGTTTTTTTGTTTTGTTTTTGTTTTTAAACCGCAGGTTTTTTAAAAGAAAAGATAGATTTATTTATTTATTTATTTATTTATTTATTTATTTATTTATTTATTTATTTATTTATGATAGACATAGAGAGAGAGAGGCAGAGACACAGGAGGAGGAAGAAGCAGGATAGGATTGGGCTCCTCCATGCCAGGAGCCCAATGTGGGACTCGATTCCGGGACTCCAGGATCGCCCCCTAGGCCAAAGGCAGGCGCTAAACTGCTGAGGCACCCAGGGATCCCTAAAACTTGTTTTTAATTGGAGTAACCATTACTTACAATAAGGTCTGAAAAATGCACGAAGCTTAAGTGAACAGCCTGATATATTTTGGTCTATTTCTACATACCTGTCCATTCCTGTAAGCACCATCACCTCATTTTAACAAACTTTATTTCCACTTCTTTTAGTAAAATATCCAAGAATACCTCAGCTTCTACTTCCTTCAGTATATGAAAACATTATATTCCTACCTGCTCTTTTTTGAGGTGCTTTGGAATTATTGTTGCCCTCAGATATGCCCCACTTTTAGACTTCTGCTACCTGACAGGGAAGTTTGGCTATGGAAATGTAAAAAAAAAAAAAAAAAAAAAAAAAGCCACACCAAAAAAACAAAAAACCAAAACTCTTCCTAATCACCAAGCATTTATGTAGCAGTAGTAAAGACATTGTGATACACTCCAAAGCATGAGGGATAATACCTGCTTGTAATGTGTTCATGTTAGTCAAGGCAAGGGAAAATACAATGACACTAACATTGAATCTGTGCCTGTTCTGGATCAAAGGTTATCCTGGGTGGTTTACAGAGGTGTAACCTTTAACCTTGCAAGTATTTTCTGCAGAAAGCCACACTTAATACTCTCCTGCATCTCCATCATTTTCTTACTCTTCTAAACCCCTTTGTAGTGACTATCTTGCCACAGAACTATTCTTTGTAGGTATTGCCTTGTCCCTAGCCCTTATTTCTATCTCTCTCTCTCTCTCTCTCTCTCTCTCTCTCTTGTTTACACTCTCCCTTCATCTCTCTCTTTCTTCCAGTCTCTCTCTCTCCTCCCCCTCTCTCTGGCCCTTCTTTTAGCCTTACATTCCTCTTTGACATTCATGAGCTTCCTTTCTTGTTTTCTTATCTTCTTTTCATCTCTATCCTCTCCACTGCACTCTGATATCTCAGATTGATAAAAATCCATCTGTTATGGATTCCTGAGAACACTAGTCCTCAATCTTGAATGCCTGGCCAGCTCATAAAGTGTTTTCTTCAGTCATCTCCCACTGGTACAGGGAGACTCAGGTTCCAAAAGTAACAGTTCTTTTGTGGAAAGGAGCATATGTTGCTTTACAAATTTGGCCACTGGTCCTAGCTGAGTCATTTCCCACCCTTTTTAAATGCCTGATTTCTTCACTTGATTCCAGTTTATCTCTCTCTCTCTCAATGGTTGTAGGCATCCTTCATCATTCTGAGCCAATATCCACATTAATCTTTTCTATTATGTTAATTATCATAATTCCTTAACATCCTGTTCAAAGCAATTCAAAACAATGAAATAACATCTTACTTGAATGGAATTACTAATGTTTCTCAGGAGCTCTTTCATTTCATTCTCACCCTACACTGTAATCTAGGAAAGGTGGATATTTATTATTTTCATATTTCAGAATATTGAGGAAAGGGACACAAGAGAACTAAATAACATGCTGTGGGTCACTTAGCCCAGCCTGCAATGAGATCTATGCTGGTTTTGCATCTTCTCTCTCCTCTACTACAATATAAACTTCAGAGGACACAGGAGTATATCTGTGTAGTCCACTTTTTTATTCTCAATGCTTATCTCATGCCAAGCCCTGAGAAAGTAATAGTGGCCTGTGGATTTGAACCTGGAGCTCCAGTCTAAAATTGTGCCATCGTGGGCAGCTGGTGTGCTGATACTGCTCATCTCTGAGATTTCAGTTTCTATTTCCCTTCATCTGAATTGTCCCTTATGACCTGTAAGCCTTTTGTTGATGTGCAGGTTTTCCACGTTGTAGCTGTCTCCAGTAATACTCCTAGAGTTATTGATACTTCACCTGTTTCGCTGCTAGGTCCCTTAGACATACTCTCTCTTAAATATCCAGGTTTTCTTCAGCTAATCTTCATAAGCCTGGGGAAACCAGTACTCTATAGCCTGAATATGGCCACATGGCAGAGACTCTTTCACCTTATGCTCAATAGTATGGTTACTGGGGTGAAGAGACTATCCCTAGGGTCCTTTCTGATTCCTTTTATTCCTGGTTTTCCTGCTATATCTCTGTTCCTAGTCTCTGAGACCCCATATGTCTTAATTCTCCAGGGCTGTCATTCCCTTAACCCATATTCAATATACACAAAAACAATAATGGAAACAATGGCCCCCAAGAAATAACAATTCTTATTTTTGTATTATGTTTTCAAATTATGATGTGACTATGCGAATAAATTGTCCTGAATAAGTTCTTTTCTGAAAAGCATTTTTAAATGAATCATATTGCTCTCTTTCTTTCTTCCTCCAGCCTCACCTGGGATTAATCAAATCAATCATCACCAGATTAAATTCATCCATAATGTCAGTAGAGTTTCATCGTGTTCCAAAATTTCCGACGTCTGCAATTATCAGGCACCTAAGAAACAAATCAGCCCTTTGAAGAGCCCCATTTTTGTATGATGTTCAGCTAACGAATAGGGCAAGTACCTTTGGCTTTAGGATAAAAGTCAGGCTTCCCACCAGAGTAGACTTGGCCGAGCATTGCATACAACTTCAGTTAAACTCTAACTTGCAATATGATGGTAAAATGAGATTCAGTTAGAGTGAATTTTTTGAAGAACAATCATTTTGAAAGAGCAAAACACCTGTACTGACGTTTTAGAGCTGGAAGTTCCTCTGCCCCTCCCCTACAGGCATACATGCTCTGGACTCCTGGAGATGATTGTCAGTGGATTTATTAGTGCTGTTGTATCATGGACTTGCCAACTCAACCAAGCACTAGACTTAGTGCTATGAAAACGAGGAATTCAAAATTTTAAGGATATGTGTTTTCCTTAAAAAAAAATATATATATATAGGTGGAGAAGGAGAAAATTATGGAATCCAGGTTCAGTCTGAAGTTAACACTAGGTTGGGGGTCTCTCATAAGTCCATTCATGTGCTGAATATCTCACCCCTGGTTATACCAGTGCTTTGGATTCAGGCAGACATCCATGTGAATCTTGGTTCTTCTGGTTGTTGGCTGTGTAAACTTGTTTGTATTTCTCATTCTTTCTGAACCTCTGTTTTCTTGTCCATGAAATAGGGATAGGAATACCTCCCTTGTGGTCCTGCTCAGAGGATTAATTGGAATAATGTATATATGGCACTTCACACACTGCCTTCAATGAGTAAAACATAGCAAAGGCATTGGTTATTATTATTATTTTTTGTTCAACCTTTATTGCTTTATTCATTCAACAAATATTTGTTGTTCCAGGCACCTTGTGAAATGCTATGAATAGAGATACAAATGATAACAATAAAAATAACAATCAGTGCCCTTCATGAGCTCATGCTCTGGTTGGAAACACAGGTAAGGAAATCCTGCAATTGTAGTTCAGTAACCTAAGTGTAACGATGGGGGGAAAATAGAAACTGGAACTTCTGTGTCCCCACAACATTGCACGTGCTGCAGGGAGGAAGTTTTCCCTCTATTTAGCACCATGCTAGGAACACAGAGTGTTTGCTTTCACTTTCACCTGCTGGCCCAAGCTGTACTTGAACCGCAACAGTGGGGGGCTAGCAATGCAACCCACACACATTGTTTGCTGGGCACAGAGTCAGATTTTCCTCCCAGAATCCATATTTTCTCTCTGTGCTTACTTCTTAACCAGTTGTGAAGAAGCACCAGTCCCCTGGGAAACTTTTATCAATATGCTGGTGGTGTCCATCTCTAAAACAAGGAGAAACTGGAAACCCAAAAGATCTTCTAACAATGTGTCTCCAGTTCTTTTATCTCTATAGTTATATCTGAGGCTAACCATAGCCCTCTTAAGAAACTGAGACTCAGAGGAGAAAGTTATTTGCCTTAGATGAGACAGCTAGTTTGGGCAGAGCCAAGACTAGGACCTAGGCCTCCTAACTCCTGGTATACAGCTCCTTCTATCTGCTAAATCTGTCAGAGCAGTGTGACAGAGCAGCACTGTAGGGGAGGAATCACGAAAATCAGTGTCATAGCAACTCTTAATAACAGCATCTAAGTATTACCAAGTGCCTATTTTGTATCAGGTACTGTTCAGAGATTTTGTATAGTGCTAATTTATTTGGGTCTTATAACAACACTAAGACCTAGATCCTTGTATTCATATTTTATAAATAGAGTAATAGAGCTATTAAGTAGTTGTCCAAGATCACATGCTAGTAGCCGGCAGGGAAAGGCTTTGAGCAGCCTGTCTGACTCTCTGAATGCCTCTCTGTACTGTTCTCCCTTGGTACTATTTTCTAAATGACCACTGCCAGCTCAAACTTGTGTTAGGCACACCAGGGTCAAAGGCATCATGTGACTCCTGGTCACAGGGTTTAATCATCACCTTCATAGTGGAAAGTATTAGTGACAAAATCAGAGCAGAGTCCCATTAGACCTTGAACTGCAAGAGCTGGTCTTTAAAAATATCAGCCTTTTTGTTAAAAATAAGGAAATGGGTTGGAAGCCTTGATCAGTAAGCTGGCTAGACCCTGATTGCTTCATTCTTTTAAGCATTTACTCAGTTTATACTTGGAAGTATCTTATGGGGCAGCCCTGTGGCCCAGTGGTTTAGTGCCGCCTTTGGCGCAGGGCATGATCCTGGAGACGCAGGATCGAGTCCCACGTCAGGCTCCCAGCATGGAGCCTGCTTTTCCCTCTGCCTGTGTCTCTGCCTCTCTCTGTGTGTCTCTCATGAATAAATACGTAAAATCTTTAGAAAAAAAAGTATCTTATGAAGCAGGCACTGTCCAATGCATTGGGAGAGAGTTTGAGGGGACCAGACATACCCTGGCACAGTGAGTAAAGAAAGAGAACTATAGGGTCTTGCCTTTCCGAAATGCAGGGAATCCTGATATCTACATTTGCCCTCACTTATTTTTTTTTCTTCCTGAAATGTACACCTTCCTCTTCTGGCAAACTCCAATTTGTCCTTCAAGACCAAAACAAAATATTACCTTGTCATTTCAGCTTTCCCTACATTTATGGGGAAATTATTCACTGTTGTCTCTGTGTTCCCAAACCACTTTCTATATGCAAATCTTATAGCACCTGTTGCATTATATTTTAGTGATGAATTTGTGACCCCTTCCCAAATCCCAGCTGAAATCTTATGTTGTCATCATCATATTTCTAATACCCAGAATGGAGCTTGAATCATAATGGAGTTTTAGTGAATGCTTATATTCTGTGTATTAGTCCTATCATTTCTTTGATTCTTACCATTCTCATTACTCTTTTTGTTTGTTTGTTTCCTGGGTCCTGACTGTAGATACCTTGATGTATCTTGCTCCTTGTTTTTCCTTACTAAAGTGCTGAGTGCAATGCTAGGAAGATGGCAGTTAGCATCTAAGTGCCAACAGGTGAGTGAGGGATGATATGTATATTTTCAAGTTTAATTTCTCAGACTCTTGGGTCTTTAGAAGGTGGAAGTACTAGTATGCCTCCAGCTTGTTCAAAGCTTGTGTCAACAAAGATCCCAATAGGGTCCAATACTGCAGAGAGGATTCTGACATCCAGTCTTAGAAACCATGTGTCTGGCCTCATTTGTATATACTCAGATAGTTCTGTGTCCTTGGAAGTCTTTTGACACCTTCTCTGGTTGCACTATCTCTAGGTGAGCCATTCTTGAATTACCCAGGGTTTGGTAAGGATACAGCGTCTACTCATTCTTTTATATTCTATGAAAACAACTTCCTGATTATCTCCTAAGTGCCTGGCACTATCCTACACATCTGTAATGCATGAGTGAACAAAAGCAATAAAAAATTGCCAACCACATAGAGTTTACATAGTGAGGGGACATACACTAAATAATACATGGAATAAATAAATGTATTTTATAAGATGTTAGAAAAAGGATCAGGGTAAAGAGGAAGGAAAGAGTTCAGGGATAACTAGCAAGGTGAGACAATAACGATTTTAATTCTAACGGTTAAGGTAGGTCTTCTTCTGAAGATAACATTTAAGCCAAGACTTGACGGAGGTGAGGGGTTTAGCCCATGGACATTTTTGGGGAAAGAATATCAGAACAGAAGAAACTGCCACTGAAAAGGTAATCTATCTTTCTTTCTTTCTTTCTTTCTTTCTTTCTTTCTTTCTTTCTTTCTTTCTTTCTTTCTTTCTTTCTTTCCTTCTCTTTCTTTCTAATGGTGTAACAGATTTTTATAATTGTGTGCCTGCCCCTATATCTCCCTCTGAGATTTCTCCAACATTTTGAAATATAAGTTAAATTAACAGGTTTTAAATGGTAGAGTCTGTCACGATTGATAGTAAAACCCCACAAGGATGAATACTACTGCCACAAATGAGGCTTAGTCCATTTGATGGTTACAGATTTGAACACATCAGAAGTCAGAAATTGTCACAGTTATTAACACATTCCAGCCTTAGGGAAAGAGGTTTCCATGCAGAGATCTGTTCAGGCTTGCCTCCCTTCAACTGCCTTGGGTAAAAGCCCTTTGGACCCCAGATACATAAGGGAACAGGGAGGTCAAAGGGCAGGTGGTGGGTCCCTGAGCCTGATTTATTCCTTTTACTACCCATGAGGTAGCCTGATCTCATTCTGGAGTCAGTTTTATAGTAAGAGGCAATACTGCCAGGGTTTCCCAAGAGGATTCAGTCACCCTCATGTGTACATTGTTGTGTCTGTGTCTACTCTGCTTGCCATGTCTCTGAGTCCTGGCCTATGGTATGAGGGTGAGTGGCAGAAAAGGAGCTGCAGTTACAGCAATGAGCAAATACAATCTCTATTCAGAGTGAGTCAACAAAATACTATGGAAATAAGAATCAGTCATGTAAAGGTAGTCAACAACTGAAATTCCAAATTAAGATTCTAGAAGTCACTGATATAAGAGCTCAGAAAAGAAAGAAATCTTCATGGATCTAAGGCATCAAAGAGGGCTTCCTGGGGGAGGTGAGGACCTGAATAACACGTGGAGAGTAAGGGGCTGTTGAAGGAAGATACTTCCAGGCTAGATTCAGTGACTGGCAGAGTAAGAACCTGCATGAGAATTAGAGGTTGGCAATGGAAGAAGCTATGAGATCATTTAAAAGCTTCCAAAGTGCCTAATAAGTCTCCTGGTCCCACTCTGCATCTGCTATGCAATGATTGTTGTAATAAGAATCATTAGCAACAAAAACTGAGGTGCAGTCTGGTAACAGAGATTGGAATTTGTCTTTAGAGCACCTGGTTAAATCCTGGAACCATCAATTCAATACCAGCTAACAGGACCAGGGATTCAGTTTTCTTACTTATAAAATTAGGACTACTCACAGAATTTTCAGTCTGTTGGAACAATTGTGGATTCCTTATAAAGTATTAATGAGGTACATATGCCTGCTCCTAAATTAGCACTATCTTGATTATGTCACATGGGTTGTTGCCTTCCAGAAACTTCTAATTTAACCTTGAGATAGCTGATAATTTGATAAAGCAAATAGACAACAACAAAAATGTAAGTGAGGTCAAGTATTAAGCTAGAATGAGATCAGATTGAATTGACGAAACCTTATTTGCAAAGCATGGTAGGGCCTTTTGTCTATGGTACAGTTTCTAAACAGTTTTTGTGTTCTCCACAAGGGTACTTCAAGCTATCCTTCTGGTTTACTTAGAAGTCTGCTGCAGGAAAATAGATGTCTGTGGCTCACCTCTGCATGTCTTTTAGAAAGAAGGGAATAGTTAAGAGTTCCCATATAGTTAATAATCTAAATAAGGACATTTTTGAGAGTGAAAAATACTAGGAACTGGAATTATCCTAGAAAAACTGGGTTATTTGGTCACCCAGAGTACAGTTCCTTTGCTTTGATGAGTATAGTAATCTCAGGGGCTCTGAAATGCACCCCAGAATTACAGAGCATTGTGTTTATAGAATTGTTGCCACAGATCATAACTACCATTATTCTGGCTCTGATGAGGTCATCTCTGGGGAGAGACAGGAATGCATATGGCATATTCAAGGTTAGGGCTATAATCAATATCTCTCTACTGATTCTGCATGAACAGGCAAATATCCAAGGATTTCTAAGATAATCCTCTGGATGATTTATATTTTCAGTCTCTACTACATTTAGTTGCCAATCCTGTGTGTATATTGTGCTATGTAAAGACTTTCTGCTTTGTTGGCATCTAAACTGCCTTTGAATCTTGTGGGTTGCCACTTTCTTAATTTACCTCTCCATCCTGTTCATAGAATCAATGGGTCAGGTAAAAAAAGGAAGGTGGATCTGTATCCATTTTAAAAGCAGAGAAGCTGGGGTTTCAAGTTCACACAAAGGTTCAGATTCTTGTTAACAGTCATGACTTCCAAATATTATCTCTCCCTCGAAGACTCCCTTGTCCAAGTATTGACTTGTTTTTTTGTGTGGACCTATTATACATTGGGTATGCCTTCCTTTTGGTAGTTAATGTTTGTTACTGTGAATTCTTCTAGATAATTAACCTCTAGAAAGCAGAGACTATCTGTAAATTAGCTCATATTAAATCATTCTGCATACTCCTGTTTTCTGTATTTGTTTAATGAGTGTGTCTCAACAAGCATTGTGCCTGGAATTACTTTAGTCTCATGGCTGGTGATAATACTCCAGGTTCTGAGGTCCCTTTGGAGATAAAGAACATCAAGAACCTGGTGCAAAACAGTAGATGTAGATTTAGATAGGAAGAGTTCCAAATGCTGATGCTGCTGAATCAATAATTAGCTGAAACCCATAAGAATGGATAGATGTGTAGCATCTTCTCTCATAATGCCAATAAAAACCTCTGGCATGCAGGAAGCACTTAATCAGCTCTGCTCAATTAATTAATGGATACATTCTATAGTAAGAGAAGAGAACTGAAGTGTCGTGGAGTTTCAAGCCATCTCCACTGTATCCACTTATTGAGGTCAATTCTCTCCTCACTGGAAGACACTCTGATGAGGCAAGATGATGACCTGTCAGGGATGATGGGAGAAGGTGAAACCAGATGACAAATAAGGCTCCCTTGGGATGAGAAAATGTATGATTTAGGTACTATTTTTATTTTTTAAATTTCTGGCTTTTAAAATTTTGTCTTATGAAGACAACTAAAGTATCTTGACTCAGAGACATTTACCTGAGGGTTTTTCATTTTCAGTAATTTCCTAATTCATGTCATTGCTTATATTTTGCTGTCAAACCTGGACTGTAATCACTGAATAATGATGGTGGAGATAGATAGAGGAACATTGTTGGTGGAGGAAAGATGGATCTAAACTTTTTCTCTTCTGAGAAGTCTTAATCTTCCTCAACACTACCTTTTTGGGGTTAGTGGGAGGGGTATAATATTTTGATATTGCCAATTGTCTGTTCTAGATCGTTTGTCTGTTAGTGACAAATATAGAACAACCGTCTTAAATCAACAAAATTTGGTATGCCAGATAAGAGGTAAGATACATGATTTATCCCTTTCTATTTTACCCTTGTTAAACTATTGTGACTAATCTCAAAGTCTGAGGGCTAGTTTTCTTCAAAAGCCCAAAAGTAGCACAGTTGCTGAATGAGGGAGAAAAGAGAGAATCATGATGTAATACCCTACCATTCAAAACATTCTGCTTTCAGGAGCCTAGAACTGAGATGGGAGAGATGAAGTGTTTGACACTTCTCTCCAAGTTTACTCACATCATATGACTGCTATTATTGTTATTGTAATCATGTGCCAACATGATCCAGTGTTTTTTTCTCCTGCTCTACACTAGATAGTCATTGGACCTGAAGCTTCTGCCTCATTCTTTAAAACTGAAGATCATACCAAAATGTACAAAATCACAGGTATGTGAGGAGAAATATCTGAAGGCAATGTCTCTTATAAAATAATCATTTTCATAAACCTAACTTAATCATATCTGTAAAAGACTAGAACCCTGGATTCCTATTATAAATGTCAAATTATAAACATGTCATTGATTTAGAGTAGAGGCTGCAATGGAGATCCTGGAAGCAGCCTAAGAGCACCAGATAGTTGGTAGGGGTTTGGAGAAGGAAAGAAGGGCAGGTAGTAGCATAGAAAGTGTTTCTTTTTATCTAGGCCAAGTCTCTGTCATTTCCCCACCCAGGGTTTCACCACCACTTATAAAAGATTATTTCCCCATCAGGGAAGGGCAGAGATTTGTGGAGTTAGTAGCCACTTAGATAATAACTTCTTCATCATTTTTTTAAAGATTTTATTCATTTATTTGAGAAAGAAAAAAAGGGAGAGCACAGAGGGAGAGTGAGAGAAGCAGACTCCCCACTGAGCAGAGCCAGACATAGGGCTTGATCCCAGGACCCTAAGATTATAACCTGAGCCAAAGGCAGATGCTTAACCAAGTGAGCCACACAGGCATCCTGGATTAAAACTTCTTCTCTTCAGCTAAGTCAATATTCATTCTTCCAACCTCTGCAAAAATGCAGAAAGTTTTACACCTGGTTGCATTCTCTTTTATTAACTTTGTCTTCCTAAGATAATACAGGTTTTTAAATGTCTGTTGTAACTTTAATGGACTCACAGAGAGAAAGGAGATAAACAATGGTAAAATGAAAGTTATTATTTGGGCTTTCTTATTTTTAATATGTCCTGCTTAGTGTTGAGGTAAACATTAACAAGTTAAAGCGTTTATATGGTGTTAGTGCATAGGAAATACTCTAATGATATCACCATCATTATTATTATCCTCCTTACTTGTATAGCCCTTCTATCATATATTCAATGTGTCTCTGATTTTTGCTCTGCCCTGTGGCCTCATACCTTTGTGCCCTGACATTATAGGCAGTTCATCTATTGGATCATAATACTTAGTTGTAAAGCCTAGCTTACACTTGGAATTTATGTCTTGGCTTTTCCCTTTTAAAACAATGACACCAGACAAGTCTTCTCCCTAATCATTGACAACTCTCCCAGGTTCCTAGAACCAATACCTGGAACCTGTGCACTGATTCCCACTGGCTTGGGAGTAAATGTCTTTTCCAAAGAAGCTAGCAATCCAGCATAAAGAAAGATAAGAACAAATAATTAGCAATAAATCATACAATGCAAACTCTACAAAAAAAGCATGCACACATTATAGTGAAAATCCAAAGAAGGTAGCAATTAACTGCATGGAAATCTTAACCTAGAGAAGATTATTTCTTGAATTGCAAGTGTCTTCCCCCAAGATTATTCTTTGTCTTTCACCCCACAGTCTAATCTTTTTCTAAAGTCTCTCATTTTTTTTTTCTGACATACTTTCTCTTACTGCCTACTTCTCCCCATTAACACTGTCCTTATCCCAGGCCTGACCTTCATCACATTCCTAGAGCATGATACTGTTTGCCAAATGGGACTGCTTATAACTATTTTCTCCTAGTCTAACATACCCTACATATTGCTATCAAGTTAAGCAACCTTCAATACTATTTAGATCATGATACCCTATGATTGGAAAGGTAGAATTTTTCCTGATTCTATTACCATGAAAGAGACTTCTAGTATGTTTCTAATATCTTCCTAACTTGCTCTCATTTGCTACTAAATGTTCATTCCTGTATTCATTTATTAATTCATTTGTTAAATCAGTTAGCAGTCAACATATATTTAATAGTTGCCTTCTACTCATGAAACCAGTGCCATAGCCAAATTTAGGCATTCAAGTTCATGCTGCTCCTTCCCTCCTTCCTCTTTCCCTTCTCTCCCTCCCTCTCTTTCTTATGTGTGCTTATTTTTCTCTCTTCCTCTATGTATATGTGTGTGTGTGTGTCTGTCTCTTTCTCTACCTCTGTGTAATGAGAATACTTCCTTTCCATTTTGCTGCCCACTTTGCCCAGACACATGGCATCCATACCTAGGTGTTCCCTGGTCTCTTCTGGCTGGCACAAAGGCAGTAAGCAGGTGGGTGTGTGAAATATGATGAGCCAAAAGATTCATTCCTTTATTTTCTTCTAACTGCTTCAGCCTTCATAAAATCCAGTTCTATAGGTTATTGATTTTCACAAAAAGAAGAAAAACGAGTGGGGGTGGAAAATTATGATGTTATGTCCTAAATGAATTTTTCAGAGAAAAAGAAGAAGAAGAAGAAAAACAACAACTATTCTCTGTCTTGGACAGTTGGTCAGAAATGAGGTTTGGGGTATGGAACAGGAAAGGCAGGAGTCCGTCTGTCCCCAGGGGAGAACAAGCATTGATCTCTTGGGTGATTGCCCTGACTACCTCTGAAGCTGAGAATTAGGTTCAATATGTTAGTGCTAACATTTAAGTCCTTTCAAATCTCCAGGGGCAGAATCTGCTTTCTCTCCCTCTACTTCATTTATGGTTAGGTGAAAACTGACTTAACTCTTTAGTTTCCAGGTATGCTCTTTATGCAGAAACTTAGGTGTCAGGAAATCCATGAAAGCTTTGATGGGATGTTTTAATTATTGTTTCATGAGCAATATTGAAAACTGAGATAAATAAAGCCAAGTCTCTACCTCTGTAATAATTCACTTTCTAGCTAAAATAGCAGTAACAGACCCATTTCTTTTGCTCATCATCTATGAAGAACACTCAGCAGCACGGTGTTATAAAAAGCCATACATCAGAATCACTTAGGGAGATTTTTAAATGTGCATTTGCAGATGCAGCTTCAGACCTGCAATCTGAATCTCAAGTGTGAGGCCTGAGAATCTGTATTTTAGCTTTCTTATAGTTTACATTAATTGGCTCCTAGATATAAAACAACAAAGGCAATGAAGGCAGGGGCGGGACACCAAACTCCATGGAGAAAACTGCTGCAGATCAAAAATTTAAAGCTGCTTTGCCTAATTTCATGAATATAGCACCAAAGAAAGAGCATAATAAGAGGAAAATGTTCAACTGCAGACTTCTAGCAACATAAAGATGTCCCCCAAAAGCATATTTAACGATCTATTGATCAGTGTTATGAGATCTAGGGTCAGGCAAGGGGTAAGGAAGAGGTGGAAAACAGTCCTGTGGAAAAATTCCTCAATGTCTCTCAGTAGTCAGCAGGGAAGGCTTGAGAAGAAGCATACCTACCAGCTATTTCTATCACCTAAAATGCAACTTGTTCTCTTAGAAGAAAATCTGGTGAGGGAGTGCATTGAACAGAGATTTTGTAAGCTAAAGGACGTTGATTTGAGCCACACGAAGCTAGTACATACAGGAACCTGGGTAATATGTGCCCTTGAGGCAAAAGATAAATCAGATTTGGCCTGAGGACGTTTGGAACAACAAGGTCATATAGAGGCTGATAAATACACCAAATTGTTCCCCTCCAGCTTTCTGAACAGGATGTTCCAGCAAAAGCCAGAGTTACTCAAGAAAGAATAATTTCAAGAGAAATAATTAGAAATAAGCCAAGAGGAAACCTATGAACAAAACCCAGTAAGCCATATTTTAGCCAAGTTAATGAGTTCCAAGGGAAAAAGAAGAATCACAAGCCACTGACACTGTGATGGGTGGGGTGGGAACATCTGATTTCTGTATAGAGAGCAAAGAGGTCAAAAGAAAAAGTCTTCAGCCTCCATATCCATAAAAGGAGAATTCATTTATTCACTCATTAATTTATTCAACTACTATCAATTGAATATATACTATGTGCCAGTCACTATTGGAGGATTTGGGGATATAGTGCTTCACAACAGAGATATGTCCCAGCTCTCAGAGAGCCAATATTCTAATGGAGGAAAGAAACAATACAAAAAATAAACAAGAAAAAGTGTTTTGGAGTCAAAATAACCTGGTTTCAAAGCTCAGCTCTGCTACTCACCATCTGTATTGTACTTAACTTTGTTGTGACTATTTTCTTCTCTGCAAAATTGATAGGAATGCCATCCTTGAAAGGTTTTAATGAGGATAAGAGAAAATTTGCGCTGCTGACTAGTATCTGGAATATAATAAGCATTTTATAAATGTGTTGGATGAAAAATTGGCAACATGTAGGAGCCAGTTAAAAGAGAGAGAATGAAATTCAAAGCACAGTAGAAGAATGTACTCTTAAGGAAGTAAAAAAAAAAACTGACTGATGCACATACACACACACACACACACACCTCTATATACACATAAATATGAATTAATATATATATGTCTATAGGAAAGGCAGAGAGCCACAAAGGGACAGAGAGAGGCAGAGAAAGAAGATATATGGTTGAAGATATAGGTGAGGTGATTTGGTGAGTTTGGAACAGAGAGATGAGGAACTGGTGGTTTCCATTTCATCCATAATATGGAAGGTGAGGAAGGAAGAGCTAAATGTTTAAGGAGGGTAATTATGTTGAGGAGAATAGTTGTGTAAAAGAATTCATGACAAAATGGCATAGTGAGTTGAACAGAGTTTCACTTTTGCAGGCTCGGAATCCTAATTTCATCATATGGGAAGAATTCTATCTTTCAAAGATATCTATAAGAAGTTGTTGGAGACATAGGTACCTATCAATATGTACCAAGAAATCAGATGGTCACAGAAAAGTCAGAACTCATGGGCATAACCAATCTTTTACAATCTGAAGGCCTATGTGGGAAGCCAGATGGCGATCATGGAACTATCATAGTGTCTTACAGAATCTCAGAACACATCTGGCTAAGGTAGCTCAAGGAACACTCTTTGCACTTTTAGAGAAGGTTTTGTCAGTGGGACTAGAGCATTCTCTCCTCCACCTCATCTAAATGAATACTAGCAACATTGATTTCTCTGACTGTCCTGCTAAGCTTTCATGGAACCAACACTCGTTCTGGCCAACATAATCTTTCCTAGATATGTTAATACATTCAGTTAGTCTCATAATACCATTCAATTGACCTGGAAACCTTTCATTTTCTTTAAAGTAGCTTTGTGTAACTTTATTTTCTTATTTATCTATTGATTTATTAACTTAGAATCAAGTACTACAGGAAGAGTTTTACTGTTTTCTAAAGTAATGGGATGACAGAGCCCCCACTTTTTTTGAACCCCAGGAAGAAGATAGATTCTTCATTCACTAAGGAGTGCCATCAGGGAGAATTTCTAGGTCACATGATTAATAATTAGAAAAAATAAAAAGTGAGCACAGAATCTTCCAGAAAGTCTGTAATGTCTTACTGTTTGGAATCCTAAATTGAAGTAAGCTACGGGAAAGCCAATGGCAGGTTAAGGCTGTATTCATTCAGAAAGACTCACTCTCCTGTTTACTGTGGTTAAGATTTAGCCTGTTAACCTAAAAAGGCTCCTCCCACCACCCACCAATCTGTATTGTGGTATCCTTTATAATTTGCTCTTTAGTAATAATTCTAAGGTTTTCCTGATAGCATGACTAAGGGCTTTTTCCATCCAAGATTTGAGGGTAGGATTTTTGGTTCCCAAGATGCACCAATTTCACAGTCCCTGTCATTTCCCTATTTGTGAACTTTCATTCTTCCTTACTTTTCAGTTCATAGTGTAATGAATAATCTATGTGGCTTATCACCACAGTGATGCACAAGAGTGCAATTGGGAATAATCAGTGCTAAGTACCCTAATGGAGAGGTGAACTCACTCTACAGAATTCTAGGTACCAGTAAATGTTCAATCATACCAAAACCCATAAATATGTCCACAAAAGAGAATAGAATCCAGAGGGGTCTCTCCATTACAACTTCAGAAGGTCATTATAGATCCTGGTTCCTTAGAGAGCTATGCTCCAATTTAGGAAGAATTACCTTAAATTTCCAGAGAAGCTACTTTTCTATTTGAAATCATATGTCCCCGATGTGGCTAATAATTGTGTGTATAATTAGAAAAGAAGCTCTGACTCCCAACTAGATCCTTCCCAGACATTGACTCTTAGTAACATATGCTATTTGCATGATGATGGCTCACATCATGAGATTTATTTTTTTTTAAAGATTTTATTTATTTGTTCATGAGAGACACAGAGAGAGGGGCAGAGACATAGGCAGAGGGAGAAGCAGGCTCCATGCAGGAAGCCTGATGTGGGACTTGATCCCAGGATTCTGGGATCATGCCCTGAGCTGAAGGCAGACTCTCAACTGCTGAGCCACCCAGGCATCCCTCTCACTTTCCTTTCTTTCTTTCTTTCTTTCTTTCTTTCTTTCTTTCTTTCTTTCTTTCTTTCTTTCTTTCTTCCTTCTTTCTTTCTTTCTTTCTTTCGACTTCTTTCTCTCTTTCTTTCCTTCTTTTCTTCTCATGCAAATCCCTCCTTCCTGTTCTTTCTCCTCTATGAAGTGCTTCCTTTTTTATCCATCATGGCTCATGGGTAAAGTGAGTATAAGGGAGACTGATTCATGTGTTAGGATGATGAGTTCCCACTGATTCTCATTAGAGAGCTGCTAATCAATCAAAACCAAACCTTTGTTAGGGTTTACTGCATTAAGGGAAAACATCTTGACAGAGCCTCAGTAGTGCCTGAACTGAGGAGCCAGAATTTGAGTATTTACAAGGATTTGGGGTCTGAGTTTAAGTGGTTAAAGGCAGATCTTAAAAGGTAGGAATTGACAGGGATTGGGTATACTTTGTAATGTAATTGGTTAGAATGGTAGACATAGCAGAGTGAAAGTCTTGAAGTGAGTCTTGATATGTAAACTGTGGTTAATAAGTAAGCTGTTACCTAGGTGTCTCTTATAAACTGACCTGTGGAAGTTCCTGAAGCAAGGTGTGAAATTATTTATCAGATTATAGCTTATGTTTTCTGGGCAAAGCTTTCTTGGAACAAATGACCAAATTATTTTTAGATCAGAGGCCTATACTCTTATCTAAGTTATTGTAACACAGATGGCCTCAATTCTAATGAACTAGTTGACAAGACAAGATATCACTGACGACACATGATGAGTCTTTGAGGGTTGGATATAACTCACCAGTGCAGAAGGAAACATCTTTCAAAAAAGGTGACAATAAATTCTAATGCACTTTAGCTAGGACTTAGAGAATGGATAGGATGTGTTTAGAGGAAAGGGTGGAGTATTTCACCTGGGGTTAATGATATCAGGAAATATATGGAGGTGACAATTATGTTCATGCATTCATGGAATTCTGATGTGATGTATCTGTATGAAGCAGAGGTTAAATTTGGAGAGCTATGCTAAATAAAGTCGAGTCATGATAACTCATATTATGAAAGGCCCAGAATTCTAGATAAGTTGGTTTGAATTGGTTAAGGTTATCATGGAGGAATATGTGTCATGGGCTTCCCTGTAGTCTTTTTGGCCATTTGAGACCACGTGGTAACTTTAAAGAGAAGGCCAATCTGTTGACAATTATTGAAGATTTTGCTATCCACATGAGACCAATGAATCCAGTAAGAAATAGACAACAGAACACCTCAAACTTCCTTCAAACATGTATTTATTTATAATTTACATAATTCCCACAATACAAAATCATCATTTTAATGATTTTAAGATATATAATTCAGTGGCATTTATTATACTTATGTTGTAAAACTATCATGTCTAGTTTCAAAATATTTCATCACCTCAAAAGGAAACTCTTTTCCCAATCCCCCCCTTTCCTTAGCTCTTGGAAACCACTAATCTGCTTTCTCTCTCTATGGACTTGCGTAGTCTGAAAATTGCATATAAATGGTATCATACAATATGTGACCTTTTGTGTCTTCTTTTCCCCCTTTAGCATATTTTCAGGTTTCATCTATATCATTATATGTATCAGCACTGCATTCTCTTTCAGAAATGAATAGTATTCCATTGTATGGATATACCACTTTTGTTTATCCATTCATCAGCTGATAGACACTTGATTACTTCCAGTTTTTGCTATCGTGAATATTGCTGACATGAAAACTTGTGAAAATGTATACTTTTCTCCAAGTATTCTACAGTTTATGAAAGCTGCACTCCTTCATAATTTTAGGATATTTCTAACCTAACATGATAGCCATCTACATCATTTAACAAAGACCCTGAATGCATATGGTATCAGGATATACATAAAAAGAATTAAGACACATTTGCCAAATTAACCTTGGTTCTAGTAGATCATCTCCTGTTTTTCCCTTGAAAGTTCTTGGAATCTTTTTATTATTAATATCTACTCTAAAGCACTAAATAATCTAGACATATTAATGCTTGATGATTTCTTAGCCATAGAAGGCTGTCAAACTTACAAAAATCTTACATGTCAAGGGAGAAGATGAAAAAAACAGGGGTTCCCTGGGTATCTCATCGGTTTAGCACCTGCCTTCAGCTCAGGATGTGATCCTGGAGTCCTGGGATCAAGTCCCACATCGGGCTCCTTGCATGGTGTTTGCTTCTCCCTCTGGCTTGTTCTCTCTCTCTCTCTCTGTCTCTCTGTCTCTCTGTCTCTCTCTGTGTCTCATGAATAAATAAATAAAATCTTAAAAAAAGAAAAAAATAAATAGTATAATTAATGGATTATCAAAAGGTGACCCTGTTAACTAGCTAACTAATGGCAAGTTAAAGTTTACACTTACATTACAGAATGGTGCAAAGTTGTGATTTGCCTCATCTGGGAAGTTCTGACTCTGGAACAATGATGGTGAATGGGAGTGTCTAAGAGAAAATGATCTGAATCTATTCTGAGAGAACTGTTGGAGCTGATGGAAGATTTGGAGTATGAGAGCAATATGATAAGAATGATATTTTGATATCATTGAATGATATTTTGAAAGATGACTGATGTGCAACAGGATGGATTCATGAGTCAATTCTTAAAAAGTGTTTAAAAGACTACCTGGCATGGGGCTCCTGAGTAGCTCATTTTGAGCATCTGACTCTTGATTTCAACTCAGGTCATGATCTCAGGGTCATGAAATAAGAGTCCCATGTTGGCTTCCCACTCAGCAAGGAGTCTGCTTGAGATTCTCTCTCTTTCCCTATCCCTACCACCCTCATACTCTGTCTCTCTAAAGTAAATAAATCTTAAAAAAAAAAAAAAAGACTACCTGGCAGACAGCATTAATAATAGAAATAACAATAACAATAATAATAATATTGATAATTTGGAGAAAGAGGACAGACGAGGCAGGGAGAACAGTCAGGATGTCATGAAATAACACAAAGGCACTGATGCTTGTCCAAGGGTGTAGGTAACGAGGAAAAGTCAACCCAGTGCTAAAGCAAGATAAATTAGAAAGTCAGATAAAACACTGTGCCACTTTTTCTTTGCTTACCACAGCATTTATTAGCCATAGGCCTGGTTATTCAACATGTGACACAGCAGGAGCAATTGTTTCATCTGGAAGCTTATCAGAAATGCAGATTCTCAGGCTCCACCCCAGTTGTTCTGAATCTGAATCTGCATTTTAATAACTTACCTAGATGATTCTGTGCCTCTGATTAATGAAGGAAAATTCAAGTGTTTCCTGGGTGCAAAACGTATTTTCATTTATAAAAAGTTCATGGTCTTTATTTGTTTGCCCTCTTTGATGCCTATGTCCACAACCACTGACATTTCCCAACGTCAGAAAAGATAACCTCTTCACTCCTTCTTTTAATATGAGTATTTAAAAGACAAATTACAACCCTACTTAATACCCTTCAAATTCTAAACTTCTTGTACTTATTTACTCATTTATTCTATTAGTTTAATCAGAACAGTTTCCGTACAGATCTGTTGTTCAATGTTTTTACTCTTAAGACATTTTGAGAATTTGATAAAGTCTATGGAATTCCTTCACAGAAAAATGTACATAAATACATGCAAGGATTTTTTCCCCACACAACTTATTTTTGCATTGTAAATGTATTTCCTTCACATGTATTGACTATAAAAATCTTCATAAATATTATACCTCTTGTTTTTCATGCAAAAATAAATATCTTCTTCTTGGAAAAGGGCAAATAAACCCAAACCATACAAAATAAACAGAATATAAAACACTTTATAACTGAAAAGTAAATTCCAATGAGATGCCAACTTTGACATTCAACTGATTCTAACTTTCTGTTTTGAATCCAACAAGTGCCGAAAGCTCTTGACTTACAAAGGTAAGGATAAGCAGAGAGTATCAGAGTTCCCATGGCTCACATTGCAGATGAAAGTAGGCTGTCTTCAAGTAATAAGAGAATTCTTTAAAACCCTTCATGTTGAATCTATGTCCCAGTATTTTCTTTTCTTTGTCCTCAAGTCAACAGGACAATCTTAGGCAAAGCCTGAAACACTGATGTTATCTAAATAAGTGTGAGACAGGTTATGAATTTATTACTTCTCTGAATCTACCTAACTTTTAAAATTATTGAAAAGAACCAACCTCCAAAAGAAATTCTGTAGTTTCTTTGAAGGTATAACTGACTTCCAATTGCTGAAAAGCACACACACACACACACACACACACACACACACTTCTCTCATCTTGGCTATAGCCAATGAGCCAATGGAAGTGGTTCTTTTATAGCAGCACAATCTTTCCTTCCAGAGTGGAAACTTACTTTAACCAAGAAAGATTATAGTTTTGTTTTGGATTTTATTCTCCATACCCCTACACCAGTGGGAGTCATAACAATGATTTCTAGGTTATATATTAAAATATTTGTTTTATTGATAAGGTTAAATACATGCAGCACATAAGTGAATGATTAAAGAAATTCTTCCCGAATTGCCTTTAGAGGCAGTTAGAGGATTTTTTTTGGAGGCAATTATAGACAGATTTGTTTTTCTCTCTTTCTCTCTCACCAAAATGAAAAGAAAGAGGGAGGGAGAAAGAAAGAAAGAAAAATGAAGTTCATTCAAGTTTTAAGAATTCCCCAGTAAGCCAAATGATTTCTGTATGATACTAATATTCACATTTTACTCTAATTTCTTGAAAATTGTCTTAAATAGTAACGTTTCAAAGTCAGGCTGATAAAGATAACAGTTTGCATGACAATAAGCCAAGATTTCTTTAAATTAAATTATGTGACTCTAGAAAGCAATGAATAACAGTAACTTTCCTTCAGCAAAACACCAAAATCATGTATGTTGTACTCACATATTACCGTCTTTCCTAAAAACACATGGCCATCTAGAGTATCTTGGCCTGATTCGAAAGAATCCGCTTGGAAGGAAGAAATGCCACATGGTATTTCATTGGCTGATAGAGGAAGTCAGGAAGTCTCTTCTTTCTTAACTCAGAGATAAGGGCCTCCTTCAGCACATGTGAGTTATCACATCCCTCATAACTCCCTCTGTCTCCTCCCATTCACCCCATTTCCAAACCCTGCCCTTGTAGAATGAATGAAGAAAAAGCCTTTCATGCTCTTTTGTTTGGTTCCTTTATCTCACACTTTAATAATTCAAATTTGACCTTGAGATTCAAAGAAATAAATTACTTAAAGTTTACATATAGGTGGGGCTGGGTCTCATCCAAATAATCATATAAGAGGCACACTAAAGCAACTTTGTGAGACAAAGGAAGGAAAGACAAAGGAAGGTCACATGGAACTGTCATTGACCACCTAAAAAAAACCTAGAGAGAGAAAGTGGAAGGTATGAGACTTCTTCTCTGTTGAGTTCTTGATATCCTTATAATAATAGCAGCTGCTCTGACCTATTCCTTGTGGAGTAATAAGACTTTATATTCATGGAATTCTCCTTGTCAAAGAAACCTTTTCCTTGCTATCAGCCACTTTGAATCTCTAATGTGGTTACTAATAGAAAGTCATCCATGATTTATTGAGTCTATTTAATTGATTTTATTTTAGTGTATGATTTTTGAGTGATTATCGTATGCCAGATGCTGCATGAGTCAAGGAACAAACATTCAAAAATTTTTGACATAGGTTCAATGTTATCCCCATTTCATAAATGAAGAAACTGAAGGTCAGAAAAATTAAGTAGTGTGCAGGCAGAGCTAGGATTGTGTTTTAGATTTATTTTACTTCATAATCATCAGTCCTAACTGCTGTACTTCACTACCTCCCATGAAAACATGTGTTCATCTGGCAGACAAAATTCAGGAGCTAGTTGCATGCACCAGAGAAATCCGTGAAACTCATTCAATATGTTTTTGAAAAAAAAAATCTCTACAGTCGTCCCAAATGTATGCTCTCCCTAAGATATTCTTGGACTTTTAAATATTGTTTAAAACTTGAACAAACATGCAGATGTTCATGGTAGAGTTGCCCATGTGAGAAGCCACTAAGTCACACATCATTGCCTATAATTTAAAATATCTGTGCTTGTGACTTCCAGTTTAGAGTTAACACCGTTTGTTTTTCATGTACACGATATGTTATTATGTATGACTCTTCCCTCCTGGTTGATAATCGAAGAAACCTCTCAGTAAGCCTCACTTTTAGCTGCTCTGGTGGTAAGGGTGACTTAAGAGATCCTCCAGAGCACTTTCCCCCAAACTGAATGTCATGAATGCCATATAGTCTATATTGTAAGCCAAACGCATGCTCCATGTGTGATGCCAATTTATCCAGCTTTGGGGGTTGAAGTAGTATTAGGCAAAAATAATTTTATGTGCATTGCTACTAAGTGCTCTCTACATATTTAAAAACAGCAATTGTAAGAACCAAAATACCACTACCCTGATGTCTTCACAAAAGAGTCCAGGCTCTGTGTGGGCTTCTGCTCTGTAAGACTGGTAATCCCAATAATGCCCTATTACTGTTCAATGGGCAGAAATCAGACAGTCTGAAAGTAATTTTAGTAAATGAATCTTCTCATACAGAGGGAAATCCCTCCCCTCCTATAGCATAAATATTTCATTAAGGGACATGTCTTCTGCCTTCCCAACAAGGAGACTCAGGTAGTACAATTTCCTGGAGTACACATTTGATATGTTTCTTTTCTAACCTAAATCATAGAAACTTGCCTTGATGAAGGAAGTTTTTTTTTTCTTTTTTTCTCCAAAGGGTTTGCCTGTCAAAACTGTTTTACCACTTTATAATTTTTCATTGCTTCAATAAGTTCCTCATGCCCCCTAGGGAAAGTCCAGCCAAGCTTGTTTGCTGACGTCAGAGACTTCAATACAAATGTTCCTTTTTGTCCACAGGAAAAATAATGGACGTGGGGAGCCACAGCTACATCCAGGCATTAAGTCTGTTTACCAAAGACGGTCATTATTCTGTAATTCTCTCTGCTAATTTTGTGTGGGAACAAAGCCTTTTGGCTCCCTGATGCTAATGAGCTTAGGGCATTTCTCTTGTTTCAGTTCCAAGGCAGGGATTTTTCTTATTTTCCTTTCCTGTCACCTTCAGGTGAGCTAATCAGCAATGAGCAGCCACTGCTTTTGGAGCCGGAGATTTTCCAGCTTCCCTCCTTCATACTTCCATCTTTAGCCAGGTCCCTTTTCTTTCCCAAGTCATTTTTGGCTCATATATCCTTTATGTTTGGCCTCCCATGTGGATGCCTGATAGCTTTCCTCCTGGAAACTGCTCTGTGGGGATTTCTTTTTGTTTTCTGAACATGACTTTTAATTACACTTGGATTATTTGGCCATCAGCTGCTATGTAAAGCCTGAGTTAGTGCCATCTAACAGCATTAGGGTAGAGAATGGCTACTAGCCAGAAAGGTGGCCTTTGCTCTTTATTCTGAAATGGGCCATCTGTGGAAGAACAGGGGCTATGGAGATATTCCCTTATATACTTGATCCAAGCTCTGCACGTAGCTTATGAGTCGTACCTGATAGGCTTGGCAAGGAAAGACTTTAGCATATTAAAATTCTTTACTATGTTCTCACTCCTCACTATACTATCTACAGTTTTTAAATACCTCAATGGGAAATATGGAGCTGTGGTTACAATTGGCATCTTATATTCTGGATACATATTTGATTAATGGAGAAATTGTGCTTTATTCATTGATGTCTGGGTATGGTATGGCCTTAAATGAGTCTCCCTAATTGATTATATGAGTTCATTGATTGTGTGCAGTGGGATCTTGTCTCAATCATCTTAGAAGAGTCTTTGAATTTTCATTTCTTCTTAAAGTTCTTACATTCTAGCACACTAGCTTGATAACAATAGACATTTAGAAGAAGTTTGCTAACAAATCAGTGATAAAGCTCATTAATAGTAATGCAAGGCTAAGAATGTTTGTAGGAAGCTCACTTTTAAAGATCACAGTCTTCAGAAGATAATTCTTTTTAAAAATGAATGATATAGTCTAGAAACATTTATAATAACTTTTTCACTTTATCTCTCATTTGGAAAAACTAAAAATAGTCTTGTTCCTTGGTGGAGAATTACAAAGGAAATTATCAAATGATCAAAACCTGCTATTTCATGTAACTTTTAAAATTATGGTCAAAACATCTTATTTGACAAGACATATTTTGGTGTTTGTTTGTTGCTGTTGTTGTTTTGAAGTACCTTTCCATCATTTAGAACCAGGTCTTAGTGCATCATTTACTTGTTTTATAGAAACATTTACTTCTAGTTCCTATTAAAATAAATTGTAGAAGAGGAAAAATATATGCAAATGTAGCCAGATTTTTAAAATCCCTTAGCATGCATTTTGTAAATTTATCATAAATTCTTATCCATTCAATTGTATAAGATGACAATTTATTTCCCTGGTAGTTCAAAAGATACGTCAGGTCCCCTTAGGAAATCCATACTCACCAAACAAAAGCAGTACAGTGTCACAATCCTGGAATAGATAGCACAGATAACAAGGAGAGGTAAAGGCAAACACATTTCTTTGATTTCCCTGTGGACACTTCTGGTCATGGTATTTAAAAGGAGCAGCCCAATGGAAAATGTTTTTCTTGCAAAACTCAAATATCTAATACTAACATTTACCTGGACCTGGATTCACCTTTGCAAGCTGTAACTGACTGATCTCATAAACTTGAAACATACCCAGTAAGTTCAAGGTGACGTCTGTCTGCACACTCCTTCTCTCTCTGTCTCTCTAGGTAGTCTGTGTCAAGATCTTTTGTTATGTGGAAACTAACATGCCAAAGAAGCCAAGAGAATTGTTCATGTAGCACTAGTATTTTGGCTAGAACAGAAAAGAAGCTTTAGATTGAATTTTTAAAATATTCATTTGATCACTGGCATTAATGCAACTAAAATGGAGACTAAACTTGTCATTATAACTCTTTCTTGTACAATGAGCTAAGCTGTTCTTTTTTTTTTGCTAGATCATTTCACAAACTAGTATTGGCTTCCCACCATGTATTAGGAGCTGGTTGAAAAAAAAAACTATATAAAATATATTCTCTGCTCTCAAGGTGTACACTGTCTGATGAGGGGGACAAACAAATATTTCCAAAACATTGTGGAAATGAATAGATAGCTCTATGTTGAAAGCACCACGGGAATGGAGAGAATAGAAGAAATGCAATGAAACTAGATGTCAGTATCAATCAAGACTGATTTTCTAATTATTTTCTAGGAAATAAATGCTCATTTTAACTTCAAAGAATAAGGAGGAATAAGTCATGTTCAGTTTGCTTATATGCAGTAGGTATGGGAATGGTCAAAGGAGCAGAGAAAAGATCAGGAGAAAAGAGACAAAACCTAAAATGACATGATGTATTAAGCAGCAAACAAAAAGATTGGTGTTGCTGGAGTATAAACTATATAATAGTAAGTTCTGAACATGTTGCTAGATAGATAAAACCAGCAATAGAGAGTTTTGTATATATAAACACTGTAAATATTATCCTGAAGGTTACAGTAAGGAAAAACCTTCAAATAAGGAATTGAGTCATCAAATTTGTGTTTTAGGATTAATTCTTCAGTGGTTATGTGGAGAGTGGTTGGGGGATGCAAGAAGATCAAATCAGGTAAGGACACTTAGGAGGTCCCAAATCCAGGCATGATGAAGAGGGTGTACCTAAACTAGAGAAAAGGTAGAGAGATGAAGAGAGGAAATGAAGAGCTATTTAGAAACCAAAACCAACAGAAAATAGTACTTTGATAAAGGTATAAAAGAGAAGCCAGAGGGAAGTTTTGATCTTATGTGTTTAGCTTGAGGACTGAATAGATAGATCTCAGTGATACAAATAGAGCATCAACAGTTTGCTAACGTCAGGTGCCTCAGTTTTATACCTCTGCTGAAATAACTGGCATTTAGTAGATGAAATACTTTCTCAAAAGGTGATAGTTGAGTGAGGCCTTCAAAAGTGAATATTGTTTTAATTGATGGAGACCAGAAATTATTTAGACTAGTGGAATTAAACCAGGTAAACTGGAGATTAGAACCTAATCTCCATTCAATTGTATAAGATGACTACTGAGTAGTAATGATGAGAGAAGACAGCAGTGCTGATCTTGAAGAAAGACCCATATAATGGCAAGCGATTTATAATCTATAAGTAAGAAAGTGGTTGTTTATTTAGGTTTTCATTATTTTTCCTAATCAATAAGGGCAAGATATCGTGAAAGAAGTAGTTTAGGGAAGCTATCTTGTGCAATATCTAAGATGAGAGGACAGAGGCTGCTGTCAAGCAATAAAAATATGATACATTGAGATAGTGGGACAAGGGGGGCTTAGTTTTGGGGGGTGGTAATAGAAATGATGGGCAGGCAGAGCTGGTGGTTGAATAGAATTGGTTTCTTTGAGAGAGGAAGTCGAAGAGAGCGAGAGAGCGAGAGCGAGAGCTATTTCTTCTATTTTGGTGGTATTGTGCAAGCTTTTAGCAATCCCATCATAAGGCCCAAGGGTGAACCATATGTTAACTACATTTCCACAACAGAAACATCAATTGCTCTCTGGCAGTGAAGACTGGCTACTCAGATTTGTAAGATGCTTGAACACCCGTAACAGGACATCACCTGGAAGACACAGAGCTAGCCAAAAATACCTTTCTATGCCAGTTTCATCTTTTTATTCTAGTTTTCTTAATTGTGAAAACAATACTATAATATCAATAAGGGGGATTTTGAAGAAGAAAAACAATTCCTTTAAAATTTTATTTCCCTTATAAAAATTATCTTTCACATTATCTTCCAGTTAATTTTTCTGTCCAAATACTTTTTTGTGAAGTTCTATATGTATTACACACACAATTCTTTTGTTCCCTTTTCCACTGATACATGTATTCTACATATTGCCGTTTCTATCACCTGCATACCATGAATCACTTCTACATTGTAATGCTTATAGCCATTCTTTCTGAATGAAGATATTCTGAAAAATATTTCAGTTGTATACTGAAATGCCTACATCATGAGCTATTAAATGTATAATAGTAAACATCTTTATAAGCTTGTAGCTCCCCTTTTTTTTATTTTTAGGACATTTGTCCAATAGGAATAAAATGTAAAACACAAAGGCAAGCCGCACACACAACTTTAAATTTCCTAATAGCCACATTAAAAAGGTAAAAAGAGACAGGGGATATTAAATCTAATAATATATTTTATTTGAACCAATATCTTAAAAATATTTCATTTCCACATATGTCTAAATTAAAATTACTAAGATTATCTCCTATATTCTGTTTTTTAAAAATTGTCTACAAAATCCAGTGTGTATTTTATTTCTATACGATAGCACATCTCAGTCTGACTAGCCAAATATCAGGCACTCATTGTGGTTTATGGCTACTGTGTCGAACAGCATGTTTTTAACATGTTCCCTAAAGAGAATTTCATAGTCATAGAACCAAAGGTTCAAAAAGTTGAACTAAAATAAGACTTTTGCTTCATATAGTTATTCATTTTTTCCTAGTAAATCTATAAACTTAAGCATTATGTTTATTTTAATTGGCTAACTCAATATTTCCTATATATTGATCCTGAGCCAGATGTTACAGAAAAAGTCCTAGAGAAGAAAATGTTGCCATTCAACTCCAATATGAAATCATACAGAAAGGAAGGTTGAGATGCCACAGCTTTACTTCAGAACCAAACACAACCAAGTGTTATGTTGTAAAAGTAAAATAAACATATAAATACACTTGCAAATTTTAAAATTTGGCCACATAAACAAACTGACTCAAGAAATACATTCAGCATTGTTTAAAGTTCCTTATAAAAATCTATCCTCCTAATAATTATATGCCATTATCATAATAAAAAAAATAACCTAAGTCTACACAAACATAATCAGAGAAAAACTGTTCAGTATGGCCCATCCAAATAATTCCAGTCCACCCTAAATAAAACATGTGTCTTCATCCTACCCCTACAGATGGCTGGTGTCTATAATTCCCTCAGCAGCAAATACCACTTTGCCCAGGTAGATGTTTTCAAACAGCACATATCTGGGGCTGTTCCACTCCACAGGCATGAATTGCCAATCCTATCATAGCAGCTTCCGCGTGAATTTTCGGCTGTAATTGTTCACATTCTTGCAGTACTTATGCTACGAGGGCAACAGCATCAACAAACAGAAGCATTTGCAGTTTCTCTCCATCTACTGGGAAGCCGCCTTCCTAATCAATTCTCCTCAGCAAATGCTCCAGGACAGTGGAAAATTCCTTGGGCGAGAGATAATACCACCCAAGGGAAAATGCATTTATAATTGATGTGGTAAAAAGCTGTCAGACAGACATGGGTTTTCTCAACCATTTTTGTAAACACTGTTAGCAGCACTTCCTACAACAGCAGAAGTCTACAATCTCTCTACCTCTGGGTAGAAAATTGTCTGCAGCAAGGAAGAGCCCACATGCCACATCTTGTGCTGCTGCGTATCAGAGTCTCCCCCAAACTGAATAAGTACCGTAGATACTCATGGCTCACATTTACCCAGCCATACGTTTATTTTTAAAGTATGCTTTTAAATGAAATGGTTGATTTACTATTGAGTACATTGCCAAGGATGGGAAAGAAAGAGAAAAATGGAAAGGAGCTCTATCCAAAATTGAGGTTTCCTTCTTAAATGGTCTTAGAAGTTATCAGGAAAAGGACATGCTTTGTCATATTTTTGGGTTATAAAAGATTTCAGAGATCTGTGCCTTACATAAAGCCAGGTATATTCTGCAAGTGTCAGAGTTTTATAGCGCTAACAAGTTTAAATTATTTCAGCTATTGGATGTTAAAATCCCAACTGTATATACGGAGTCGTGTTCTATTCTTACCTCTCTTGTGTCTGCTTTCAGGGTACCTTAAAAAAGAAAACAAATAAATTTTTATTATATCTGCATAATATCAAAAGTCAGCCAAAATAACATACATATTACAGAACTAGGAAAAGCTTAAGTAGAATTCAAGGTGTTTTTCACCTTTCCAAGGACATTGAATTTTGAATTACTGTGTAGTTCTGCACCTTTGAGTACAATAATTCAAAAAACATGCAACATTGTGAGTCATATTTGGAGTTTGAATCCTAGTTTTCCACTCACATTTTGAGTCTGAGAAAAAAAACTTAATTAGTCTGATCCTCTACTCTCCACCTGATAAATGGGACTAATAATATCTACCTTTAAAGGATATGGAGAAAGTTAACAATAATTTGTAGGTAAAGTGCTTCAAATATAGTAGGCATTTAATATGCAGTGAGATTAAAATAATATTGAATTTATGGGTAATTTATGACCTGCTGTAGGATTTGAGTTGAGTATCCCATCAACTATATTGACTTCATGGGAGTCTCCTTTCCAAAGTTCCTTTTGTAATTAAAATTCAATCTCACTATTGGTTTTAGTTTGGGCAATGGACTGGCTTCAGTCTTGGAAGTGTCCAGTTGGGGTTTTGATCTTATACTATAGTTCTTTATTACTCCCTTGTCTTATGTTTTTAATTGTGTGATATCCTTAGTTTATCTTAAATCCATGTGTCTATCTCTACTGTTTAAATGCAAAACAGGCAATAGTAGAACCCAGAAGATCATATGAAAACCATGGCCAAAAGACATGAACAGAAATCTCACAGAGAAAGACATAGACATGGCCAACACGCACATGAGAAAATGCTCCGCATCACTTGCCATCAGGGAAATACAAATCAAAACCACAATGAGATACCACCTCACACCAGTGAGAATGGGGAAAATTAACAAGGCAGGAAACTACAAATGTTGGAGAGGATGTGGAGAAAAGGGAACCCTCTTACACTGTTGGTGGGAATGTGAACTGGTGCAGCCACTCTGGAAAACTGTGTAGAGGTTTGTCAAAGAGTTAAAAATAGACCGGCCCTATGACCCAGCAATTGCACTGTTGGGGATTTACCTCAAAGATACAGATGCAATGAAATGCCGGGACACCTGCACCCTGATGTTTATAGCAGCAATGTCCACAATAGCCAAACTGTGGAAGGAGCCTCAGTGTCCATCCAGTGTCCATCGAAAGATGAATGGATAAAGAAGATGTGGTCTATGTATACAATGGAATATTACTCAGCCATTAGAAACGACAAATACCCACCATTTGCTTCAACATGGATGGAACTGGAGGGTATTATGCTGAGTGAAATGAGTCAGTCGGAGAAGGACAAACATTATATGGTCTCATTCATTTGGGGAATATAAATAATAGTGAAAGGGAATAGAAGGGAAGGGAGAAGAAATGGGTAGGAAATATCAGAAAGGGAGACAGAACATAAAGACTCCTAACTCTGGGAAATGAACTAGGGGTGGTGGAAGGGGAGGAGGGCGGGGGGTGGGGGTGACTGGGTGATGGGCACTGAGGGGGACACTTGACGGGATGAACACTGGGTGTTATTCTGTATGTTGGCAAATTGAACACCAATAAAAAAATAAATTTATTATTTAAAAAAAAAGAAAACCATGGCCAAATGCAATACTTTCTCATAGTTCACTTTCCCCACACCCTTTCTGAAATTGATCTGATGATATTTAGCTCCTGGCAAAAAAGAAACCTTTGCTCTTGGTTTCAGCCAATGAGAAGAAATTGAAAGCCTATATTCATGTTAAAACCATTTATCTGGCTAAATTTGGAGACCCAGAGACAGTGTAGGGTAGTCATAGGAGCACAGATTGTAGATCCAGACAGCTCAGATTTGAATCCTAGCATGGCTACTCACTAGCTGTATGATCTTGAGCAAGTAACTTAATATCATCATGCCTCAGTTACCTTACTTGTAAAAGTTGGTGTCCAGGAAGTAAGATATGTGCTCAAAAGGGACAATTTAACAGAGTTTAAATGGAGGAATATTTACAAAGCCATGAAAAGACTTAAGGAAAACTAACAATAATACACTCTGACAATAGAAAAATCTTACCCTTCCCAGGTATGAAGGGGCCAGGGAGAGAATGGTTAATGGAATCTTAGGAGAGTTATTGCTTATAGAGGTGGGCCAGCTGTGGAGATTATGGGCTTGGTGGAGAAAAGTATCTATTGTCAGAATGCAGCCTGGCATAAAAGAAACTGATGGAGTAAAAATATTGACCTTTCTCTCCTCCTACTTTCTCACATATTTCTGGTATCTCTCATGGCTAGATTTAAGGACAAACCAGAGGGCAAGGAGCCTGAAGCAGATGAAGAATGAAGGAGACATGACATAGGGTGGTGAAGGGAGACTATTCAGTGGAGTAATAGTATCTATTTCATGACATTTGTATACAAGTTAAATGAGTTAACATCTATCAAGCTCTAGGAATTATACCCAATACACAGTTGGCATTATATAAGAGTTTTTTTAACACAACATTTACTATTAACTTTAGTATTACCAATAACTTCCTAAGTGATCAGATCTAAAGATAGCTCAAGATTCTATAAGAATAGGATTGTCTCATCTTTAGAAAAATTTAAAATCTTTATTATGAAATTTAGGAACAAGATGCTAGTCTCTGAGATACCAGAATGTGTGAGTAAACCTCAGAAAGGAAAAGCGTGCCCATTAGCATGCCCATATCTCAGCCAGGATTACATTAACTATTTTAGCTTGATTTTTCTTTGTTTAATAACAGGTACTCACCCTAAAAGATGAAACTATAGTCAGGATGGGTAAAAGAAGAACAGGATGGAAATGCAGAAGTTACTGGACTGAGTTCCTCAGCTTAAAAGGAGAGCAGGGTCCTGGAGGAGATTGGTCAACTTTGCTTAACATGACATTAGCAAGAGGTTTGAGTGCAAGCATACCTATACTATTGATTCAGTTTTCATTAGGTAACTACATGCAGTCAATAAGCTACATGGGTCAAATATACAAAAGATACCCCCAACACAGCCCCAGATCATCAGGTGTCATTATTTTGTTGGGGAGCAAACACAGAAAACTAACCATGCTAGAAAGACATAAAAAGACTCCTAATTATTGCTAACGAGAATAAGTGCTGGAGGATTTTGGCACCTGGACAATCTCCTTAGAGTAATGGGGTTAAAGGCTTAATGGAAGAATAGAAAATATAGTCTTGGGCACGGCTTTTATTACAGGATGATCTGTTTAGACAGGAAAGAGATGGAAAGGACATTTATGACAATGATGGAGTTGAAAGGTAAAGGGTTGCTATTTGTGGATACTGGAAAATATGCACAAAGAAGTACATATTGCAGGGCAAGGCAAATTAGACCAGTCCAACATAAATGTCTGGAAAGAAGACATGATGAAGTCTGAAGAGATAACACGGATCCAGAAAATGTAATATTTTTAGTACAGAGCCAAGAATTTTGTCATGTCCTATTTTCTATTCAGCTAAAGATGTAGCTCGAGGAGTTGATTTCCCTATTGGCTTTTAGATGTGGATACAAACACATTAGCTCTGGACTACCTATATCTGAATCAATGACTAACACAGAGAAATCCATGCATGCTAACCGGTTCATATACACTATGTATTTTCTGACTTGTTGTTTGGAATTTATTGATCCCTCTCAACTTTCTATCTACTCTGTGATAGACAGAGAAGTCAATGTAACTATATTAGAATTGATCTTGTATTCAAAAAGCTAACTTCGAGCCAATACTAATGGATTGGGGATATAGAACTGAAGCTGGACATGAGTGCCTGTCAGTCCTGCATTGGGAATGACATTGTTTGGTGTGATGAAGTACAAGACAAGAGAAGGCTGCAATCTTGTAGTCAGTCTTCTTGGTTAATACACACAGCACTTAGAACCTTTCAAATCAATAAATGTGGATGAGTGCTTATGCCTTGCTTCTCTCTTCCTGGTGGTTGGAACCATCTCAAATAATAGCATGAAACAGCAAAACAAAACATTCCAGTACCGTTTTTTCCAGTGGGAGATTATGTCAAACCTACTACCTTCCTGTGCTTAGGAGTTATAGGGTACAGCATAGCTCATACTGGGGATAGAAACAGACCTTGAAGAAGACAGACATTATTACAAGACAAAACAACCCAAGAGAAAAATAAGAAAAGAAAAGAAAAAGCATCACAAAATAGAAAATCTGAATGGATATAAACATGTAAAGAGTTGCCAAACATGATTAATAACCAGGGGTTGTTGAGTTACCATTCCATAACCGCAAAATGGATAACAACTGAAGTCTGAGAATTCCAGGTGTTGATGATGTTTTGAAGCGGTGAAAACCATCAGACACTGGAACAGGGGGTATAAATTAGTACGTTTTGAAAAACAGTGTGTTTTTACCAAACACCATTGAAGATGGGTGAATGCTATAACCCACAAATTTGATTCCTGGACATATATCCTAGAAAAAGTAATGCATTTGTTTTGTCTATTAGCAATAAAATAGGTAAAACAATTTTATTATATCCATATATCATAATAAATACTACACAGCAGCAAAACTGAATGGGCCATAGCTACATAAATTAAAATAGGTGAATCTCAAAAATACAATGTCTATTGAAAAAGTAAGTCAAAGATATTTAGAGAGTGTGTTCCCACTTAAATACAAATTATTATGAATATTGGAGTAAACAGTAATACTGTTTGGGGATATATATGAGGAGAGGCACCTGGGTGGCTCATTAGGTTAAGACTCTTGATTTCAGCTCAGGTCATGATCTCAGGGTTCTATGCTCAGAGGAGAGTCTGCTTCTCTCCTTTTCCCTCTCCCTTGGCCCCTCCCTCTGCCCACACTACTCTCTCTCTCTCTCTCTCTAGTAAATAAGTAAATCTTAAAGAATATATGATTAAACTATTTTTAAAAAGCAATGGTATGATTAATACAAAACTCAAAGTAGCGGGATAAAGGAGAGAGAGATGCAATCAATGAGGGGCATGCTTGTAGTATATTCAGTTCCGCTAATGTTCTGTATCTAAAGTTGGGCAATAGGTAAATGATATTCCTTTTTAATTTTTTTTTTAATTTATGATAGTCATACAGAGAGAGAGAGGCAGAGACACAGGTAGAGGGAGAAGCAGGCTCCATGCACCGGGAGCCTGACGTGGGATTCGATCCCGGGTCTCCAGGATCACGCCCTGGGCCAAAGGCAGACGCCAAACCACTGCGCCACCCAGGGATCCCGATATTCCCTTTCATACTAATGTGTAAATGCATTCTCCTCTCTCTCAGTGTCTTTCTCTACACATATGTACATTCATACATACAAATATATGTATATGCAAATGTAAATACATATAATTACTTTTCTATGGAAGATATATTTAATAATAGAAAGCCTCTTACATTCATTACATTGAATCTAGACAATGGCTAGTTTGGGTTTGGATTTTGCCCACTTGAGGAGACGTACTTGCTTTAATTCCATTGGTATAAGTTGTCTACTTCCCACACAGAACAAACTGGAAAGCAAGGTTTGCCTCTAGTTGTCTTCCTATTCTCCTCTCTTTATCACATAAAATCTTGAGCTTTCCATTCTCTCTGGTTTTTTAACTCACTTCAATCAGATTTTTGTCCCCATATCACCACTGAAACTTTTTTTTCCTAATACCAATCAAGTCCATCAGCAACATGAATCATTATTTCTTAGTCCTGGTCTTATTTGATGTATCCATTTTAGGTGGTACACTAATAATCTCATCTTTTTTGAAGCAAGATGAACACCCTGACCTCTGGACAGCTCTCAGTAATCATAATTTTCTGATCTATATTCTCAGTCTCCTTGGCCAATTTCTATTCAATTTGAAACTTCTTAATTTTGGAATGCCCCAGGTTTGGTCCTGAATTTCTTCTATATCTACACTCATTTTGGATGAATTCTCCACCAGTACCATTGTTTTAAATAACCATCTACATTCTGAAGGCTCTAAAGTCTTCTTTCCAGTCCAAAACACCAGACTTATAATCAAGTGCCTACTCACTGTATCCACTTTTCAATGCCATTCCTGCCAGTGTGCTCTTCTTCCTGGGTCCCCATCAGGACACGGTGCTACCATTAACTCAACTGTTAAAGCCAGAAACTAGATATTCCTTGATGCCTTTTTTTTTTTTCACTCTTCCAGTATTCAATCCATCCTGTTGGCCTTAACTTCAAAATCTATCCCCAAGCTGATCATTTATCACCATACCCAAGTTTCCACATCTCTTGCTTGGACTATTACTGTAGTCTCTTATGTCCCTACTCCTATACTTTCTTCCTTCAGTCTATTTTTTCACAAAACAACTGGAATGAATCCTCTAAAGGACAAATCAAATTATATCAACTTTATAAAACAAAACAAAACAAAAAAACCTTCCTAAGGCTTTTCATCATATATTGATTCAAATTTAAGGTCCTTAACTTAAACTAAGTGCTTCTGTTATTTGACCCTCTGGCTAACTCTCCAGCCTCATCACCACTCTTCTCTATCTCACTATACTCTAGCTTCATTGACTTTTTTCTCTTCCTCCATTGCAGGAAACATAATCCTGTATTAAAATTTTATACTTACTAATACTTTTACCTTTAATAATCTTCCCCTAGATATGTGCAAGACCATCTTCTTCTCATAGGTCTGATTTCTTCCTAAATGTTACATAGGCTTTCCTTGACCACCGTATTTAACAAAATGCCTGGTGAAACTCTTTATCCTTCCACTCTGCTTATTTTTTTCTTTAAGGAATTTACCATTACCTGACATAACACTAACTTCGTTTTTTGTTTGTTTCTTATTATCTGCCTCCTTCTAGAATTAATACTTCATGGATACATACTATTTTTGTTCATTGCTACATGTTCAATACTTAGAATGATGCTTACCATATCATAGGCCTCAGTAAATATTTAATTGAATGAATGAATCTCTGGATGAAGTGAGTATATAGTTTAAAATTTCATTCCCAATTTTTACTATGATTTTTTTCTTCTTAGCCATTCTGAGAGGAGGCTCATCAGTTGCTTATAATATCTAGGTAACTTGTGTATTCTTGGCAAATATTAGTGGACAATTCTCTGGATAAACAATTCTAATAAATTCATGCTTAAGTGCTAAAATTATATTTGTTTCGTCCTTTGTATGTCTTGTATTCTTAAATGGCAAGAATTTGATCAGAACAGACTGAGTGGATTCTGACTCACCACTTGACACATGATTGGTTATGCGTCCCTCTCCTACAGTCACTATGAGAGTGTGATATACACAGTGATATGCAATATAATCTTGGGCTCCACTATGACCCATCTATGGCCCAAGATGACACATCATGCTGACTTTTTGCCCGAAATTACTTTGATGACTAATGATTTGATAGAGTGTAGATGTAATTCAATTAGCTTTTTGATAGTTTATTCAAAATGATTTAAAATCTTGTTGAAGTTTTGGCAAGTCAACCCATTGCTGACTCTTTCAGAGTCTTTATTATCTCTATGAGATAATAAAATTATTCAACAAAATTAAATTGCCACGAAGTAAAGCTAGGTTTCCACAAGCTTATCTAATAACTATTAAAGTACTGAATACTGTAATGAATTTAAAACATATAAAATCACATTTAATTGTCTGGCAGCCTCTGTAAGAAACCAACATTTCAGATATTCTCTGAGATTAATCTTCCTTTCATTCAGTTATTAGGGCCAATGTTGGAACTGCTTGATGCTGTGCATGATGACTGAATCTCTCCTCCTTAATCCTCATGGTCCTTCCTTTTATTCTGGTAATGAAGGACCTCTGTAATCTTGCCAAATGGCTCTTTTCAAGATTTACCTGCTTTTATCTTCTGCACAGATCCTTTGCTCCCACTTAAGTGATCCCATGGTCTTCTACACAGGATTGCTCAGTTTGTCTTTAAAGTCTTCAATAATGATATTCCCAACTGATCTGGCTATATGTTTCCCTTTTACACAAACACACACACACACACACACGTGCACGAGCACACACACAAACATACACAAATACACGCCTGTGGTTTAAGGTAAACCTAATCAAGGCCTCCTCCATGGAACCTTGCCTGCTCCTCAGCAGGAAGGAATTCCTTCATTCTCTGAAATCTTAGAGCCTGTTTATGCATGAGCACCTATATATTTGACAGCTGATCAAACATATTATTACTTTGTAATGTTAATTCTCTCTACATACACAAATGTGCCTATGTTCTTGTGTGTATAAACTCCTAGAAGACATTTGAATTTTCTTGTTAACAAGGGCTATCTTTTAATTCCACAAAGTATTCATATAATTCATCTTCACAGGTTTTTGAACCTTTTTTCTAAAAAGCTTTCCAACATGCCTTTGCAACTTAAGAGACTGTTGTCTGTGTTTCACTTTGGAAATGAGGTATTCCAAGCTTATTGCTCCTCATTATCTTTGTGGTCTATGGCGGCTGACAAAGAGACCCTGTACTTGCTACATACAGCTTTTTATGACTTTGATGCATCCAGGGTGGGGCTCCGTTAGTTCAGGACACTCCCGGTTGCTTTGGTGGCAGATGGCACCACTCTTTCATTCCTTACATATCTGCCAAAATATTTAGAGGAGATGAAAACAGGAAGGCTAGGGATGATTAACTATCTAGTGGTATTAAAAACAAATAAACAAAAAATATAAGATGTGGCAATCCCCCAAGTGGAATTGCTACAGAAAGAATGGTGTCAGTGGATTATCCAACAAGCAGGAGAATCTGCTAACCTTCCAGCCCTGATTAATAACACAGTCCCCAGGACACGTCTGCTTTCCTCACATCTGTCAGGATTCTGGGTTCACAAAGCATTTTTCCATGATCTCAAATTCTGTCACAGCAGCCTTATGAGTAAGAAAAAGTAGAAATTGTCCCAATTTTTATATTATCCCTATCAAACAATGTTTTCTGATTCAAAAATCCCTTTCCCTATCAGAAATGGTTTTTTCTCCCCCTTTGAAATCTTTTCTTATGAAGTCCTACAAGCCAGGAGTATGCCCATTGTGGCTTCTGAAAGCCTTCAACTGATTGGCTTGCCTCTCAGACCTTCTCCTGCTGTGTGCTTCTTTTCAGCACCAAATAAGTGTCAGACAATTAGAGATGGGACTGGAGATGTGTAAATTGTACTGTCGCCAGCAACAAATTAGTAATTTCGTGATAATACACTGTCCTTGTAACATGGTTAGAGTTAGCACAGTTACCTGCCTCTATTTGTGCTAAAAGGCCATGGGTAAGATTGATGAAGATCCTGTGTGGTAATTCATTTTCCTTCTTGACACTCTCCCTCACCACCCCCCTCCCAAGAAATGAGATGTTAACCAGCCTCTGGGAGTTGAATGAACAAAGCCTCTAACCTGGCTTTCCCAAACTCATCATGCTTTCCTTGTAGTCCTTACCTGGAAGGTATTGTACCACCCATGTTGAATGGGTGCAGGCAAAAAAGCTCATGACGCAGTGGAGGGAGTTAACATCCCACATCTCTTGATCTAGCCTTCTTTTATTCCATGATACCGGGGCCTTAGTGGGAACAGATAGTGGGTTCAGAAATCGCAGTTACTGCTTAAACTTGAAAGCTTATAAATATGAATGGAGGGTATCCTGGTCTTTGTCCTTCCTTAATAGGTAGATATGGGAATAAGTCCTCCACAGAGTTGCTGTTCCCAGGCCTTGACGCTTTCCAGCCTTGACCTTTCTGCAGGGGGAATTTGTGCATTTCTGAAAGGTCCTCCCATTGATGGATAGGTGCCTGCTCACTTGCCTTGTTAGCACTCTGATTGCTCTTCTAAGGAACAAGAGAACAGAAGTGGAACCATTTACTCTAGAAGGTCCCGGTTAAACTGTGCCTGGTGCTCTGATACAATTTAGGAATGAGGCAGTCTTATCAGTGGGATTGGTCATGGTGCTATTATAATATTGTGATTTATAAGAAATACATTCAGATGACCAAACATATTTCTCATATATATTTGGTCTTTGTCCACAGTTTCTGGCTCACAGCTCCCAAACCCTTGTAATTTCTGAAGTGTTAAGGTCAATAAAGGTATCTTTTGCTGTGTTAATGAAGGTGAGATTTTTATCTTGTCCTAGGCAGGGAGAGTGGGGGGCTTGTTGCCAGGAGGAAATCATGTGATTAGAGCTTTGGAACTTTCAGTCCCCCCTGGTTTCAGAACCCCAGGCCCTCTGGGAGGAGGAGAGGAGCTGGAGGCTGAATCAGCCAATGGCCAATGATTTAGTTAATCATGACCATACAATGAAACCTTCATAAAACCCAAAAAAGAGAGCTTCAGATTGGTGAACACGTGGAGATGCAGGGAGGAGGGCATGCCTGGAAAGGGTATGAAAGTTACTTGCCCTTTCCCCTACCTTGCCCTCTATATCTCTTTATGTGACTATTGATTCATAACCTTTATCATATCCTTTAATAAACTGGTAAAGGTAAGTGTTTCCCTAAGTTCTGTGGTCCACTCTAACAAATTAATGGAACCCAAAAGGTGTCGGTCATTAGAACTTCCAACCTGCAACTGGTGGGTTTGAAGTGGAGGTAACAGCTTAAGCTTGTAACTAGCATCCAGAGAATGGGATAGGTGGGCACTCTTACAGGACTAAATCCTTAACCTATAGAATCTGATACTAGCTCCAGGTAGATAGTATTGAGTTGAATTGTTGGACACCCAGCTGGAGTCTGCGAATTAATTGTGTGTGGGAGGGAATGGTTCCCCTATTGAAAACGGGCCTGGGAACCCTAAGAGAGCCATCAACACACTATTTGCTACCTACGTATAATTTTCTATACCTTTGTGGCAATGATTTGCCCATAATCATGATAAATTTACCACACACTAACTCCACCACAATTCCCACAGGAAAGTAAAGGTTCAAGAATAGCCAGGGAATTTTAAATAGGAAAGGAGAATGAATCTTGCTGTTTTTTAAAATTAGGATGTTACGTAGTTATACTAATGTGTGGCAATAATGTAGCAGTAACCAATATCTAAGGTGAAGGGAAAGAGAGTCAGGAGACTGACCCAGACATCTATAGGGAAATGGAATATGATTGGTGTAGTTACAAATCAGTTGGGAAGTGAACTGGTAAAATAAAAGTTTATGAACTAAGTAGAACTGGGAAGGAAACTTCAATCTCATATTCTCAATTCAAAACTCATAGCAAATATCAAAAATAAGACTACTTTTCTTCCTTCCCTCCCTTCCTTCCTCCTTTGCTCCCTCTTCTTTCCCTCCTTCCCTCCTTCCTTCCTTACCTCTCTCCCTCCTTCCCCCTCCCTCCCTCAGGTTTTTTCTTTTCTTCCTTTTTTTCCCTCTTTGTCTATATCTTTCTTTTCTGTTTCTCTCTCTTCCTTTCCCCTCTTCTCTCTCCCTCTCTCTGTATCATATATATGTATTATGCATGCATGTATGTACCTATCCATCTGAAGAAATTTAGAAAGCATAATATTGAAGAATATAAGCCAGTTATAAAACAATATTTAAAATATGCACTAAGTATATACATATTTAAAACATATGCTAAAAGCCTTTGGTGTCTAATTAATAAAGTGTGTGTTTATGTACATATAGGTGAAGCAAATAGAGGGAAAAAAAACAAGCAGAATAAGCAACATACTAACAGGAAAGATACCCGTATATTTCATAATAGGGTGCACCTCGAGGGAGTCAGGACAGAAATGGAGCAATGGATATGGGACAAGGGATGATACTTATTCCTTAGGAAAAGTTATAGTGGATATAACACAAAAAGTTCACATTTCCTCTCTGAGCATTGGGTATATGACATATGTAATAAATATTTTTTCTCTATTTCAATAACGAGAGAAAAATGTCTCTGCTGACCTGCCAGCTTACTAGAATATATATTCTGAGTATTGTCCTCTAATTGGCAGGGCTGTGTTTATATACACACACATACACACACACATACAACCAGCCAGATTTAGGAGTATTTTCAAAGTCCACAGAATTCGGAAAAACAATCTGCTTTTACTCTAACTTTCCTAGTCACTTTGTCTTCAGAAGGAACTTACTGGGAGGAAAGTAAAGTGGCATTCATATATATTTCTCCTCTACTTTTAAAAAAATCTCTAATAAATCTTCGATAAATTCTATACCACCTCAGCTTTTTGATAAGGATATGGAAAAGTATTTAGATTTGCTTCACACTGAAGAAGAAAGGAAAGCTTTAGATCAAGCCTGATGAAAGCTGTGTGTGTGTGTGTGTGTGTGTGTGTGTGTGTGTGTGATGTGGCAGCTGGGATGGTGATGGTGGTGGATTGATGAGTGATGATAGAGTGATCAGAGGAGGAAGACTTGGTGGGAAAGCAGAAAGAGTCCTCTAGATTTTTCCTATAGCTACTTATCTGTTCAAGCCACGAAACTTTTTCCAGCTTTAAACCAAGCCAGAGACATTAACCCAATCTCTCAAGTATTCACTGGTGTTTATGTTGTTCATGGAAGGGGTGCAGCAGACGGAGGTTTGCTGAAAGAATAGTTATCAGAATTTTTGATAAATGGAGGGCAACATAGCAGGAGGGAAGTCTTTGTTGCTGAGTGTCCAGGAGAGGGGAGGGGAAAGCAAATATATTCTCCTGGATATGTGGAGGCAAAATGCCCAGTGTTCTAGAGACCAATTTCACTGACTTTCTCAACTTTAGCAAAGCCATTCATTTTCCTCTAAGTAAGAACCATTGTCATTTTCTGCATTGCAGGATAATTAACTAACATGGATAAAGAGCTATTGAAATGTTGAGTGTCATTACCCCAATGACTCATTTTTTAGAGTAGCTTTGGAACATGATTGGCGAAGTTTGTGAGTCATGGTAGGGAAAGTTTCCAGAGTAATAAAGCCCTAGATTTCTAACTATGCCGAACTCAGGGTGCAGGGCAGAAATAAAACTTAAGGGTGACAAGTTTGAAGCTTTTGTCACCTGTCTGAAGATATTAAGCTGCCTGTGGAGAAGCGCTGAAAATTCTAGGTGCTTCCTAAGATCGGCTGTTACCCCGACTAATGAAGCAGCTTCAGATCTAATCATCAGCAAATGATCTCACTCCATCCCTTTTTTTCCCCAGTAGGTGTGATGTGAATCATTTGACCATCAAAAATGAAATTTAGATATAAATACTCTGTTATTATTAAGTATTAACTATGGAAGTTAACACTTACTTATTTAGTGTAAAGTATGGAAAGGTCAGTGGTCTTAACCTTCAAAATGTTGATTTTATTTGTACAGAAGAAACTATCTTAAAACAGAAAAGGACAATAGCACAATTTAACCAAGCATTTATATTTGATTTTTTAAAATGATGCCTGTGTTTTAATACAGACTGAGTATCAGAGAAGGATCTGCAGATAATGGACAATGCCCACATATGGGTAAGGAGATAAAAAGCAATTATTTCAGAAGTAGAAGCCCGTGATATAACATAAATAGTGAAAGCTTCCTTTCCCTCCATTTTCTTTATTTTCTCCACTCATGTTATTTTAGGAACTGCAGGGAATATGTAGTTGGATCATAAATGCTGTTCAAAGATCATATGGTTAATGTTGCAATTTTTTAAATATAGAAATGGCTTCGGGCTGGCTCTAATTGAGCAGTCTCTGCAAAACATACTAAACCACAGAGAACTTATGCAGAGAAGGAGTTTTTAATTTATTTGTATGGCCTCTTTGGTGTGGAGGCGGAGGCATTAACAACTTAGAATGGCATTTTTTTTTTTTTGTAAAATCAACATAAATATGGGCAGTTGGATTAGAGGATTAATGGCGCCCTCATTGCCTGATCTTTTTTTTTTTTTAATATTCTTTTCAGACAGCATATTGTCCATAAGGGTTTCTGATTATCTTTCCTGTTACGCTTAGCAAGAACTTTGAAAAACTATGAAATTGGACTCAGTAGGTGTTAAAAAAGTTTATTAAATGCTGATGGGAATCTGTCTAATTCTGGAGACTTTCCAGTTCTAAGGAAATTGCCTTATTTGCAGCATTTCCATTCCATTGTTAAGTGATTGTGTTTGTATCTTTTAAATATATGTCACTTGATAGGGAAAAAAATCAGAAAGACAAGTTATGACAAAGAATTATTACTGCCTTTCTCTGTTGCTTATTCCTTTGTTTGTGCATGTGCTATTTACCAGAGGACTGGACTCCTTTATAGGTCTCTGGATTAGTCATTAACACCTTCATGTGGGGGCGAGATACATGGGCATCCTGTGGGGAAGATAACGAGTTTGGGATTTTATTGCAGGGACTGCATTCCAGTTCCCAATTTTTTCTATAGGTCACTCATATTGCAAGTAATTCTTGAGCAAACCATTCCCCATCTGTTCAGATCTTGTTATAACAAAATCAGCCATGACAGATTATGGTACATAAAACAGAATAAACTTTGCCCAGCTGGATGTACAAAGTAAGGAGAGGAAGGATATACAGGGCCCTCTGGCTACAGAAAACTGCAATCAGGAGAACATTCTCCATCAGAAAGGGTGAAAGGTGTGAAAATGTTACGGGGAGAGAAAAGAAGGGTTGCCTTTTTGGAAAACCACTTCTCACTGCTAATGAGTGATGAGTGTAAACAGGCAAATTAGAGCTTTTTCTTTTAAATTTTATTTTATTTTTTTGTGGTAAGGACACTTAACACGAGACCTACTCTCCTAATACATTTTAAGTGTATAATATAGAATTGTTGACTATAGATCCATTGTTGTACGATAGATCTCTAGGTCCTATTCGTCCTGTTTAACTGAAACTTTATGCCCATTTATTAGTGACTGCTCATTTCCCTTCCCTTACCCCCAGCCCCTGGCAACCCACTATTTAACTCTTTGATTGTACGATTTTGACTATTTTAGACACCTCATATTTAAGTGGAATCATGTAGTATTTGCCTTTCTGTGACTGGCTTATTTCACTGAGCATGCTGTTCTCAAGTTTTATCCATGTTGTTGTGTAAGATTGGGTTTCCTTTTTGTTTAAGATTGAATAGTATTCCATTGTGTATCTATACCACATTTTCTTTATCCATTCATCTGTTGATGAGCATTTAGATTATTGCCATAGTTACTCCATGTTTTGACTATCATACTTAATGCTGCCATGAACATTGGAATGCTAGTATTCCTTTGAGATCCTGATTTCAGTTCTTTTGGGTAAACATCCAGAAGTGGGATTTTTGGATCATATGGTAGTTCTAGTTTAATTTCTGAAGAACCTCTGTACTGTTTCCTGTAGTGGCTACACTACTTCACATTCCTAGCAACAGCGTGCAAGGGTTCCAATTTCTCTCATCTTCACCTAGGCTTCTTGTCTTTTGTTTTTTGTTAATTACTTTGTCTTGCTATTCATGTCCCCAGGACCAGCCCTTTGCTCCCTCACCTCAAAAATGTGTGCATGGAGCCTGATTTCCTCAGTGGGCATATCCCATTTTAGGGAACATACACTAGCCACTCTGGCTGTAGTCGCTAGCAATGACAGAATTCCATCATCATGAGTTGAAAAATCTCTAAGGTATTCTAATGAAAAAGTCATTTTGTTCATGACTGATCTAAGAATCCCAGAGTCTGCCTCTGAAGATCTGCTTTCAACTTTAAGGCAGCCATGGGTTCACTTTGGTGGGGACTATTCTGGAGAGTAGGCTTGTTTATAATATTTGCTCTGAATTTTTCACCTTTAATGTGAAAGGAACAGCCTAAGTTATGGAAGTCAAACTAAAGGTGGCATTTCTGATGTCCATGTTCTTTTTTTTTTTAAGATTTTATTTATTTATTCATGAGAGATACAGAGAGAGAGAGAGGCAGAGACACAGGCAGAGGGAGAAGCAGGCTCCATGCAGGGAACATGATGTGGGACTCGATCCCGGGACTCCAGGATCACGCCCTGGGCCAGAGGCAGGCACTAAACCACTGAGCCACCCAGGGATTCCCAGATGTCTATGTTATTGAAGAAATTCTGTGCAGGCCACCCATAGGCCTCCCATGTCTCCCAAGTGCCCTTTTTCGGAGATAAGCTGTAGCATCTGGTTGGTGATGGTGTGACACAACCACTATTTCTTTCTAGTCCTAAAGTAGTGGGGCCGTTGGGTCTTTTTACATTGCTTTGGCAAGAAAAGCAAGAACTCCACTTTTCATTCCTTTCTCAGTTTGGTGGGCGTTTTTGATTCATAGACCTTCTTTAGAGAAATCCACTGACCCACTGCCTTCCTTCTCGCCCAAACTTTCCTACCTGTCACCAGGTTCATTCTTTAGTGTTCTTCAGAACCAGTCAAGTCAGTTGCTCCTTAAATCGAAACACAAAAGAGCAAATAAATCAAAACCGCAACAATCAATCAGGTGCTCTGGCCTTTCCTCTTCTTTGCTTTCTTCAACTCACTGTCAGCTTCATAGATGGGGAAAGGCCAATTATTTGCTATTGTGTTTTCATAGTTATAGAGGTTATTGCTATGTGGTCCTTAGGTAGTTCTTTGAAGTGATCTAGAATATTTCTTTTGAGAGGTGTGTTATGCCTGACCAATAAGATAGGCTTTCAGGGGGCAAATGGGTGGCTCAGTTAAGTGTCTGCCTTCAGCTCAGGTCATGATCTCTTTGTCCTGGGATGGAGCCTGAGTAGAATTCCTTGCTCAGCAGGGAGTCGGCTTCTCCCTCTGTCTGCCCAATTCCCTGTGCTCTCTTGCTCTCTCAAGTGAATAAATAAAATATTAAAAAAAAATTATTGGAGGTCAATTTGCCAACATATAGGATAACGCCATTCTCATCCTGCCAAGTGTCCCCCTCAATGCCCATCACCCAGTCACCCCAACCCCCTGCCCACCTCCCCTTCCACTACCCCTTGTTCATTTCCCAGAGTTAGGTGTCTCTCATATTCTGTCTCCCTCACTGATATTTCCACCATTTTCTCTCCTTTCCCTTTATTCCCTTTCACTATTTTTATAATCCCCAATAGAATGAGACCATATAATGTTTGTCCTTCTCCGATTGACTTATTTCACTCAGCATAATAGCCTCCAGGTCCATCCACATCGAAGCAAATGGTGGGTATTTGTCGTTTCTCATGGCTGAGTAATATTCCATTGTATACATAGACCACATCTTCTTTATCCATTCATCTTTCGATGGACACCGAGGCTCCTTCCACAGTTTGGCTATTGTGGACATTGCTGCTATAAACGCTGGGGTGCAGGTGTCCCAGCATTTCACTGCATCTATATCTTTGGGGTAAATCCCCAGCAGTGCAATTGCTGGGTCATAGGGCAGGTCTATTTTTAACTCTTTGACAAACCTCCACACAGTTTTCCAGAGTGGCTGCACCAGTTCACATTCCCACCAACAGTGCAAGAGGGTTCCCTTTTCTCCACATCTTCTCCAACATTTGTGGTTTCCTGCCTTGTTAATGTTCCCCATTCTCACTGGTGTGAGGTGGTATCTCATTGTGGTTTTGATTTGTATTTCCCTGATGGCAAGTGATGCAGAGCATTTTCTCATGTGCATGTTGACCATGTCTATGTCTTCCTCTGTGAGATTTCTGTTCATGTCTTTTCCCCATTTCATGATTGGATTGTTTGTTTCTTTGCTGTTGAGTTTAATTAGTTCTTTCTAGATCTTGGATACTAGCCCTTTATCTGATACGTCCTTTGCAAATATCTTCTCCCATTCTGTAGGTTGTCGTTTAGTTTTGTTGACTGTTTTTTTTTTTTTTTTTCTGTGCAGAAGCTTTTTATCTTGATGAAGTCCCAATAATTCATTTTTGCTTGTTTCTCTTGCCTTCATGGATGTATCTTGCAAGAAGTTGCTGTGGCCAGATTCAAAAAGGGTGATGCCTGTGTTCTCCTCTAAAATTTTGATGGAATCTTGTCTCACATTTAGATCTTTCATCCATTTTGGGTTTATCTTTGTGGATGGTGTAAGAGAATGGTCTAGTTTCATTCTTCTTCATGTGGCTGTACAATTTTCCCAGCACCATTTATTGAAGAGACTGTCTTTTTTCCAGTGGATAGTCTTTCCTGCTTTGTCGAATATTAGTTGACCATAAGTTGAAGATCCACTTCTGGGTTTTCTCTTCTGTTCCATTGATCTATGTGTCTGATTTTGTGTCAGTACTACACTGTCTTGATGACCACAGCTTTGTAGTGCAACCTGAAATCTGGCATTGTGATGCCCCCAGATATGGTTTTCTTTTTTAAAATTCCTCTGTCTATTCGAGGTCTTTTCTGATTCCACACAAATCTTAAGATGATTTGTTCCAACTCTCAGAAGAAAGTCCATGGTATTTTGATAGGGATTGCATTAAATGTGTAAATTGCCCTGGGTAGCATTGACATTTTCACAATATTAATTCTTCCAATCCATGAGCATTGAATATTTTTCCATCTTTTTGTGTCTTCCTCAATTTCTTTCAGAAGTGTTCTATAGTTTTTAGGGTATAGATCCTTTACCTCTTTGGTTAGGTTTATTCCTAGGTATCTTATGCTTTTGGGTGCAATTGTAAATGGGACTGACTCCTTAATTTCTCTTTCTTCAGTCTCATTGTTAGTGTATAGAAATGCCACTGACTTCTGGGCATTGATGTTGTATCCTGCCATACTGCCGAATTGCTGTATGAGTTCTGGCAATCTCGGGGCGGAGTCTTTTGGGTTTTCTATGTACAGTATAATGTCATCTGTGAAGAGGGAGAGTTTGACTTCTTCTTTGCTGATTTGAATGCCTTTTATTTCTTTTTGTTGTCTGATTGCTGAGGCTAGGACTTCCAATACTATGTTGTATAACAGTGGTGAGAGTGGACATCCCTGTCTTGTTCCTGATCTTAGGGGAAAGGCTCCCAGTGTTTCCCCATTGAGAATGATATTTTCTGTGGGCTTTTCATAGATGGCTTTCAAGATGTTGAGGAATGTTCCCTCTATCCCTACACTCTCAAGAGTTTTGATCAGGAATGGATGCTGTATTTTGTCAAATTCTTTCTCTGCATCTATTGAGAGGATCATATGGTTCTTGTTTTTTCTCTTGCTGATATGATCAATCACATTGATTGCTTTATGAGTGTTGAACCAGCCTTGAATCCTGGGGATAAATCCCACTTCGTCATGGTGAATAATCTTCTTAATGTATTTTTGGATCCTATTGGCTAGTATCTTGTTGAGAATTTTTGCATCTGTGTTCATCAGGGATATTGGTCTATAATTCTCCTTTTTGGTGTGGTCTTTGTCTGGTTTTGGAACTAAGGTGATGCTAGCTTCATAGAATGAGTTTGGAAGTAAACCATCTCTTTCTATCTTTCCTAACAGCTTTAGTAGAATAGGTATGGTTTCTTCTTTAAACGTTTGATAGAATTCCCCTGGGAGGCCATCTGGCCCTGGACTTTTGTGTCTTGGGAGGTTTTTGATGACTGCTTCAAATTCCTCCCTGGTTATCGGCCTGTTCAGGTTTTCTATTTCTTCCTGTTCCAGTTTTAGTAGTTTGTGGTTTTCCAGAAATCCATCCATTTCTTCTAGATTGCCTAATTTATTGGCATATAGCTGCTCATAATAAGTTTTTAAAATCGTTTGTATTTTCTTGGTATTTGTGGTAATCTCTCCTTTCTCATTCATGATTTTATTTTATTTTTTTATAGATTTTATTTATTTATTCATGAGAGACACACACAGAGAGGCAGAGACATAGGCAGAGGGAGAAGCAGGCTCCATGCAGGGAACCTTGACGTGGGACTCGATCTCGGGACTCCAGGATCACACCCTGGGCTGAAAGCAAGGCTAAACTGCTAAGCAACCTGGGCTGCCCTCATTCATGATTTTACTAATTTGAGTCTTTTCTCTCTTCTTTTTAATAAGGCTGGCTAATGGTTTATCTTATTAATTCTTTCAAAGAACCAACTCCTGGTTTTGTTGATCGGTTCCACAGTTCTTCTGTTCTCTATTTCATTGAATTCTGCTTGAATCTTTATTAATTCTCTTCTTCTGCTGGGGTGGGATCTATTTGCTGTTTTTTCTCCAGCTCCTTTAGCTGCAAGGTTAGCTTTTGTATATGAGTTCTTTCCAGTTTTTGGATGGCTGCTTATATTGCGATGTATTTCCCCCTCAGGACTGCTTTTGCTGTATCCCAAAGATTTTGAATGGTTGTATCTTCATTCTCATTAGTTTCCACAAATCTTTTTAATTCTTCCCTAATTTCCTGGTTGACCCTTTCATCTTTTAGCAGGATGGTCCTTAACCTCCACATGTTTGAAATCCTTCCAAACTTCTTCTTGTGATTTAGTTCTAGTTTCAAAGCATTATGGTCTGAAAATATGCAGGGTATGATCCCAATCTTTTGGTATCAGTTAAGACTTGATTTATAACCGAGTATGTGGTCTATTCTGGAGAAAGTTCCATGTGCACTTGAGAAGAATGTGTATTCAGTTGCATTTGGATGTAAAGTTCTGTAAATACCTGTGAAATCCGTCTGGTCCAGTGTATCATTTAAAGCTCTTATTTCTTTGGAGATGTGCTTAGAATATCTGTCAATTATAGAAAGCGCTATGTTCAAGTCACCAAGTATAAGTGTATTATTATCTAAGTATGTCTTAACTTTGGTTATTAATTGATTGATATATTTGGCAGCTCCCACATTCGGGGCATAAATATGCATGATTGTTAGGTCCTCTTGTTGGATAGATCCTTTAAGTATGATATAGTGTCCCTCTTCATATCTCACTACAGTCTTTGGGATAAACTTTAATTTATTTGATAAAAGGATGGATAACCCTGCTTTCTTTTGAGGACCATTTGAATGGTACATGGTTCCCCAACCTTTTATTTTCAGGTTGTAGGTGTCCTTAGGTCTAAAATGAGTCTCTTGTAGCAAATAGATGGGTCTTGCTTTTTTATCCAGTCTGAAACCCTGCGCCTTTTGATGAGGTCATTAAGCCCATTCACATTCAGAGTTACTATTGAAAGATATGAATTTAGAATCTTTAAAAAAAAATAGACAGGCTTTCAGGATTCTAGCCAAAAGAAAATGGGCTAATAACATTCTTTAATACATCGGTTATGTACATTATTTTTACGCAATGATACGCAATGATGAAGAGAAATGTGCATCTGAAATGTATATCTGCTATATTTATTTATTTATTTATTTATTTGAATTTCCCTATTTACTTACTGCTCCTGATCTTAGGACATTTATCTAATGGGATTAAAATGCTTAAAGTTATAAATATTTATACATTTCTTATTAATATTTATTACCTTAAATATTTAATTTAATGTTTTTATTTTTTCTGTTTGTTTTAGATTTTTAGGAAATAAATATTTCATTGTTAATATGTCAATATATTAATTAATTTATTTTTTCTTTGAAAATGTAGTCACATTATTATGAAAATGTATGAAAATAAATGTACAGTATATTCGTTTGTTTATTTATTTATTTTAAGGTTTTAAATTTTAATTCCAGTTTAATTAACTTACTGTGTTATGTTAGTTTCAAGTACACAATATAGTGATTCAACAATGCTATGTATTACTCAGTGCTCATCATGATAGTGTACTCTTTAATCCCCTTCACATGGGGTGGCTGGGTGGCTCAGTGGGTTAAGCATCCAACTCTTGATTTTGGCTAAAATCATGATCTCAAGGTTGTGAGATTGAACCCTGCATCAGGCTTCATGCTGGGTGTAGAACCTGCTTAAGATCCTCTCTCTCCCTCACCCTCTGGACTACCTTTCATCTTTCTTCTCCTCTCTCAAAAAAAAAAAAAATGCCCTTCACCTATTTAACCCATTCCTTTATTATTTTTAAACTTAGATTATCCTGCTCCAATCAAATATATTTTTGACTTTTGAAAATATTTTCTATAATTTTCATAATTGAAAATTAATCTGAATACCAATATAGAATTTTTTCTTGATGTGTTTTTTGAGATTTTATGTAAGATTTGATGGCTTACTCAAATAACCAATTTTCTAGTATCATTTAATAAATTATTTTTGTCTTTTCCAGTGATTTATAATTTTTCCTCTGTGGATATGAAGTTCTTAGATAACGTAAGACATACACAGATGTGCACTATTCTGGCACACTCACTACTCTTCTGTAAACATTCATTAATGGATAAAATAATACATGGGAATTTCTGGACTAATCTTTCCATCTACTTCCAAAATGATCTTCTAGCTGTGACCAATTCAAACTATGTTTTAATATCTGAAAGTAGAAGTTGCTTATGATAACTTCATAAAATGATTTATATACCAGTGTCCACTGGTTATTCATTCAAGGGAACATGAGAATCACTTTAAGATTAACACTGAATTGCTACTGAGATTTTGACTTTTATTAGGTTAAACCAATTAATTAGCACATTTTTCCAAGATGTTATTCTGCACAACACTGTGTCATAGGTTAATAAGGTGCTACCAGAGACATGTATTCAATAAGTCTTGGTTAAACAAAGCTGCATATACTGTAGATTTACATATGGTGGATTATCTGAGAACTACCAACATTTGAATTCCTGTATGATTATCCAGTAAAGAAAGAGAATAAGTAACATTTCCCAAACTTCTTTGTTATGAAATGTGTGCATATGTGTGTGTACTTGTGTGTATATATATTTCATCCATACTGACATACTTAAATTGATGTCCTCAGCATTGGCATTTGGAAACACATGACATAAATAAATTTGAAAATAAATGTCATTTTTATAAGACCCAGCCTTCTTAGTCAGGGATGTAATAGTTCTCCATTCCTTTTATTTTTTTAATGTCTCAACAAAGTTTTATTTTATGCTTGGTTCCCATAAGTTTTCTTTAAAGCATTTCAACATATTATTTGAATCTGTTATTATGAATAATTTTTCTAATGTATTTTCCAAATGACTATTGTTAGTATATAGAAATATTTTCTAATTAAGTTTGTGTTTATTTTATTTAACTTTCTTGTTAATTTTCATGGATTTTCAACAGATAGTCCAATGTTTTCTCAGCAGAAAACTATAATATGTAAAATAATTGTTTTTTATTAATTTCTCTTTATATTTTTGCTTTAAATAGGAGTTCTAAAATTATGTTATGTAATAATACTTTTAAGCAGTATAGTGTAGTATAAAAGAGGTAGAATAGAGCACAAAATAAGCATTTAATAAATGTTAATTCAGTTTATTCCTACTTTAATAGATACACTCGTAGTCTTCCACCATTATGATAGGATCATTTTTATTTCTTAATTTGATGAGTATAACTGAATTTGTAGTATATATCATTCAGAATTTTATACAGATACTTTATTCTTATATTTTTCAGAGGTGTTATTTTTACTCAGTCAGAATACTCTGTAGAATTTATTAGGTTAAATGCCTTTTTAGTGTCCTAGAAATACAGCAATAAAAAAAGTTTAAAATCTATACCCAAAGTAGCATACATTTGAATGAAAGAAAAATGGATAAAAATAAAATTAAAAAGTCAAATTCAAAGAACACGATATAGATGGGAAAGGGTAATAATGTTCATGATATATCTAACCAGATTTCACAGGTGACAATGGGGAAGAGACAATAGCTGAGAAAAAGGCCTGAAATATTGAGAGATATTGAAGAAACTCGATAACCCTAGGAAGATTAATGTGCTTAAAATAGTCATTTCAACATTCTTGTCTCCTGAAATCAATATTTAGATTATCTGTTCATCTTCCATTATGTGTCTTTTGCTTGATTTTCAGATCCTTTTTCCTGGCTTTTCATCTTTCATGACTTTTTACGATACCAAGAACCACAGAGACTGTGAATGATATTATTTTCTCAGAGAGACTGTCCACTCTGTGCTCTGTTATAAGCAGAGGGTGGTGGGCAAGTAATCATCACAGCTAGGGATTAGAATGTTCCATGTTGGGCTTCAGTATTAGTAACAATGTCCATCTTGAATTCATCTGTTTCTAGAATGTGGGGTTTTGAATTTAGCTTCAGAAGAATGAGAGATTCACTTATACCCTTTAGTTCTAATCTTAGCTCTTTAATTTCTTTTCCAAAGTCTTCAGAAAAGACTAGTCATAACTTGAGTACTTTTGATTGAACTTTATTTTCAAAATAGTATGAGACCACGAGGCATTTTTTTCTGCCTTTTACAAGTTTCTGGTCTAGCTCCCTAAATTCGCATGCCACCTAGAACTTAACAGATGGGGATCCCTGGGTGGCGCAGCAGTTTGGCGCCTGCCTTTGGCCCAGGGCGCGATCCTGGAGACCTGGGATGGAATCCCACATCAGGCTCCCGGTGCATGGAGCCTGCTTCTCCCTCTGCCTGTGTCTCTGCCTCTCTCTCTCTCTCTCTGTGTGCGACTATCATAAATAAATAAAAATTAAAAAAAAAAAGAACTTAACAAATGCTCTGTAGGGAAACCAGCTGTGTTTTTGTGCCCCCCCTCCCCCAGTCTGTTTCATCAGCCTGTCAAACTTCAAAAACTTCACTGTTTTCTATTTCCTTCAGCAGAATCCTTCTGCCCAGGTAAAGTCTGATCATTGGTTAATGTCTAGAATGGACAAATGCCTTCAGGAGAGAATAATAGGCAGTGAATGTTAACTCACTAAAAATCCCACTCTTTTCTTTCTGGGATTTTAATTTATCTAGTCTTCATTACTTTCACAACCCTCTTCTGTCTTTTAAAATATAATATTTGTACGTCATGTATTTTTTAGGTGTTATGAACATTGTTGACCTGGTGTGATCTACTGCATTCTATCCAAAAATAATAATTAAAAAGTAACCACACCTAGACACATTGTACTGAAATAATAGCAAACCAACAGTGTTAAATGGGAATAGAGATGGAAGAAGGGCTTGTGCCTACTAATTTACTCTGCAACCAAGTGGGACACATTCAAATTGAGTAGACACCCAATTTCTTGAAAAGCTTTTCAAAGTCAATTGGCATAAAGCAAATGCAATGAGAATATATGGACAAGTGTTCAAATAGAAAGTAAAAAACCAGACACAGAAGGATGATGAATTTTAGAAAATAGCATACAGGAAAACATTAGGAAAAATTCTCAAGTAATAGGTTCCAAAAACTTTGCTGGGTTTTAGGCATCTTCCTACCATGGAAGACCCTAAAATAAGCAAGTTGTGACCTCATGTCTAAAGTTGCTATACCACTGACAGGTGATTGAAGCAAGTCTCGTTGTAAGAATAGGTGTTAAAGGCACAAGCCGTGTTTCTAGGACTGTTACATAGATCAGAGTGGAATCAGGATACAACTGACTTCATCCTGAATTTTCTGAATCCCTTAGCTGAAATTCTGCAAAGTCAAATTCTCTTGTCTAAGGGTACGATTATTCTCAGAGCCTGAAACAGACCTGAGAGGAAAAACATGGACCTGGGCACCACGCTTTGCTTTTCTTCCTAACTCTGCCTTGATGTGCTTTCCTACAACTTACCCTTGATCAGTCGTCTTTTGACCCTTATCTGTCACTTGTCTTATTACTTACTAGTGTGTTTTAAAGTGTTACAACTTAGAAAGAAGCCAACCCTGAATAGCATTTCCCTTGGTCAAAAACTTTCTCTGGCAAAGAGAAAAGACTGTAAAGATCAAAATAAATGGAAATCAATACAATGAAGACATTGAAATTCCAGCCCATTTGCTACTGTCACCTGCACAGGGCAGACGGCCTGGTAGCAAAGAGGAAGCGAGAATTGTTGAAAACAAGTTAGAAACAATAAAGTTTGCCAACTCAGGGGTTCTCTGTGGATTTGAGTGGTCCCTGCTATGGCTGTAGGACCTTTTCTCACTGCTGAACATTATGAGTGCATGGGGTCTTAACAGAACTTGGGTTCACTTAGATGCCTGCTTCCCTCTCATACTCCTGCAGAGGTGAAGAATGAGGGAGAAGCTCCTGAGCTCTCTCACTGACACAGACAATCAGAGCTCTGAGAAGCAGAGAGGGACAGACAGGGCCCCAAGAAAATAGCCTGACAATTTTTTAGAAAGTATGGCTAGGATCAAGTGACTAAAATTCAAGAATAACTGGACATACTTTGAGTGGAATGAGAGAGATGATTAATCTGCCAAGAATGCTACTACATTAGGGGAGGGTTGGATTACAAGCATTGAAATAAGATAGGGTTTTGTTTTGTTTTGTTTTGTTAATAGGACAGGGTTTCTGGAGAGTGAATTGAAGGTGAAGGTAACCAGATGTTTCCTGTTTTATAGTTAGGAAATGTTTATTATGCTAATCTTTGAAGGCACAATTTATAGTCAGAGGTGCTACATTTTCACCCTTTCTGGTGTTAGGATAGTTACCAACTGGTATTCTTCAGGAAAAAAACCCAAATCATTTGGTTAATTCCTCTAGGTTAACTTCCCCTGTAACCAGCAATCCTACACTGAACTTAGAAGTGCACTACAGATACAAGTAGACAAATAATCAACAGACTAACCCCACCTACTCACCACCATCACAAGTATTGATTCCAGATCACAAACTGGATGTCCACCAGCCAAATGCTGGCAAAAAAAAGATGTGTTTGTGACACATCTTTTTTTTAGATGATTATAGATTAATTATAATTATTTAAATACTAGAATATTTCACAAGTGCAGAATTTCCACTTAAAAAAAAAGACTTAGGCATTCTTGGAATATGGGGGCTAACATTTTGCAAGACAACAATTAGATAGAGGGTGCTTGCTTTACGTGGGGCATGTACTATACATTATTTTCTTTTACATCCAGCTTCTTTATTCATTCATATTCCTGGCTGGATAGTATCAGAAATTAAGTTTACAAACCAGGTAAACATTAATTATTAAAGTTGATATATATCAAGAAGTTCATCTTGATAGTTTCATAAAATTTTTGGAGGTAAATAGAATTTCCATAGTACCAAGCACTGCCATCACTAATCAAGAAATTTCTATCTTTTCAGTCATGTTTTTTGTTTTGTTTTACTTTGTCTGTAGCTCAGTTTATTTAATAGTCAAAAGTAATGGCTACAGATCAATTTCTTCATCTATAAGATAAGGTCATAACTCAGAAGATATTAATAATTAAATAAAAGTAATGCACATACAATTTTTGGAGTAGTTACTATAATCTCATAAGTGTAAAATGATATTATTTGTGTATCTATTAACTTTATTCCATAAAAAAACTGCCTCAAAACTCTGTGGATTAAAACCACCATGTATTTAACAGTTATTTGGATTGGTTGCTTAGTATTCCTGGTCTGGAGTAATCCGGTTGGTCTTTTCTGGATACTTCTAAAGTCAGCTGTCAGGTCACCAAATCACATCATGGCTTGGCTAGTGGCTGGATGATCTAAGATGGCCTCACTCACATACATACATGGCTAGTAACAGGCTGATGGGGCAACAGGGTAACTGCGAAATATGTCTCTGATTATCCAAGAGGCCAGACCAGACTGCTTCACATACAGTTTGAGGTTTTCAAGAGCAACAGGAGTAAGGAGCCTCTCTATTAAAGCCATTTCTAAGTCTCTGAGGGCTCTGATGGTTGAATTAACCAAAGGATATCAAGAATATCGCATACCAAGCAAAGACTCAATGATTAGAGAAACTCAGTTTGACTCATTAAAAAAAAATATTTATTTGAGAGAGAGAGAGAGAGATAGTGAGTGAACAAGCCTGGGAAGAGGCAGAGGAAGAGGGAAAAGCAAGCTCCCCGCTGAGCAGGGAGCCCAATGTGGGGCTCAATCTCAGGACCCTGGGATCATGACCTGAGACAAAGGCAGATGCTTAACTACTGAACCATCCAGGTGACCCTATTTTGCCTCTTGATAGGTGTTGCTGCAGAGTTATTTTTCAAAGGGACACACATACAGGGATGGAGAAATTTTGTGGCCAGTTTTGCAACCTACCATTATTGCTTTTGCAGTCAGACTATTATTATTATTATTATTATTATTATTATTATTATTATTATCCAAATAAGAATATCTGGACACCTGGCCATTTAACTTCCCCGTGTCGCTCCTCTCACCAGCTCTCCATTACCATAGATAAAAAGCCCTCTAAACTCTTTATGCTAACATTCGGAGGATCCTCTGGGATTTGATTCCATGTACCTTTCTAGTCTCATACCCTCCTCACCATATATTGGATAGGCTTCACTCATTCTGAACTACTTGCTAGTGTCCCAATACTATACTTTGAAAACTGTGTACTTTTTATATATCACCTGCTACTCAATGACCACCTAAGAAACTCTAATTCAGGTCTCAAATTTTGCTCAAATTTTAATTCCTCCATAACAGTTTTCCTGACCCCTTTTTTTCTCACCCAGAGTAAGTTTCTCCTTGCTTAATAAGACCTTTATTTCATTTTAATGAAAATGCCCACATAACTGCAAATATTGTGTAACTATAAGCGGGGACCTCTATCTTCTCTATGTCTGAAATTTTATCATTTGCCAAAGTATCTAGAATCTAACTGGTTCTCCATGAATGCTTGGGGGAATGAGAAAACAAATAACAGAGTGACATAAATAACATGTCTTTAAATGTCCCCTAGAATCAGGGTTGAAGAAACCACCATTATGCATCCTATAGTATATGAAAGGCCTAAATATCGAGGTCATATTTGTGTGGCCAGATTTCCTTAGCCTCAGATAACCTGCTCTTTACTCATCCAAATTTATTTCATAACAAAGAAAACTCTCTCTCCTTTCACTCTCAGTGAGAATAAATGCTTTGTCTAAAGTAGACCATTCCCTGCTATGAATTGATAGGATAGGGTCAAGCATTTTCCAGATCCTGAAACTAAGTTTTGTGTGCAAGTGCATAAATGCTGTTAGTAATGTATCTGGAGAGTAGAATGTAGTCAGTCTGTGCCAGGGGACAGACTGCTCTATGAGAAGGATTTATGATCTGTCAGGTGAGAACTTTTATGGTGCTGTGCTAAGAGACAAAGAAATTTTAGGAGCTGCTAAAAGCAACACAAAATATGCTTTCAAGCTTAATGAGGAGAGGCGATAAAATCGGGTTGGCATGTATGGCTGGCTCCATGTGTTAGAGAAAAGCTGAAATGTTCTTAGTGTTACATATTTTGATTTTGCTAAATTTGTTTTGGGCAGAATGGATATTTATGTCCCTGCACGATGAGCAGCAATTTCAATGTCTATCAATATAATAGAGTTTTATTTGAAAATTGTGCCCCACGAACAGTTTTTATGTGAGTTTGTCATAATTTTTTTCCCACAAAAGCTTTTTTTTTTTTAAGGAAAAGTAGATAATAAATCCATTTTTCATTGTCTTGGCTAAAGAAAATAGCCATACACTGGCTGAATATCATTTTTATTTCACTGATTGAAAAACATTCCCACAGGAATGGGTTTAAATAGGTAAAGTGTTCAGATTGGCAATATTTCTAAACTTTTTCTCTACAGTCCTTTGATCTAACCACTAACCAATAGTCTCTAGAATATAATAAACTTCAGGATGGACAGGAGTAACAGACAGACTCAAACAGACCACACTCATAAAAGTTAAAATAGAAAAGCACTGTTTTTAACATTTTAATCTGAACCAATATATTAAGGATAGAGATCAAAGCAGTTTAAATGATAGATTAAGGTTCAAATTGCTCAAATATATGTTGAGCATAAGGGGTGAATTCTTTCCACACTTTGGGACTGTTTGATGTCTGAATTAAAAGTTGACAAAGCCATATTTCTAGTTATTCTAATCAGGCTGCATAGTATACTCTCAACTTCACTATAAACTAGTGGAAGAAATTATTGATTTGGTAGAATTCACTTCAATATCATTTGCAATGTTAAAGGCACCCAAACAACCACATCTCTTACTTTAAACCATAATACCACAGGTATGCATAAAAATTTGTGTTTATTGATCTAGGGAGCAATGGAAAGTATCAATAGCTCACAAAAATTACATTTCTTTTCTTTTATGACAAAAGGAAGAGGCATGATTAATGTTTTCCAAATCTTGATGCCATATATAAAATTATATATATATAATTTTCAAAGATAAATGTGAAGTGTTGTATTCATCCATTCATACAGCCATCTGAAAAAGCACTTACTTGTATGTTTAAGTTGTCCTGCAATAATGCATGTTGGTATATGAAAACTGCTTAGAACTGTAGGGTGACCATTAAACAGGTAGCTAAATCCTAAACCAGGAATCCTGACTCTCCCCTTGAATCGAAAAGTCTTCAAGTGTAAGCAGTCTTGTTTCATTAGCTGGTGACCATCCAAGTGGTGCAGATGGAAATGCTTCAACTCCTTGGATTAATGGGTGCAGTAGATTGCAGAGATTTTGATTCAGTGTATCTGCAGTGTTGTGAGGGAGTACAAAATTTCTCACTTTTTAGATTATCACAGGTGGAAACTGAAATTTGGTCCATAGTACTTTGAGAATCATTGCTCCAAGCTTTAAATGAGGAAGTATATGGATTCCTGGGTCAGAGGTTTTCTTATAGCCTGATGAATTGTTGTGCATTTGGAATAAGAGAAGGTGAGTGGTAGAGAAATAAAGATAGAGAGAGAAAGAGAGAAAGAAAGCAATCATAGGAGCTGCACAACTATGTTTGTGTCAGAACTCCACCACAAATTAGCTCTGTGACCTTAGGCAAATAAACTAATCTCCTTGAATATCAAATTTCTTGGCACAACAGAGCTAATAACAATACTTACAAGGTTGTTTTGCTGATTAAATTAATTGACAGAAAGAAAAAGAATATTTTAAAAAGTGTCTGCCACATAATAAATTCATAGTACAGCTCTTCCTTGACTTATGAAGAGGTTTTGTCCAGAAAAATCCCTCATAAATTGAAAATATCATAAGTTGAATATGAATTTCATATACTTAACCTACCAAACATCATCATGCTTAGCTTTGCCTATCTCACATATATTCAGAAATCCCATTAGCTTTTGTCGGCCAAATCATCTAATACAAAACCTATTTTATACTAAAGTGTTGATTATCTCATGTAATTTATTGAAGACTGTACAGAAAATGAGGAACAGAATGGTTTGTATGGGTGCAGAAGTGTTGTTGTCAGTGTGTTGGTTATTCACCCTAAGGGTCATGTGGTTGACTGGGTGCTGTGCTTTCTGACACTGACCAGCATCATGAGAGAGGGTCATCCACATATCACCAGCCAAGAGAAAAGATCCAAATTCAAAATTCGATACATAGTTTCTACCAAATGCATATTGCTTTCACACCATTGTAAAGTTGAAAAATTATAAATTTAACCATTATAAATCAGGAACCATCTATGATATAGAAATTAAATTAAGGTATAAATGTAGGGAGAAGTACTAGAAGAGTTCTTGTGAACTCCTTTATTTTGTGGACAATGAATTTACTTAGAAAATAAGAAAGTAAGAAGACAACAGAAAGCCTTTCCCATGACCTGAAAAAAGAATCAATGTGCATGGGAGAAGATTAGAGAAAGTCATAAAGGATTCACCATCATGCAAGATTGACTATCTTGATCCTTTTTTGTGTTCTCCTCTGCAAATCCATGGGTAGACACCTGCCCTTTAGAGAGCATATTCAAGGGAGCACCCCTTCAATATCTAGCAATTATTTTCCAAATAGACATGGTCTTGTAGGAAGTTGAAGTAATTGAGAGATGGAGCTATAGTGTGTGTATTTTTTATAGGCTGTGATCCTGAGTCTGACATCTAGCTCTGGTTATATCAAACAGTAGAAGAAAGGGATTATGAACCGAAATTCAACAAAAGCAATATAGATGTGTTTCTCCTCAGTGAGGAAGATTCTCTCTCTAAGATTATATAGGGATCTACTTTGAAAAATGCATTGGCAGATACAAAGGGATTTGCACTGAGAAAACAGACAGTATATTGTTTTTTAAACAATCTTTCACTGAAACAATACTTATTCTTAAACAAACAAACAAAAATAATGTGCTGCAGTAGCAGAGATATACTCATGCATTTTCCAATACTGAGAAATTATACAATTGATAACATTTGAGGGTGCGTCAGGTCTTTTGAAAAACCTCACTATATAGCCATCTATGAAGATTATACTGGATATTTGATTTGTATCCCATATTGTTCATTAAACATGGCCTCATGGCTAGGCTTCTGTGTCTTTAAAATTAGTTGAAAACCTAATTTATATTGATGCCCTCTAATGGGTATGGAAGCCTTCTGATTTTGGAAAAGTATATTGTTTCTAATTCTTCTCTAATACAAATAATTATTTGTGTAATAAATTGTTCTAGAAATGCAATTCCAATTTATCAAGTTATAGCACAAGGGAAAGTCCATTTTTCTGCACCCTTGCTAACACTGAGTATAGATGAATTTTTTAAATTTGTAAATTAGCGAGTTAAATAAAAAGACTCTCATTATTGTTTTGTTCTGAATCCATTGTTTACTAGAGAAGTAAACTTAGTTTTGGCCAATCAAGGGTATAGAATTTGGAAATGAAAATTTGATGCCAACTTTTATGATCTGCCTTGGATTCTTGACTTCTATCCCTGCTGGTTGGGATTAAAAATGAGCCTGTCACCATCTGTCCGTGTCTGCCCCATTTCTGTTTCTCGGAGTCATGCATGGGCGCAATCACACAGACACCCCTTGATTCCACACATAATCAAGAGGAAAATTTAAAACCCCAGGAAAAAAGCTTTTCACAGAACAGGAATTGTGTCCTCGATCTTTACATGCTAGAAACAGTCTTCAATTTTCTCCATGGAGATCTGTTTTATGTGTTATTTTGGTTTGCTTCTAACCCTGTTTTCTACTGCAAAAAGGCAATTTCTATTACTGGACTCTTGATTCGATGTGCAGTTAAATGCTACATCACAGCTGAGTTTCGATATTTCACAGTGGATAGGAAAAGTATTAACAAAGTTTGTGTTTTCCTCCGCATGTAATAACCACTAATTCACGGGAGTTAGGGGTTTCAGTGGGCTGACTCTGTACTTCCATAACAGTAGATTTTCTACCTTTTTCATCAGAATTTCACCCAAATATAGTGTTTGTCAGAAAACCCTCTGGTTTGACTATTTGACAGAATGTCAATCTCTTAGTCATTTAACTCAAGTACTTCAAACTTCTGACCCCTTTGGCCAAAAAAACCACTCAAGGACAAGAGTCAATTCCTGGCTCAGTCTATTATTAACAAAGTTTTACGTTTCATCATGCAGTTGTGCTATCATTGTCTGTTCTCTGTGGTAGGTAGTTTTTATTTTAAAAAAGTCACTTATATGGGCCAGTAAAATCCAACTGGTATCTGTAAATTTGTCTCAAAGATGGTGGTAGAAGAATTCACTCTCTGAAAGCTATCAGGGTTCTTTCTTGTCAAGAAACTTCATTTTATATATTCAAATTTAGGAGTACTAAGTGACCTTAAATATCAACATACATTCTGAATGATACAAATCAGTGAAAGGTGTGGACTATTAGGGGCGTCTGGGTGGCTCACTGGTTGAGCATCTGCCTTTGGCTCTGGTCGAGATCCTGGGGTGCTGTGACTGAGTCTCACATTAGGCTCTCTGCAGGCAGCCTGCTTCTCCCTCTGCCTATATCTCTGCCTCTCTGTCTCTCATGATAAATAAATAAAATCTTTTTAAAAATATAATAAGATGTGGACTATTAGTCGAAGTCCAAGAGCAGAGAATGAACTCAAAAATGAGAAAACAGAACCTGAGATGAAATGGATAAATGAAGGAGCAAGTATTTCCTTAGCAACATTCCTAAGGGAAATGTTTTAATGTTGTTGTTATGTTTGATTTGTACTATTTTCTCACTGATTTCTCTTTACATTCTATAGTCTCCAAAACTACACTAAATTTTTCTAGGGCGGTTTGGATCCTGATAGATTTGGATTGTAAACCAAGATTCACCAACTAGTAGCTGTGTGACATCAACAAATATATTTAACATTTTTCTATTAATCTCAGTTTCCCCATGGACTAAAAAAATATATAATAACATTGCTATGGGTATTAAATGCCTACTGTATAGCTTGGAACTAATGAACATTAATATATGGTTGCTGTTTTTAAATATTATTCTTTTGAATCTCTACAACCTCAAAATTAGGTTGGCCATAAGATCAGTATTTAATTGGGGGGGGGTCTGAAATGAACTGGGATATTTTAATCTGTCTTATTAATGTATTTATCCTTTAAATACCCATGCCTTCATATTTGAAAGATTTGTTTGAAATATGTCATAAAAACAGAAATGATAGGAGAGAGAAAAACAAATGATATCATTTTGAAAATAGTGGCTGGCACACAGTTGGCATTAAATAAATATTTGCTGAATGAATAAACGTATATGCATATTCCCAAGCTACTCAGCTCAGTAGAGGAAATTATGTATTTTAATCATGGGTCTCAAGTATGGTAGAGAGGTGAGGAATGCAAGGGATTTCAAGTTACCAGATAAGTGCTAGAAATTTTAGATGCAGAGCATCTAACAAATTATAAGTTTGTTTTACTGAAAAATTAGTCTCCCTAAAGGGGAACCTTAAACAAAGCTCTATCTCTGTCAAACAAGGAAGATTTATGGATTAAAAGCCAAAGTACCTTGGAAGACAGCATAATGTCCAAAACTTATGATAGCTGGGAAAAGAGGACTGTATTTGGGGAGTCTAAGATATTAAGAACCAAGAGGAAAAAATTCACAATACAAGGTTTTAGATGGGGAGGTGATTCAGTCTTGCATAGAATATTATGAAAATTAATTCTAAGTCTACAATGGTAAATGCTCTAGATGAGCAATACAGTGAAAATTCCTCAGCATCCCTATAAACATGCCAAGGATCTCAGAGACAGAATCGGATTTTGAAAGGTACATAAGAAATGGTGTGAGAAAAGCACACAACAAAGATCATTCACAACGATGTGCAAATTCTTTTTTCTCCTTAATAAGTTAACTTTTAAGAATTACCTAGATTTCCTAACATTTGACTTACCTTCTTTGTCTATTTTGATCCTGCTACCACTCCCACCCTTCCATTGGCATTGTCTCATTTACAAACATTAATCAAAAAGAAAAAAATTCAGTCCTTGACTTGCTTGTCCTTGCATCTTTAACTGTTTTATGGTTTCTCCTCAGTCTTCAGTGCCAATTCTTGACATTAATTTCTTTAGCAAGTCTTGAAATGTTGGTATTTCTCAATGCTTTGTCCTAGGCCTTCTATCTTCCCTTTCTTTTGCAACAAACTTTTCACGAGCCCATTTATTTCTATTTTCTACTTGTTAATTTAATATAGATCTGCTTCTGCTTCTTAAATTCATGTTTGCAACTCAGTTTTCTCTTCTTAGATGCTACTTGGCAGCTCCATTCAAATTCAACAAATTCTGCAGATCCAAAATTGAATTCATGACTCCAATGGTCTTTTAATGGCTGAAGCTCATTCTCTTCTCTGTATTCACAACTATCTACTCAGTCATGCAAACTAGAAACATTTGAGCTATTCTTGACCACTCACAGTGATTATCACCAGATATTTCCCTTCTGAATATGTCTTAATTAAGGCCAAGTCTCCTCAGGTTACTGATCACCCGATTCCTAAACTATCATCCCTCACTTGAACTAAATTGAGAGGCTGAAAAATCTACATTCTGTCTTTATAGTTGAATAATTTGAAGGCATTGCTTCCAGGGTTGCTACTGAACAACTGATGTCATTCTGTCTCTTGATTCTTTTTCTGTAATCTATTCTTTCCCTGCTCTGGAAGCTTTGAAGGTCTTCTATTCATTACTGGTGTTTTGAAATTTCATAATGAAATATCTTTGTGTCAGGTCTCGATTTATTTTGCCGGGAATTCAATGGTTCCTTTTAATTCAAAGATAACTTTCAGATACAGGACAATTTCTTAAATTATTTCATGTGTAATGTTCTTTGGTCAAAATCCTCTAACCAAAGACAATCAGCACTCATCTGTAATTGAAAAAGTTGGTTTTATTGACTTTTGTCAGTGTTGAAGAACATATACCATGATGAAACATGGGGCATCTCAGGAATAGGGTATAATAAAGGATAAATTATAGATTTTTGTCTTGTGGCAAGAGAGTCTGGGGAAGGTAAAATGAGATGGACTCTGCTCTAGGGTGCTGTCAGGAAGTAGGGATAATTTTTTGGGGGGGGTTTCCTAATCATTCTCATCTCAGATGAAGCCTTGCTCAAATGCAATTGATAAAGAACCAGCAATTTTTATTAGTTAGGAAAAGAAGTTGTTTGGGTATTTTTGTGGTTTAGACAATGTTCTCATTTCTGTTTGTGCTTATCATGCTTATGGAGTAGTCTTGTCTTTTTCTTGCTCCATCATGGAGCAAGAGTAGCCTATTCTGATGTTAAATTTTTGTGAAATTATTTATGTTCAATAGGAGAGCAACAAAGCCTAGCCTACCCTGAGCATTTGAACACCTCCTCCCAGTACCACCGTTCAGCTCTCCGCTGCTTTTCTCTTTCTCACTACTATTTTTTTCTTCATTGTGGAATTTATATTGTTTTGTTGTTGAACAAGGTGGGCTAGCCCTTTAATTATCATCCACTTTTGTTTTGTCTTTGCTACTTTCCATCTTTGTCTATTTTTGTTTTCTTTCTGGGAGATTTCCTAAATTTAACTTGCATCTTTTCCAGTGAATTTAATCTTTAAGAGTTCTTTGTGGATCTCCAGACATTTCTTTTCATGGCATTCTGTTCTTGTTCATGCATGGAATAGCTTATTTTATTGCCATAAAGAAAGGAGAATTTTAAAAAGGCTGTGCCTTTGTTTTGCTTTATTTTTGTTTTAAGTTTTCTCTCTCTGCATTTTTATCTTTATTCATACATCCTATTCTCTAGTTAATTCTTCCCTCTTCTATTGATTCTTGTTTCTTTTTTCATCTTTAACAGTGAAACACTAGAAAGCTCTATACATGGGAGTGTTTTTCATATTGGTAGACTTCACAGTAGGGTGATATAGTTGGTCTGTTTTATTGGACCATCTACAACTGTTGCTATCTATAACTCTAGTTAGTTTAGTTATTTAATTTTGTCTGAATCTAAACATTATGTCTGTCTAGGAATCCACCTATGGCTGATAGGGATTAAGGGGAAGCAAATCAGGCAGGAAGCTTCAGGTTTCATACTCATTATGTACGTTTTTATTATTTTCCCTTTTGAGTACAGCATCCCTGCCTTATGCTGGTCAAAGTGTTCCAAATCCATAATCACATGATAGAAAGAGTAGGAGCAGTTTCCCATTATTACCTAGTCAGTTAGGTGGGAGAGTTTCTTAGAAAATCTAGTTTCTTCTCATAGATTTTCAGCCAATTCTCCTGAGCTTCACTTGGACCTCGCTTTTAGAAATTACTGAACTTCTAATGTGTTTCCTTTTTTTCTGGCATATATCCACATTCATTTGATTGTTTTTATTCTCATTGCTAGCTTATATATTTATTCTCTGTGTACATTGAGTTACTACCTGTTCATCTATTCTCTACCTTATAATTTTTTTGTGATTCCTTAATTTTCCTTTTGCTTTGTCACTGAGGACTTGAGGGTTACCAAAAGGAATCAAGGGAGCTCAAGCCTCTGTGTTTAACTAGAAGTTTCAGTTCCTACTTTAGAAACAAGAAAAAATGAGATTCTGAAATTTGAGATGGTTATGGCATGGACACTGAACTAGAATCTAAAATGAGATATTAAAAAGAAAATCTATGCAATTGTGGTATATTACATAATTGCATATAATTATATATATTATATATTAAATGATTATATTATTATGTAAATATAATGGATAGTGCGGAGTAATGTGGAAAAAAGAATTGACCATGAGTTGATAATCCCATAACCAGATAACTTAATGCTCTATTCTTGACACAATATCCCAAAACGTATATACTAAAGCACTAGGACAAATGAAAGTATTACACTTATTAGAGTGTAAATATAACACAGGACTTAGGTCAAAAAAGGAAGATAATGGAATCCATAGATTATAATTATTCTGTCTTGGCTCAATCAAAGAAAGTTTTAATAAAGATTTTTAAAGTTTGTTAGTATTCTAATGAACCTGTCATCTTTCTTTGTGTTTGCCCTGGATCTGTGTCTTATTTGAGCAAGTGACCTTGTACTATGGAGCTCCACATTTCCCTCAGCACTTAGCACAGAGCCAACCATGTAAAATATCCTCACAAAGACTTATTAAATTAATTTTCTTAAATCCCTTCTGGACTGCCCATTTGCCTTCATTAATTATGTTAGACCAAGAGGAGATGACCTCTACTTGCTGTCAAGATTGAATTACATCTTAGACTTGTGGATTCTTTGAACAATAAAATTTTTGAGGGGACGAGATAAACTACAAGCATTAGAGCGTATTCATTTCACATATGAGCATACATTCTTCCTCAAGCATGGATTTTTCTACCTCCCTCTCCCAAGCACATATATGCATTCATGTCTTCCTTACACACTTTCTCTCACAATTATTTCTAGCTGCAAAAGAATGGACTTGGAATAAGAATGGAGATATGCCTTATCTTTTGTCTTTTCAGCTGGTAAACTACAAATAAACATCAGTCTTAACTATTGTAATGCAAAATACAAATATGTCAAGCTATTTTTTTAAATGATAGATTTTCATTTTTTAATTACACCAAGTATTTCTTTTGAGATTTAAGAGATTTTAAGCTTCATGAGCATTAATACCTTTGTGATTGTGATTTGCTTGCCCCTAATTAAAAAGAATCAGGAGCATAGTTGGGAGAGAATATTGATGCACTAGGAAAAATTATGAAGAATACAGCTACTTATTTTTTTCCTTTTGTGTCAAAGATCAAAAACCTAGCACGTGGCAGAAATGAGGCAAATCTGTTATGATGGGATAATTGTGACTGTAGCCTCTGTTCCATCATTCATTAACAACAGGATAAATATGAATCCTGGATTTTGCTAATCTGATGGTCTTGGCTCTGTTTTCAATAAACAGTATAAATTATTTCCCGAAGAGCTGTGGAGAAAAGTGTGAGATATTATTGCAAAATCCAACATTCTCATAAATCTTACAGAATTTCTGTCTGGCCCAGGAGACACTAACTACCAATGTGTCTTCAGGAGCCTAGGGGAAGACATCAGACAGGCTCTCTCACACTCAGTACCCTCATCCCCAGTTCTAGTTGCACCTGGATGAAAGAGAGTCTGCCAGAATTTCTTTAGCAGGCTTCTGGCTGTCAAAACAAACTAAAGCCTCATGGGGATGCTCACACTTGCCTGCTGAGGAGAAAACACTGTGTTAAGTGTTTTACACACATTATCCTATTATATCCTTACAAAGCCTTTTGAGTAGAGTCTCCATTAAACAAATGAGATTGTTAATACTGTATGTCTTTTCAATGGAAAAGCTGGGATTTGAGTCTCTATGGCTTGGTACTGAAGAAGGAAGTGTAATATACCACTTTCCAGAAATGGTCTGTTGTTAACATGAGCCCTAGGACCCTCCTCATTCCATTCCATTCCTTTGATGCTTGAGATTATCTGGTGAATGAATTAAGGTATTTCAAGTGATGTAAAGAAAGTCTTTCTAGCCCACTGTGTCCTAAGAATGCTGCTGTTACATGATAATATTGGCAGTTAATTAAAATATTATTACTGCTGGACTGCAGGTTCCATGAGAGTGGAATATCTGTCTGTTTAGGTCAATGATGTATCTCAGTTCCTAGAAGAGTCTTTGACAAAAGGAAGAAACTCAAGAAATAACTGTGGATGAATGAATTTTCCAGGTTGAGATGACTTCCAATGCCAACTTCAGACTGCTCACTATTATTTTTGTTTTGCTGCAGAAAAGAAAGGTTGCACTTTGGAGAAATAAATGAACCTTTTAGAATTCACTGAGAAAAAAAATAATAGAAGTTCCTACAAGCCACAACTAAATAGATATAAAGTCTCCAGCTGCTCTTTCAGAGTGGTTCACCACTGGTTATAAACCATAGGCATTTCTGCTTCCAATCCACTAAAAGCATTCATTTTTCTTCAGAATAAGTTTTAGTCCATTAATCACACTCCTACCAGCAATGGTTGGTGCACACATGGTAGGAAGGAAAGGTTGCCTTGGTCTAAACAACCGGAATGCTAACTGCCCAAAGAAACAACTTTCTTTTCAGAGAACTAGGTTGCTTGTTTGATTGTTCCTAATTAATTTCTCTCTAGTAAGGAGGAAATTCAAAGAGATACCTGACTTGCACGGGGTTCCAGTAGCTGCTTTCCTTGTGTATGTGCATTTAAAACCAAGAGAAAGGAGAACAGATTTTTTAAAATGATAGAAAGGCATAAAGGGAGAGGACAGAGATGTGTGCCAGAAAAACAGAGAGCAAAATACAGACGCTAGGAAGCATGGGGTTGACAAGAGAGGGAATTGCATCATATTGCATAGGAAATGAGTCTGAAAGTTGACTATTAGAATGTGATGAAAAATATTATGTCCGTTGAGAGAAGCAATGTTGTGAGCTAATGAGTTCTTCCATATTTTCTATTATCCACATCTGAATTGCACAGCCATCTGCCAACACCTGGTCACAGCTGACCCCCCTGAAGGCATGGTATCTAGGAGAACATAAGCAAAGCAAATATCAAAATTTTGAATGTGTTAACTCCTAATTTATATTTTTCACTGATCCCCGTGTATGAAAGAGAGACTATTCACCAGTGCATGGTGTTACTCTAGCAAAGGAAAGATTGCAGTCTTTTCTTCTAACTATAGCATCCAGGCTTTGCAATAAAATAGGTATTTTGATCATTTATATAATCATTATTTTTAAGGGAGCAATTCAATCCCCAAATTAAAGAGCTGATGTATGTAAACAGATAGGATGCTCCCTTAACACTCTCATTGAGAAGTTACTTTTTAATTGCTTTGCTTATAATTTCAACTTCAAAGCCAGTAATAGCTTTCGAATTAATAGCTCATAGCCCATTTGATACACTGATATTTAATTAATGAGTTCATAACTCAAGCAGCACATTGCCTTTCTGACAGCTCCTCCAGGTTGTTAGATTCTGGTCTGCCATCCATTCTTAGAGAGGTCATTTCGCCTATGTGATCTTTTCCAACTGAATGGTGAAAAAGAATGGGTTCAATCAGAGGGAAAGGTGTCCCTATCCTGTTCGGTGGAATAGCTAAGCTTTGTTAGGCCTCTGGGGATAGCTGGAATTTTGTATTGTTTTTTTTTTTTTTCAACTTTAGGATTATTCACACTGATGTTTTCCACAGTACCACTAAGTAAATCGTTGTACCTCTATAGGGTACCTCCTCTAATGGAAAAGTAGATAAATGGGTCCATATCTCTGCCTTTTTCTTTCAAGAAACCTTCCCAAACCATCCCATAGCCCACCATATGCTTCCCTCCTCAGGACTTGCCTTGTCACTTTGCAGGAGTTGACAAACAGTGGCATTGGAGTTAAAAATGTGTTTTACATTTTTAGAGGATTGTGACCAAAAGCAAAAAAGAGAGAAAGAAAGAAGGAAAATTATGAAAATTATGCAAGCCTTTACAGAAAAAATTTGCTGACCCCTGAAGGATAATTTACACTTGCCATCAGCTTCTATAATTGAAATCTTTTTTCATTGGCCATGACTTGGCCAATTTTCCTTTCCAATGCACAAAACACATTTTCTCCTGGTATTGATGACAATGATGAGGCCTGTCCACAAAAGCCACTCCTACTAACAGGTTCTTCCTGCTGAGGAGGCAGACAGCCACTCATAGGTCTACTTGGCATTCTTTGTCCCTCCTTTTAGGTGAACTAGCACCACCTACTATTATGGCCTCTCACAGAGTTTCCAAGTAAAATAAAAATCTCCATTATCCATTATTGGATCTCCCTCTATAAAATTCCTCCTGAATGTCTTCAGTTATGACTACCAGCATTGAGACCACCATTTGAAATCAGCTTTGTTGACTTTTAAATTTTGACCTTTTAGTAGTCTCTATTAATAAGCAGTGACTAAGAACATTCACATGTATACTTGTAAATGGCCCATGTCACCCACTGGTAGTTGGTTGGTTGCCAGCTGAGCGCCAGAGCCAGAGAGAGTATGACACAAGACAAGTGCTGAGAGAGGGACAAAGGACCACACCTTGTGTGTATCAGCCAATTCCCCTTGCTGAGAATTAATTTATCCAGAACCTTTCCAAGAGCAAGTCTTCACAGGAGAAAAGAAAGAACAATACCAAAGGAATAGAGGAAAAGAAACAAATGCAAGTACGTCTACTTGGAGTTTAAAGTTTAACTGAGGACTGGCCCAGCCAGAACATTATAGATTGCCATGAAGTTAGAAATAATTAATGATAATTGAAATAGCTGTGAGTTATTAGTAGTATTTGGATTATTAAGATAAAGATAATTATAATAAAATTAGGTACTACAAATAGTGATTGCAGTAATGATTTTAACTTTAATGATTGCTTTAAAAGTGTGCTAGAAATAGATTTTCCATAAATGGACTAATAATAATAATGATAATAATAATACCTACCATTTATCGAGGGCTTACTATGCATCAGGAGCTATGCTATGTTCTGCATATACATTATCTTAACCGATTAAAAATGTGTTGATGATGTGGATTCATGAGAAGAGGGTATGAATTTTGTGGGAGTATATGTCTAGAAAGTTACCCGAGAAAAGAATTAGCTGAAGAAAGGTTTCTTTAGAATTCTACATATAAGGACTTTCCATTATAACAATAGCACTTCTGAGGTGCATCTTTCCAAGATCAGCAAGGAGAGAATATTTGAAATTGACTCTGAGCACTCTCCATGGACTGCTGTGCAGGAGGCTCATTCCACATGCATGAATAGGAGGCTCTGGCAGTAAAAGCAACCTTGGGAGGAACCCTTACTCAAAACTACCCACCAAAACTACAGCAAAAGACATTTCTGCTTGGCTTGAGTCTGGAATATGTCATCTGTTATCAGATCCTGAAAATGTTGAGCATTTGTGCAAAAGGAGTTCAGGTATGTGCAATTATATATAAAAGTTTGTGATAAACATGATAAATAAATTGGAATATCCTTTATATATTGATTAGTTTTGAACTTGTCTCTAAAGATATTGCATCAAAAAGAGATGAACAAACAATAATAAAAGGTGTTATTTTGTGACTGTTTAGAATGTGCAAAGTACCGGACAAGCATTTGGTGTGTGCTATATAGCTTTTGAGTGAGTTGGTAATATGATCTTCACTTGTAAGGAACTGAAGCTTAAAGAGATTTCTTAATTGCCTCCATGCCATGCAAACAATATGTAGTGTAGCCAAGATTTAGGTACATATTTATAGGATCTTTTAGCCAGTAAGCCATTATTTGTTCAATTTGGGGGTTTGATGTAGTGTGTGTGTGTGTGTGTGTGTGTGTGTGTGTGTGTGTGTGCCTTTGTATTAGAGCCCAGGAGAATAGGGGCCTCTCCTTTCACAGCACTGAGTAGTGTTATGCATTTAATTAGCACGTGCTTAGATGATGTTGATAACATGCAGTATTTTCCTCTTTCCTCCTCTGAGATATCACCATGGATCAGCCTCCTTCTTTTTTGTACTACTGGGAAACTAGCCTTAAGGTTTATTGGGAAAGGAAAATCATTCATCTGATTTCAGTTTCTTGTTCTGCTTTTGTTTCCTCTTTTTGTATGTGAACACAGCTAGCTGCTCTAGAATTTTGAAGATTGCAAAGCCCTCCTGTCTATTGAGTTAAAATCCTTCCCCTCTGTTTAGTCTGTGAACTAATGTCTTTTTCTAATCAGAAACCTTCTAAAAAGCTAATGGATAAAAAGAAGTGTTTATGTAATTGTAGAACCACTACTTATTTTTTATGCCACTCAGAATCTGTTCAGCACACAAGGGTTGGGAATTGGGTAAAAACTCTAAAAGTCATTATATACATTAATACAAAACCTAACCATTAAAACAAAGAGGGGTTATTTCTTGAGCCCTCTGAAGGTAATTTTCAAAATGCCTTTGTCCCTCCACAGAGAAACATTCTGTAAGCATCAAGCTCCTTCCTTGGCACAAATTTAGACAAGATGGCCTATTGTGTGGACACATTAGTTTGAACAAAGTCCAATTGAAGCCCAAATGACGTTCTAAGCAAAGCAAAGATCACTGGAAACTTCTATTACTTGTAATGATCTTTTGGAATGTATAGTACCTTTTTTTTTTTTTTTTTTGGTTTATGGGATGGTAGCTTGCAGTTGGCAAAGCAAATCAAAGGAACACCCAAAGTTAAATGTGTGAATAAAATACAAGAAAAACATAGTAATGACTAATAAGATGTAAATGCCAAGAAATTTTCTTGTCTTTTAAATTAGACATCTGTGCCCTATTTTTACATGCTCATCACCATAAGCGCTTTAGCATGTTTTCCCCAATCTGTCAGCACAGACATATTCAGAAGGCCTTGGAGCTTTAACACCTTCACTGCTACAGAAATGCCCTGGCAGCCACTCTCACGGAACATCTGCTGAAAGCAAGAGATGTGTGATGCGGACCCCGCCCTTGAGTGCTTTGTTAGAGGGGTTGGCACAGTGCCTCTTCTCTAATGAAAGAAAGAACTGTGTTTCTGGGTTGCATCTGTAGGAAGATCAGCTTGAGGGACACCACATCTCCCTGACAGGCCTCCTTGTCATATGGATTCACCAGTTCAGAACTTGGCCTTGTGTCTGCACAGGAGGAGATGAGCAGATGAAGGGCTGTCTCAAAACTGAGCTGCCTCAAGCCCACACATGTTAACACAGCTTGCATGAGTGTGGGCTGGTCCTATCTGCAAAGAAACAGTTGCTCTGGAGTGCTCACATCTGACCAGAGAAGGTGCCTGCACTTGGCTTCGTAGCACCAGAAAGATGAGAACCAGGGACTGGGTAACCTGCTTTGTCCACTAGTGGGGAACCTTATTTGAAGGCAGAGGGTCTTTAGAGGACCTTGAGATCTCTGACACTTCCAAAGCTACTAGTTCACCTTCCAGATATCTCAGAACCTGCCTCTCTCTACCATACCCTGGAAAAATCTGTATTTGAACAGTGTGAGATGGGCTTAAAAATCAAATCCCTTGTTGTGGTACACATACAATGAAGTAGAAATGTCTGATAAGTTTGTGGAGGCCGAGAAAATTAAGGCCATTCCATTTTAAGTTCAGCGTTAGCACAAGTACAGCCATCCCAGGCCCCTGTGAATAAGAGCTGAAATTTACATTACTTCAGTTACAGGGAAAAAAACAGCTTACAGCTTAATGTCCTAGAAAGCCCCATATTAAAATTAAAACAGAGTCCAAGCCAGTGGCAGGAAGCCCCATATTAAAATGAAAACAGAGCTCAATGCCCTTGAAAGCCCCATATCAGAATGTAAACAGAACTTGAGAAAGTCTTCCACCCCTTCTGGAGGTCCCCTAGACCAGCCCATAAAACTAAGCTGAAACCCACCTCAGGGTCCAAGTCCCTGCTCCCCTGTGTTGGGTATACTTGGACCCAAGCTCGAGCTTGTAAATAAACCCTCGTGTGTTTACATCGGTGTCGGCTCCTTGGTGGTTTCTCGGATTCGCAATCTTGGGCACACAAATTGTTTCAGAGAGAAAGATGAGAACATCGACTGGCCGAAAGGCTGTATGAAGAGTTAGGAGAAGAAAGGCAGAAACCTCAAAAAAGACAAAGTCAAGGACACCAAAACCTATTTGTGGTTACATTATTAAAGCTCAAGGCCAAATGCATTTTCTACTTTAAAATGTACCTGTTCCTTTGTTGAGCATTATATTCACCAACTTGTTAATTTAACCAAGAATCCTGTGAAATTCTTTCCATTTTATAGATGAAGAAAGTAAAGCTCCAGAAAGATCAGTGATTGGCACAACGTTAGCTAGGAGAGGTGCATGGATTATAATAGAAAGAAAATGGAACTTGGAATCAGATAGGCCTGAGATGTGAATCCCAGTTTCAGAAATGATGAGTATTTGACCATGAGTAAGGTGCTTCAGCAATCTGTGCGTCTGTACTTTAGGGGTGAGAATATCCTTTCATGACACTAAAAGGTTAAATGACTTGCCTAAGTTTACACAAATGGTGAAGAGTCAGCACGTAAAGCACAAACTACAATTCTCAACACATGACGAGTTGGTGAATAAATGTTTGCTAGTATTAGAAGTGGCAGAGCCTGGATTTAAATCTCTCAGGTTTATGTGTTTTATGTCCTGTCACCTGTTATACTATCATATTCACAAAGGATGATTGCACAGGAACAAGGAACATTTTGCCATTTATGCTTTTTTTTTAGGCACAACTGTGGCCAATGACAATGTCAAGATAGATCCAGGGAAAATTATTCATATTGATCATCACCCTCTGTTTAGGAGATAAAAGCAATTTCTGGAAATGAATCTCAGCATAACTTAGGAGAATAAAGAAGCATTTCCATATACACAAGGTTTAGTCTGTTGATCTGTGCTTCCTGGAGCACCTCATTCACTCACCCTCTCTGGCAGCTTTCCCTCAGCCCAGCCCACTGATTTCAGCTTCTTCTGAGGTCTTAACGTCTTTGATACAAATGTTCATTCATTTATTCTTTCAAAAATATTGAAATATAGCCCAAAAATATTGGGCTTCTGTTTTATGTCAGGCACCATTTGGAATGTTGAAGATAGAGCAGTGAACAAAATAGAAAAGGCCTCTGCTTTCATGGACCACACATTCTGGTGTATGGACAGGGAATGACAAACACACAACTAATAAGTAGATAGCGTATTAGTCTCCTGTGGCTTCTGTGACAAATTACCACATGCTAGATGGCTTGAAACAACAAGAATGCATTCTATCACAGTTCTAGAGGCCAGAAATCTGGAATCAATATTACTGAGATGAAATCAAGGTATTAGCAGGACAAACTCCCTACAGATTCTCAAAGGGAGATTACGTTCTTTGCCTTTTCCAGCTGCTGGTGACTGCTGACATCCTTTGGCTTGTGGCCACTTTAGTCTCTGCCTTCTCCCTTCTGTGTGTGTGTGTGTGTTTCTGCACAGGGAGAGAAGGGCCAAGAATGCCTCTTATGAAGCTGAACCAAGAAAATCTTTTCTCACTACTCTGCCTGTCAACTTCTCACTTCTTTTCTGAGAAAAACACAAAATAATTCATCTCTGATCTGTCCTTTCTTATTTCCACATTGACCCTTTCTTTCCTCCTTTAGCCTAGTATATAGTTCTTGTCACCAGAAGTCCAAAGTCAGCCTCCTGAGGGCAAGGTTCCATGTCTTTTCCTTGTCTTCTTGCTCTCTGGAATATTATAGAATATGCATATAAAAGCTCCTCTTTGAAACATCTATTTTTCAGATTTTGATAATGCTGCATCCTCCTGGATTTTACTTCTTTCTACCTCACTGCCAGCAACTTCTAATTCCAAGTGCTTAACCCTCTGCCAGGTTAGGCATCTAAATGTGCTTGCCTTGCTAGCTTTCTAAAAGTCTCTTTTCTTGTTAAACTATCCTGTTTGAGCAATCATATCCCATCCCACAAGTACAACTATAACCCATAAGCTGAAACAGTTATGGAAGACTATTAGTTGTTCTTCCACAAATCTGTTTGCTCCAACCTCCCCAGTGATAGGATTTTAGCTGGATATCCCAGGCTCTCTTAGAGTTAGGTGGAGGCAAATCAGTAAGTTTTCATCAATGAAATGTTTTTTTTTTTTTAATTTTTATTTATTTATGATAGTCACACACAGAGAGAGAGAGAGAGGCAGAGACACAGGCAGAGGGAGAAGCAGGCTCCATGCACCGGGAGCCCGACGTGGGATTCGATCCCGGGTCTCCAGGATCGCGCCCTGGGCCAAAGGCAGGTGCCAAACCACTGCACCACCCAGGGATCCCTCATCAATGAAATGTTAAAGAGGGAATCAGTGCAACATTCATGTCGGGTTTTTTTTTTTTCTTGGTAATTTTTTTTTCATTTCCTCTGTTCTTCCCTTTCTACTAGTTTGGGAATGGCTCCAATGATAGCAGCCAGCATAGACCTAGAAAGGGGAGTCACGTGTCAAAGAGAGTAGTCTACAGAAAATAGTCTCTCCAGATCCTTTCTAAGAGGTCTTTAAAATTTTTGAGTCTCCCTTCCAGTACTTTTACTTTCAACTCTGCATCTGGAAATTTCTGCAAATAATTTATCAGACAACAAATAGCAGGTCAAAAAAGAATTTCTTTAAATAAAAATGAACAAATACATATACCATCATCATGTGAATAAAAACCACAGGGAACTTAGAACAATCAAAACTAAAGATACCTAACATATATACTCTCAGTGTAAAATAAAATAAAAATAACTTGAAAATAAACCTTGCTGATATCAAGAATAATATCCTATCACCAATCTTGGTGTGAATAAAAGCTTAAAAAATCAGGAGACAATAACAAAATTGCAAGCACATAGGGTTTACAGTCAGAATTTGTACTATGCAGGTAGACTTAAAACTTAGAGAATTTAAAGAAATCCTAAGTTAATAGTGTTCTTAGCTGCCTGAAAGAAGAAAACACAAATACTCTCTGGAGAAAAGCACCATCAAGCTAGGCCTCAAAGAATTTCCACAGAAAAACTTCTAAGGAATATGAGCTGACTGTCAAAATTAACATAACAAGCAAAGAAAAAAAAAAAGGTATCACGAGAGAGAGTCAGCAGAAATATAGATAACAAAGAAACTCACAATTTTTCTTAGATTTTTCAAAGTCAGATATTGAGTATAAAACAAATGTATGTAGCTCAATAAATTTTTAAAAAGTGAGAGATATTATTGAGAAGAGAAATATAAAAAACAACTGCTATAATCTGATTCTGTCCTCCCAGATTCACAAGTTAGAACCTTAACACCCAACATATCGGTGTTAGAAGGTGGGACCTCTAGAAGAGGTTAATGACAGTGGAGGGTGTGTTCATAAAAGAGACTCCACAGATCTACCTACCCCTTCTACCATGTGAAGAAATCTGCAAACTGGAAGACGGCCATTGCTTGGTCATACCGGCACTGTGATCTTGGACTTCCAGCATCTAGAACTGTGAAAAAATGAGTTGCCTGGTGTGTGGTATGTTGTCATAGAAGCATAAATGGACTAAGATAGAAACTAAGTTGAAAATAATCAAGCAGAACTTCTAGATATAAAATATGAATATTAAGGAAGGACAGAAGAAACAATTAGGCCTGAAAGATAGATCTACATAAACTATCCAGAATAGATCACACAGAAACAAAGACAGGGAATGTGAGAGAATAAGAGAAATTGAAGCTAGAATACAGAGACCTAACATTTTTCTAATTAGACTTCTGGAAGAGAGAATAAATGATGACTTAAATATTTTCCACTAACCATAAATCCCCAGATTCAGTAAGCCCAATGAAACCTAGGCAGGGGAACACCTAGGTGGCTCAGTGGTTGAGCATCTGCTCCAGCTCAGGTCCTGGACCCTGGGTCCTGGAATCAAATCCCACATCAGGCTCCTTGCAGGGAGTCTGCTTCTCTTTCTGTCAATGTCTCTGAATCTCTTTCTATGTCTCTCATGAATAAGTAAATAAAATCTTAAAACAAAAAGGAAACCTAGGCAAGTCAAAAAAAAGTGTCTACACCTGGAACTTAAAAATAATAAGACTGAAGAACACTAAAGGAAAAAAAAAAGAAGAAGAAGAAGAAAAAAAAGCAGGGTACCTGGATATCATCAGTGAGTTGAGAGAAAATAACTGTTAATCTTGAGTTTCATACCCAGCAAAATTATTTTAAGTTACTATTAAAATTAAGTTCTGTACCTGGGAAATTTATATTTTCAAAAACAAAGGAAAGTTAAAAACATTTTTGTTTCCCATCAAGAACAGAGTTTTTCCCTACACACACACACACACACACACACACACACACACAGTCTTAGCATTCACTAAAGGACATTTTCATGAAGGTAAGATGAAAGAACTAAGGTACAGGAGAAATAATAAGCAATGAAAATGGTGAATGTAAATAAATGTAAAACAACAATTTCCTACCGAAAGAGTAATTCTGTATTATAGGATTAAAGTAAGGTAAAATAAAAATAGAAACAATGACATAGAAGTTGAGATGTGAGTGATTGATAATATAAATATCTATGTATAGTTTGGGAGGAGAGTAAAAGTAGGTTTTCCCCCCTTATTTTAATAAGAAAACATTGACTTCTCTTGGGTACCAATCAAAGAAAACAGCATATAATTTCTAAATTGATACAGTTGAAAACAAAATGAGAAATACAATAAAAAAGCAGGCCAAAAAAAGAGAAAGAAATACAAAAGTTTGTATAAATGAAACCATTAAAATGCTTTTAAAATGTACACAAATATATTGGAAATTACAATAATATAAGCTGATTAAATACTCCAGCTAAGTGATAAAGATTGTTAAATGTTGTTAAATTGGATATAAACAAAAACTCAAATATAACTGTATGCCATTTGTAAGAGATGTATCTAAAATATATAAGACAAATAATTAACATACATAAAAAGATCACTATACACTAATAAAATATTCAATTCACCAGGAAAACATGGTAATACTCAACTTAGGTTATATAATAACTGACTAAACATATATAAGTCATTATACTAGGAGAGTTAGATATACTTCTTTCTGTAATTCATAAATTATATAGGAGAAGTAGGTGAATAATTTTATAAGAGAATTGAATTGCAAAATTAGTTACATTGATCCAATTAACATTCATGGAATGTTGCACCCATGAAATGATTAATACATATTATTATCAAGTACTCAGAGAACATTTATGAAAATTAATCACATATTGGAACATGAAGCAAATTTAAAGACACATTTAAAAAATGGTTTTATTCAAACCATATTCTGTGATCTTAATGAATGTAAGTTAAAACTCAGCAATAAATATGTTGCTAGAAACATTCTTACATTTTAGAAATTAAAAATCTAATTTTTTAACACACATAAAAATGAAATCATTATGGAATTTAGAATAAGCTTAGAACTAAATGATGCATATGCCACATATCAAAATTGTTGAAATAGTTACAGTGGAACTTGGATGGAAATTTGTAGCCTTAAATATTTTTTTAAAAGTCTGCAAATGAATGATCTAAGCACCCAAATTGAGATTTTTTTTTTTTTTGTCTTGGGAGTGGGGAGATGAAAGTGAGAGGAAGAATCTATAGAAAAATAAAACAAAAGAAAATGATGAAAACAAGTAAAAGCAAAAGAGCATGATAAACTTGTAGCAAGACTTATCAAGAATAAAAGAAAATGGTAAAAAAAATCAGTATTAAGGAGACATAACTATAGTTAGTGCAGATTTTAAAAAATTAATGAATGGACATGATGAACAACTTTAATTATATGAGAACTTTGGTGAAATGGACAAATGTCTAAGAAACCATAACCTATCAAATCTGTCTCAACAAGAAATATAAAATGGAAGAACAGTTCTAAAACCACTAAAAAATGATCAGTGGTTTACATTTTTTTTTCATAGAGAAAGCATCAGACAGAATGCTTTATGGCATATTGTATCAAACATTGAAAGAATAAGTAAATCAAATGTTACAAAATGAACATAGAAAGAGTGGGAGTGGTCTGCAACACATTTTATGAAGTCCACATAATCTTGATTTCAGAACCTAACAAAGATAACTGACAAGATAATCTAACAAAGAATTTGGCTAGTACAGAAATGTACTAGCTAAATTCACTTGTAAATATAGATGCTAACACTCTAATTTAAATAATCAAAACTGGGATCTCTGGGTGGCTCAGCAGTTTAGCGCCACCTTCAGCCCAGGGCATGATCCTGGAGTCCCAGGATCAAGTCCCACATCAGGCTCCCTGCATGGAGCCTGCTTCTCCCTCTGCCTGTGTCTCTGCCTCTCTCTCTCTCTGTGTGTGTGACTATCATAGATTAAAAAATATATATATATATATATTAAAAAAAATCAAAACTGTCTGTAGTGAAAAAAATAACATAATAGACCATGAATGCATTGGATTTTCTTAGAAATATAATATTGGAATTTTATTTTATTTTATTTTCATTTATTTATTCATGAGAGAGCGAGAGAGACAGAGACAGAGACACAGGCAGAGGGAGAAGCAGGCTCCATGCAGGGAGCCCAACCTGGGACTCAATCCTCGGTCTCCAGGATCAGGCCCTGGCTGAAGGCAGCGCTAAACTGCTGAGCCACCCCAGCTGCCCTAATATTGGAATTTTAGATTGAGATTTAGTACTTAGATATAATGTTTGGATTGGTATTTAGGTTAGGAAATCTATTGAAATAATTCAGTGAAGGTACAAAAGCCATACATTAAGTCAACAATTTCAGGAATAGCATTAGACAAAATTTAATATCTATTCATGATGGGAAAAATATTAGCAAAATAAAAGTAAAAGTAATAAAACAACCTTTCTTAATATAATAAAGGATATATTTAAATCCCTAAACAAATATTCTTAATGGAGGAATATTGAAAGCAATTTGTTCAAGATCAGGGCAAAGAAGAGAGAGAGTCCCATGTTATCCCCACTTCTAGCTCATGCTATATTGGTAATTCTAGCCAGGCCTATAAAACATAACAAAATTTTTGGTGAATGAGTTAATTGACTGGTAAGGCTTGAAATGAATTAAAATTGTATATTTGCAGATGATTTATCTATGAAAAATCTAATAAAAATAAAGTGAATTAATAGAATTGATAAAATTATTTACAAAGGCTGCTATACAGGGTCAATATTTGAAAAAAATCAATTAACATTTTATAGAATACAAATCAATATATAAGATAAATTGTGTTGTATTTTAATAAATGAAAAATAAAAATACTCGAATGTAATTAAAGAGTTTTAAGAAATCTACAAAAAATGTAAATTTGTATTAGATTTGTTAAAAGCTAATTAAAATAGTGAGATATCTCATTTTATGGATAAAATGAATCAATATCCAAATGATGTCAATTCTTCCCCTATAAATGATCTATAATCCAGCACAATTATAATAAAAATTCCAAGTGATTATTTTGTTGAGTGTGATAAGCTGAATCTTAAGTTTATGGAAGAATAGAGGGCCAAAATTATTTAGAATAAATAAGAACAAGAGGGGGATATTTTATATATTTAGGATTAATGGCATCTGCTACCATTTCTAAGGCATGTGCCTCCTCTATTGCTTATTCGTAAAAGGCGTGAGAACTTGGCTCTGGAAGGAGGGCTCCAAGTACAAGTCTTTCATCCAGACCACTCAGCAGGTCTTCCAGGAAAGAAGTTACCTTGCCTTTTTTTTTTTTTTAAAGATTTTATTTATTTATTCATGAGAATACACAGAGAGGAGAGAGAGAGAGAGGGAGAGACACAGGCAGAGGGAGAAGCAGGCTCCATGCAGGGAGCCTGACGTGGGACTCGATCCTGAGTCTCCAGGATCACACCCTGAGCTGTAGGCAGTGCTAAACCACTGAGCCACCGGGGCTGCCCCTACCTTGCCTTTTATAGAGTATTCCTTCCCCAATTCTTCCTGCAGACAACAAATACTGTCATTATGTTGTCTACTTATGAGTTCATTGTGTACTTATTAGAAGACCATAGTCTGTAACAGGCCAGAAAACTGTGCTCTAGAGGAATAACTAACACTGAAAAACTACAAAAAGTATAGGTTCTCAGGCCTTTAGAGTCAGGATTATTTATACCACTGATATTCTTCATTCTTCAGCTTAAAAGTTTTGAAGGGCAGATTTTAAGATTTCTTGGTCTCCATAACTATGTGAAGTATTTCCTATAGTAAATTTTCTTGAATACAATTCCTTATATATCCCATTGGTTTTGTTTCTCTGGAAAAATCTTTTTTTTTTTTTTTTTTTTTTTTTTTTTTTTTTTTTTTTTAATTTTTATTTATTTATGATAGTCACAGAGAGAGAGAGAGAGAGAGAGAGAGAGGCAGAGACATAGGCAGAGGGAGAAGCAGGCTCCATGCACCGGAAGCCTGACGTGGGATTCGATCCCGGGTCTCCAGGATCGCGCCCTGGGCCAAAGGCAGGCGCCAAACCGCAGCGCCACCCAGGGATCCCTCTCTGGAAAAATCTAACACATCCAAAGGATGCCATATATTGGTATATGCTCTAGGCACTTGAAAACAATTTGTATTCTGCTATTGTTAGGTGGAGTATTGTATAAATGTTGATTATATCCTGTTGGTTGATGGTATGCTGAGTTCTTCTGTATCATTGCTGATTTTCTGTCTCATTATTTTACTAGTTGTTAACAGAGGGGTGTTCAAGTCTCCAACTCTAATTGAAGATTTGTCTATTTTTCCTTTTATCAGTTTTTGTTTTACATATTTTGCAGCTTTTTTGTTACATGCATTCACATTTAGGATCGCTGTATCTTTTTTGTGGATTGACATCTTATCATTATAAAATTTCTCCCTTTGTCCATGATAATTTACTTTACTCTGGATTCTACTGTATCTGATATTAATTTAGCCACTCCTGTTTTCCTTTGAGTAATGTTAGCATGACACATCTTTTGTTGTCTTTTTACTTTCAACTTGCCAATTTTCTTATATTTGAAGTTTCTTTGTAGGTAATATATTGGATTGGTTCTTTTTTTTTTTTTTTACAATCTACTTTGCTAATCTCTGTCTTTTAATTGGTATGTTTAGACAACTTATATTTAATGTGATTATTGATCTGTAAGGACTTAATTTGTAGTTTTAATTTTTTTTTTCTGTTTTTCCTCTTTGTTTTTGTCCAGTTTTTCTGTCTTCCTATGGGTTATTTGAACTTTTTAAAAATAATTCCATCTTTATTTATCTACACTGTTTTTTATTGTATCTCTTTCTATAGCCTTTTTAGTAGTTGCTCTGTGTATTACATTATACATATATAACTTATTGCAGTCTAACTTTTTGTTGACTCCCACTGGTGTTTCCAAGTTATTGGTTTCTTCAGTTCCATGTCTGGGCTATATGAGTGAAAGGAAAATCCAGGAAATTTACCACTTCTTTGCATCTTGAGGTGTCTAAGTAGTCTGCATTTCTTTAACCTACCTTTTCAGGTTGTTTTTATATTTGTTGCATATACGATGTTCACAGTTTGTACCTTTTGACTACCTTCACCTATTTTATCCCTTCCATTTTCAAAGCTAACGATTATAGCACTCTGACCACTGCTTCTATTGTTGCATCTTCTTCTCTGAATCTTACTCCCCTATCTCCCTCTTTCACTTAGAGGAATCATTTTGATTACATTGGTCCCACCTAGGTAATCCAGAATAATAGTCCCATCTCAAGATGAGTAGTCATAGCTATAAAATCCCTTTGCTATAAGAAGGTAACATATTCACAGATTCTGGAAATTAGGACATGGACCTCTCTGAAAGGTCCTCTTTCAGTCTATTGCTGAAAGCTCTGTTTGGAAGAGCTCTTTCCTCTCACTTTTAAACTATAAATACATGTAATGAATTTTGAATCAAATAAATTGGGGACTTTTCCAAAATAACTCTAAATAAAAATTTTAAGGTTTTTTTGTTTTTTTTTTTTTTTAAACAGATTTAGCAAAATACTTACTATGCTAATTCCAATGGCTTAAGGTCTTCTTAAAGGAATATCAAATGCATCATTTCCTGGAGATAGTTATTTTTTTTAATTTGTAAGATTTGTTTTTGTGCAGAATCCATTAAAATGACTTTTTTCTTTTCTCAAACATCATAGAAAAGACTGTCTTGGGCTGGTTATGTAATAGTTTGCTATATGTATCCAGTACACAACCCCTTTCTTGAGATTTACCTGGCATGTTATGAACTCTTGCTCTAGCAAATGCTTCAAATCACTAGTTTGCCACATTACCTGGAAAAAAACTCATTTATTACAAAATGGGCATAAAGAGTTGACTAGTACTTTGATCTCAGGAATCAGAGATCTTGATATATACTTGCTTCAAAGGTGACAAAAGCATATTTGTTAATTTGTCTGCTTGTCATTTATTAGCATTCATTGAGAGTTCACTATATTCCATGCTGAAAACTACACATGCACTGTGCAAGGATTTAAAAAAAAAATATGGGCTTTGCTCCTCAGGAGCAGAGGTAAGTAGAATTGGGAAGTGAATCCAAGGAATAGACTCAGCCTATTTGGAAAAGAAGATAGGAGGAAACTCAGAAAAGCTTCCATGAGTTGGTCTTATTCTTAAAGAATTGAAGTGAGATCTAACTAGGAGAGCTGTTACAAAGGGAGAAGTTGACCAAGTGATTAGTTACCTAACAGGAGAGAATAGGAAAATGATCCAAAGACAGATGACATCTGCAAAGTCAAGACATTTCAGAAGTAAGTTTTGAAGAGCTCTAAGAGATTTAATGATTTGGAGTGGGGATGTGAGACAAGGAGCGGCAGGAGATGAGACTGCAGAAGTATTTAGGGCTGGATCAGAGAAAATAAAGTTTTAATTACTATATTCCATTTAGAAAACACAGACTTATCAAAGCTTTTTTGAGCTTTCCAAACTGCACATTATTTTTCCTTGAGCCAATTAGACCTGAGGTGAGTGATCTATAGGGCTCAATTTACCCAACAATCATTTATGTTCATAAACATTGTCCTAGAATAATCATCAATAGTACCCAATTTCACTCTCAAAAGTATCTGGTTTTCACTTATAAATTATACAATAACCCTTAGACAATGGCATTATTTACTGAAGAAACATAAAAGCATTACATAATTAATGGTGTGTCTCATTTTATTTTATTTTTTATAATCCCTGCCATCTGAGACTGAAGTTCTGAAAACAAAATTGGATTGATCCTTATAAAATGAGGTTGGGCAACTTACTATTCCTCTCTACCCACATTTGGGAAATGACTGTAATAATACTCATGGTACTATTGTAAGGATTAAATGCACAAAACATTTATAGTGGTATTTGCCATAAAGTAAGCACTATGTATGATTTTCGATTATTTCTAAGTGGTTTGCTTATCCTAAATTCTAATCTTGACTTTAGCTGCTGTGTAACACCCAGAGAGTCCATTAGGGGTCAGCTCCTTCAGAAGGTCACAGCACACCCTGCTAAAACTGATAACAAATTTGCCATCAATACCATTATACTTGACCCAGTCTATCTCCTCCAGTGTCATATCCCCCACTAGTTTGTGAGCTCCCCAAAGGCAGGGCAAAAATATACTGCTTACTCAAATTTACATCCTTAAGGCCTGAAATAACTCGGCCTGGAAAATAACCAATGCTAAATGGATGTTTTTGAAAGACATGAATGAATGAGTTGATACTGTTATTTTTTTGTGGTAAAGAGAAGTTCCTGGAGGATTATCTATAATCTGGGTTCTCTGTAATTTTTCTGACATGCTAGAGAACCAGAATAATACCTCATATGGCTTTCAGTAAATTGCCTTAGGTCAGTGGTCTTAATCACAGGCTGTTTTGCCACCCATGGGACGTTGGCAATGCCTGGAGAGTTTTGGTTATCACATTCAGAGGAGTATTACTGGCATCTAGTGGGTACAAGCCAGGGATGTTACTTAGGATTCTACAATGTACAAGGTAGCTTCCAAAGAATTATCTGGCCCCAAATGTCAGTGTGCTGAGGTTGAGAAACCTGATTGAATCATGGATATAGCACATAATTTGTGTGACCTTACCACATCTTTTTGATACTCTTGATTACAGTTCCCTACTTTAAACCCATATGATACTTCTGACCTTCTGTTTATTTATTTGTTTGTTTACCTCAGGAATTTATTTCCCACAGACTTGGGAACTTGGGTAGCCCAAATTATGTGTACTGGGCAAACTGGAAGTGGGAGGAAATTAGTGGTCCTTCAGGACAACATTACACAATGTGGGACAGAAGTTAGAGGATAAATGGCTGAGCTTCCAGATAGTTCAAAAGGCAATTTTTTACTTCCTTCTTCACGGTTATTCAGATGCTTCTTTGTGGGATTGAGACCCAGTTGACCCAAGTGGTAATCTGTACACTTGATTGGATTTTTCTTCTTCCCATTCTTGTTCCCCTTGCTCCGTCATTCCCACTCCCAGATAAACTACTTGTATTCAGGTCCCTGCCTTGGTTCTGCTTTTTGATGAACCCAAACATAGACAATGGATCTTCCACTAAAAAGCAGTAAACTAATAGTTCCCAGCATTAATGGGGCAGGAGTATGAAAATTCAGCTATTCCAAATCCACTATTTAATATACTAGAAATATAATAGTGAAATGAAATAGTCAAACTAAACAGGTTACTGTGGGTCAGTTTCATTGATGTCAGTCATCTATCTGACTGAAGCATAAGGAAGGAAGGTTTATGTGCCCTGAGTATTGAGGCAGTGCTAGAATAATTACTAATTTAGAAGTAGTATCTGCCATTCTTGCTTACTCCTTATCTTACTTTCCTTTGACCTGAGTAGAGTGTGAGATATGGGGCAAAGAAAAAGACCTAGCTATTATAATAATCAGGAAAGAGGAGATGAGACAATTGGTATTCATTTACAGTATTTTCCCCTGTGCAGATGTCATAGATGCTTTTTGAATCACTTCACAAATTTATAGAGTCTGTCATTCAGTGGAAAGCATTAATGAAACCCTATTGAAGGCATTATATTGTGAAAAAGGACACAAAGAAATGAGGAAGACATGTAAGTCTTCTAGATCGAAACAGAATCCACACAAGTCTCATAGTATAAATTTATGCATAATTTTCCTGAAGGTTGGTAAGAGTTGCCTTAGCAGGTAGTGTTAGCTGGGGACCTTGCTATATTGTGATCCTGACATCCAAAAGCTTTCAGGGTTCAATGCAATCAGTCATATGAGTGCCTACATGCAATATTATTCTGCCTGGAATTCTTCATGCATTATATATAGGTTAAAAGAGGTTGCCATAAATAGTAGGTTCATAGAAAGGACAGATTGAACATTTGAACTCGTTGCAAAAGAAAAAAACAAGTGAGAGAGAGAGAAGGACCATTTTTCACTTTCTTCCTGGACTCCCCATCACCCCTCTAATGTGGGAGACTACAGAAGCAACATTAGTTCAGCATTAAAATCCAATAAGCCTTTTTCTTGATTCAAGTCTGACAGTTTCCCTGCATGGCAGAGAAGCCACAAGGCTTCTCATTCTGAATGAATGAGTTTCTAAACAAATTGGGTCAGATGTTGCTTTTGCTTGACTTACTTGAGATTGATTGGTAATTAAGTGATTTAAAATTGGTACTTTCCGAGTGGAGCAAAGTTGCAGCACAGTTTTTCAGGTTTTTTGAGACCTTCAGAGGATTGGGGATAAGCAAATGATAGTAAAGAGACATGTTTTTGAAGGGCCTTGGTGTCAAAAGCAGAATGGGATGTGGTTTACCTTTTTGAACATGCCTCAAGCATGGGGCAGATATATTTAATGATGGAAAATCCATCACTGGAATTATAGGGGGTAACAAGTGCTTTCTCTTCTGGAGAATGCAGAAAAATAAGTGTGCATTGACCCTCCTCCTCAAATCTAAACTGGTGATTTATGGACTGACCATCATATATGGGATGGAATTGATTCTTGTTGCCTAGATGTTTGGGAGTGTAGAGAATAAAGTAGAGGAAGATGAATTCCAGGAAGAAGCCCAAGTTGGAGTCCTGGATAGGCAGGTAATCTCAAGGTGAGACTAAATAGATTGTGGAGCAGGACTTGATAGAGTACAACTAAGCATTACTAAAAATCAAAGTTAAAGTCACTTATTTTGTACTTCTGTGAAAATGTAGAAATTTGTGCATAGTTATCTTGTATTAAATATAATGGAAATTATAAATATTATGAAATATGAGCTTATTTGTTTATCTCAACCCCTAACATATGCACTCTGCTAATTCTACTGTGTCTATTCCAAGGTGACAGGTGTTATTTATTTTTATTTCTCTTTTTTTTTAAATTTTTTTATTTATTTATGATAGTCACACAGAGACAGAGAGAGAGAGAGAGGCAGAGACACAGGCAGAGGGAGAAGCAGGCTCCATGCACCAGGAGCCCAATGTGGGATTTGATCCCAGGTCTCCAGGATCGCGCCCTGGGCCAAAGGCAGGTGCTAAACCACTGCGCCACCCAGGGATCCCTATTTTTATTTCTCTAGAATGTGACGCAAGCTTCTATAGAATTTGATGCAAGCTTAAATCTTCAATAATATTTAGGGCCAATCAGAAGACATTGTTATTGTTGTTTGTTTGGGGGAAGCAAGGGCATAGAGAATTTTATCTGGTTTTATATTTTGAGTTCCCTGGAAATGTCAAAAGAACTTCTAATGCATACATTAATCTAGTGAAATTTTCTGGAGAATAAATAGTTGCAAGATGCTGAAGAAAATAGGACAGTCAATCAATTAGACAGAAATCCTATCTTTAAAATCTTATATATCCTACAGGTAATAAGATGATACTGACTCTGTAAAGTAAAACATCATAGGGTGAAAAAGTACAAATTAATCATTAGTTGGATTAAGTAGAGACTTTTAAAGGGGGAAACATCAGGGAAAGCCCTGGGGAATAGACACAATTTAACCTGAAATTGGATGGTTGGTTTGAATAAATTGAATTATAAGTTTGTATAAGTTGAATGTACTATATGAAGTTGTTTTTTTTTTTTTTTTTTTTTTTAGGAAAGCACTATGTGGGGAAGAGTAGGGATATATCCACAGAGCATCAGGTGACTTTATACTATGTACAGACTGTGAAGGAAAATAATGAATAAGGTGGGAGAGATTGTCCATGATTTAGATGATCAGGGGCATTAAGTGGAAGTTTGAGAATCTGAGGCTCTGTTCAGTGATCAATGGAGACCTACTGAGGATTGATGAACTCAGTTATGCCCAAGGTAGATCAATTTCAATCATGGTATTTAGGATGGATTCAACTAGGGAGATTGGAGTTAGGCAGTCTGAATTAGCATTGAAAGTATGCTAGAGGAGAAGTACAATGTACACAAGGCATTGGCTCAGTAGTGGAGAAAAGATGAGAGAGCAGGTGGGGTTTCAGACATGCTGAATTCAAGTACCACAACCTAGTACTTCAGTGAAGAGGACCTGATTTTCAGATCCTTTGTTTATGCATCATTGTACCAAAGATACTATATGTAATGATACTTTTTTAAAAGTGCGTTTCTTAATTTCACTAAGCACTAATTACTATACAGTAATCTTAAGGATTACTTTCAAGCTCTAAACAAATATTTTTTCAAGTTGGACTATATATTTAAATCTCCTGAGATGTTCTTAAAACTGAGAAAGCCTGGGGAACCACTCCGTACTTGTTTAGGATAGGGCCCAGGAATCTGTATTTGCAGTGTTCCAGAGCCCATTCAGATACGTATCCTAGCAAAATTGGACAATAGTGCTCACTTTGTGAGTTTACCCTCCCATGTGAAAGGCAGTCTTATATTATCTGCTGCCTGTGTCTGCAGAAAGGGACAGTAATTAATGCAATCACAGATACTTAAGTTGGGCGATTCATGGAACATTTTAAAATTTTATGAAATCCTTAAAAGAGTTTATGGTTATGCATTTTGAGAAGCTTTTTTCCTTTCTTTACTAGTTGATGACTAGCATTACTATTGAAAATTCATTACTAAGTGCTTATTTTTGAGTTATTATTTTAAAATCACACTATCATTTGATAGGCTGGAGCTAGAAAACATTTCTAAGTGTCCACCCAAAGCTGTTTTTTTAGTTTCCAGTGTATATATTTCAGTGTTCTAAGAAGGTGAGCAGAGAGCACTCTGAAAAAGCTATCATACTATGTGAATGGAATTTCAGTCAATTGTGTCTAAAATATTAAATTTTAAATATAATCTAAAAAATTATTTATTCTGAAGAAAAAAATTCAACAAAGAATCTACAATCAACCATTTTTATATTTCTGTGATATTTAGGTTATTTCATTTTGCCTCCTGATTCCTTTCATGTATGTACATTTTTGCATAGTTATTATGTAAGATCTTCAATAAAATTTCCTTCTTTTTCATGAACTAGATTAGTTTCATTATATCCTTAGGATTTTTCAGCATTTGATTTTACAATAGCATTTTAATGAGTGTGCAATACTTCATCAAATGGATACATTGTAATTAACAGACCATGTCCCTCTCTCCCCCAGTAGAAATTTGGGTTGTTGTTTTCACTGATATACAATGCTGATGTGAACATATAGTCTATTTTCCTTTCAATTAACATATTTATTAAACAATAATTTATAGTATTTACAGTTGGGGAGATTTAGATCTAAATAAACTACTGTCTAGCTTCATGGAGCTGACAATCTCATAGGAAATTATGTGAACCATATTATAATATCATAACAGATGAATGTACAACTATGTAAACACAATGGAGGAAAACATAATCATTATATATGGACCAAGGTCAGTTGATAGGATGAAATAACACTTGCATTCAGGCCTAAAGGTTAAAGAACGGTTTAGTAGGAAGACAAGGTAGGGAGGGAACCCATTCTGAAGAAATTAAACAAGACTTTTGTGGAATTTGGAAGCTTATGGAAAGGAATAGAAGCTAAGTTGGAAGAAGCAGGTTGTTTGATATCATGGTAGTTTAGAATGTTAGATAATGCATGTAATTAGAATGATAGATAATGCATGTGGAAAAAGAGGAAAGATTTTGATCTTCCATATTTTTTTCCTTATAATAAAGACAAGTAGTAATATTATGGGGTCAAAAGGAAAGTACAATTTTTATAGGTATAGAAATTATTGCTAAGTACTTTGGAAAAGGTGCGTTAACACACACGATTTACTAGCACATCATAGGTGTTACAAATATAATTAACAATTTAGGTGTACTGTATAATGATTTGGTTAATGTTACATGGTTAACTTTTTTATTATGAAATGCATTGTATACACTGAAAAGTACATACTATCTATAGCAGAGTAAAATAATAAGAATTGAGCACACATGTATCCAACTCTGAACTTAATAAATAAAAGTCTTCCAATGAATTAAAAGTCCTACCATCTTATCTCATCCTCTTTACTGCTCCCCCACAGGAATAACAATTCCCTTAAATGCACTAATTTTTTATCTTTCTATAGAGTTCTAATATGTATGTATATAATGCTAAATAATATTTGTGAAATTTTCATTTTAATCTTTGCATACATAGAATCATTCCCTTTGACCAGCTATTTTGGTTAAACATTTTATTCTTGAGATCCATGTTGTGACTGCTTTGCTATAATTCATTTATTTTCACTGCTTTATAGTGCCATATGCATATAATACATAGCACCATTTATTTATTTACTGGTGTTTCTTGTCTTCTGTTGAATTTTTGCATTATTATTACTGTTTTGAACATTTTGTACCTGACTCTTGGTGGCCAATCTCCCTGAGATATATATGTAGGTATGAAAAGGCCAGGTGTAGGTATGTGCATTCAACAGCTTTACTAGGTGATGTCAAACCTTTTCCAATGTAACTGTGACAATGGACACTCCCACCACCAAGAGTGAAAGTTTCATTGTTCTATCACTACATTTTCATTTGGGTTAGTCTAGTGCATATTCAATAGTGTGTCATTGTGATTTCATTTTGAATTTCCTTGATTTTGATTAGTATTGAACAGCATCAGTGTTTTCAAACAATTTATGTTTCTCATCCTAGTCACTACTACCCCATTGTACCCTTTGCCATTTTTATCTATCAGAATTTTTGAGTTTTAGAAAAATGCACTTCATATATAATTGGCTTATTATGTTTCAAGTTCTTCTCTCAGTTTGTTGCTTGTCATTTTTCTTTATATGTTTCCAATTGGCATTAGAAAAAGAACTTTGTGCAATCATCTTCTGTGAGACACAAGGATGCACAGTGCTTCAGAATTGAGATAGCAAAATAGATTTATATAGGGAGAGAAGAAGCAGGCCCTGATCACTTTGTTTGAACTCTGAGCCAAGGCATGCCTAAATATTGTCCCTGAAATATACAGATTCTAGTAGATTCCATTTTTATTAATGCCCACCCAGGTTAGGTTTTCTTTTAATTGCAACATATATTGTTTATAATGGACAGTGATATCTATTAGCTAGGATTTTACTTACACTACTTCATGTCACCAAGTTCAAATTACTATACAGTTGTTAAATAAAAGCCCAACTAACTTTCATTTGTCTTATTTCAAAATCTGGTGATTTTTCTCTGCACAATCCCTCAGGATTCTTCATTATTTTTCCAAGCATGTTTCTTACTTGCCTTGAATGTAGGCAACTCTTGAATGTAGGTCTTTGTGAACCAGAACAAACTTCTCCCTTAGGGATTCAGAGAGGTAAAAAAAAAAAAAATGCATTTCACATTTCTGCTCTGAAGGACGTTTTCTTCAAGATGAATTGGTAACCTTCAAATATTGGATGACTGACTTTTCCGGCCTAATTTAGAAAAGAATGACTTCAAATCCTATGAAAAAGACATCGCCTACCAAAAGACCCCTCTAGTGGGCCAGTCTCTCCCCTTGGACCCTGGGTCTCAATCCTCCTCGCCTTGTCAAGGGCTTTGTTCCTTTATTTATTTCTCCTCTTCTGTTCCAGCAGTCTCTGTTGTATTGTTTTCTTATTTCTATAAACAAAGAAACATGCTTTAGAATCTCTCATTAAGAAAAAAACAAAAACTAACAAGCAAAACAAAACAAAGTCCCCTTTCTCCTCGTGTCCCTCTGACTACATTCCTACTCCTTTCCTCTCCCTTTGGAGCAATACTTTTCACAATAGTTTTCTATGCAGGATGTTCCCAGTTCCTTCCCTGTCAATCAAATCCTCATCACTCCACTGAAAGTGTTCTTGTCCATGGTCACTTTTCTGTCCTTGTCCAACCCAAACTCTTCAGTTTCTCCTTGATGCAGGATGTTCCTCTCTTGACCAA